>NC_022027.1:35303783-35342166 GCF_000317375.1 Microtus ochrogaster | reverse complement strand
TGAGCAGTCTGATATGATTTTTCCACGTGCACTAAAAACAAGAGAACAAGGCATCACATTGAAAGCCAATCTAAACGTTAAGTAGAGTTTATCACAATATACAAAATCTAACTTTCAGTTCTCATTCTCAAGAAGGTGAACTATTAGTCACAGAAACTTTTTTTAAAAAAAAAATTATCATTCTGTCTCATCAGTTTCCCTTTAATTAACTTGCTGGTCTATGTCAGCCAATTGTTTTCGAAAGGCGATTAACTTCTGCTCTGGTGGGTGAGCAGGGCCCAGGCTGTGCCTCTACAGCAGCTGTCTTTTCATACCTGAAGAGGCAAAGGAGAGCTCTGCCTGCTGGAGTGGTATAATAACTGGGGACATAAAGATAAAAATGTCCTTGAAATCTTTAGGAGAGAATGTGAACAGCTTCTACTTAGCCACACAAATAGTTTCCCCTTCAAACCTCATAGAAAAATCCGTGAATATGGTGTTTCATGTTCTATGCAATAAACAAAATAAATTCTACAATTCATGTTAATCAGATTTACTCAAGCAACTCACACAAAACTTGTCAATCGTGTTCCATTATTAAAGTCAAGTGGATTAAGGGAAGTTGTTTAAATTGAAGAACTGACTTAGCTTTGGGGATAGACATGAAGTAGACCTCTATCTTATCGTTGTTAAACTGAATTAAGTTTGTCATAAAGCTGTCACTATCCATGTTTTAACTTTCTTCCTAAGATCATTCCATGCATAGTAACTAATCTACAACCTAGCCTGAAATCATATTCTAAAAGTAGCCAAGACTCGGGCCACCTTAGCTTCTTAATTTCCAGTTAATAAAGCACTGTAACCTGTCAAATCATCATACTCTGATTACTCACTAATTGGTTATCTAATATCAAGTGATCATACATATGAACATATGTATAAGCATCACTAATCAGACTTGGTAGGTCATAGTTATATATTTATGCATATATATTAATAATAAATTTTTAAAACAGGTCATAAATTTAAAAGGGAATGTGGAAGGGGACATGGAAGAGGTTGGAGAAAATAGATCAGGTGGTTAGAGAAATGATAAGATTAAATTTTTATTATAAAGAATACAAGTAAAAAGTTTAATTGACCCTTAATTTAAGTATTTTATATTCATTGACCTTGAATGTACACCTTCCTTAGTTTTCTTCAAACACTAAGAAAAAAAAGGCAATTTCCTGGGGAAACACCATAAGAAAATACCCTTAAAGATTCTTTTAATACAGTAATGACTGTCATTTTAAGAAGAGAGATAAATATTATTATTAATATTATTACTGATTTGAGCAGCAGCCCCAATTTATCTTAATACTGAATACGACTACTGCTATCAGTGGCTCAAGAAATTAAATCTAAGGGAAATATCTCCATTCTGTAGAACAAAATGAAATGACTTAAAACATTTGTTTATAATATAAAATGCTTAAAATTTTTATCATCAGTTGTTTTTAAAATTTATTCTCAAATTTGACAAAGATCCTTAATCTAAACATGATCACCTATGGCTTAAGCAAGGCTGGAGACAAGCTCTTAGAGCTTTCATTCAGTATTCTTATCATTTTATAAGCATCATAGCATGAACTCATGTGAGCCTAGACAACACATGTCAACCAGCCTATGGTGTCTTAATGCAGTCAAGAATGTGCATGGTAAACGTAAGAATCATAAGCTCTGCAAGCACATCACAACATTCTATTTTGTAGGGAAAATTTTAGCAAATATAAGTATACTCTGAAATGATATTAAGTACAATGTTGCAAACATATAAGCCAGTAGCAGTCATTTATTATTATTATTATCAATATTAACTATTATATACTACAATAGTTGTATAATTGTCAGAGAAGTGGGTTTGTTTCAGAAGCTTTCCCCACAAACACATGAGCAATGTGTTGTGTTTTGATGTTCACTAACACCAAGAGAGGGTGATTTTTCAATTCCATTAAATCTTAGGCATCTATGGTCAAATATGCAATCCATCATCACATGATTTTAACTGAAAATGTTGCTTACAAGAACTTACCCAAAAATAGCTAGGGTTACAACTTTTTAATAAGCAGATATTTCTGAAAATGAAAACAAACTGCATACAACCACAGATCTATATAATACAGATTTACGGAATAGTGATCGATGGTCTGTGATGGCACGACTTTACAACTCCAATAAACTCTTGCCAAGAAAAGTAAAAGTCCAAGTAGCATTACTGTTTGCTTCATGAATATTTAAAAAAATTTACCCAAACAATAGACTGTTAACTTGCTCCTTCCCCCAGCATTACATGGATAGCCTACTTCTCAAGAAAATAGATTTTTATAACTAATAAACAACATTCATTCACTGAGATCCTCTGCAAAAGCCTTGTCCTTAGGTGTCATAAATCTGCATCAAATGTTCTTTGTCCTTTCAGATCCCTGCATTTAGAGACACACCTTAACCAAAACCCCCAAGTCTCCCTAATGATATATTCACAGGTGTGATTTTTTTTCCAGAGTCATAAATCAACCAAAAAAATTACTGTTCTCAGAGAAACTAAATAATCATTTAAAAACTACGTTCCGTGTTATGTTTTTTTGATCAAAGGAATTAATCTCCGGTAAGAATATAATACCCAAAAGCCTTTAGAATAGTGGTTCTCAACCTATGGGTCACAATCCCTCTGGGTGTTAAATGACCCTTTTATAGGGGTCACTTAAGATCATCAGAAAGTACAGACATTTACACTATGATTCATAACAATAGAAAAATTATGGTTATGAAGCAGAAAATGAAAATGTTATGGTTGAGGTCACCACAACATAAGGAACTGAATTAAGGGGTTGCAGGATTAGGAAGGTTGAGAACCACTGCTTTAGACAGAGTGATGAATTAAAACCTTAACATTATGGTCATATATAAAGTTCAAACTGGTAAAGGAATCAGAAAAAACTAATAGAAACAAAATTGCAGTGACGAAACTTGTGCTTTCATTAGTAAAATTCAAAAGAAAAGGAAAACTAGCAGGAAACCATCAATGAAAGGAAACATGATGCCTGGTACTAGAAACATAATCAACTACCCAGAGATAATGGAGCCATAGATATTGGAGAAGAACCTAACTGCCTCTTCACTAAACCAAGATAATCCCTAATTACATTAGAAATATTTGCTCTTATACCTACAAATAAGTATAGTACTTACCTATCATCAAGGACACTTCTCTTTGCCAGAGATCATTATAGAAAGCCACAACCAATTAAAACACAGAGTTGTGGAGCCCAGTCCTAACTGATTTATCTGTAGAACAACTAACTAGTACACTTAAGGCTAGGGGATCACTGTGGAAGAGGAGCAGAAAGATCACAAAAGACATAGGATCAAGGTGCCCATGACCTTGACAGAGAAGCATCAGGCGGCAATTAAAATTCAGTGTCAACCCACCAGGAGACAACTCTCTGATGGGTGTATCTCACTTAGGCAAGACCACAGGACTGCAGACCCCAGAATGTCTTTTGCTTCTTCTGTGCCTTTACTTGCTTGTTATTGCAATATTTCTCTGGTATGTAGCATGGTGTGAGTGGATGTGGGAAGATCTCCACTGCCTGTAATATAGTGTGTTTATCTCTTAGAAACTTCCCACTCTACTGGGCAATTTTATCTGTTGATTGTCAAGAAGATAAGCCCTCCCTAAACTGTACTGTCTAAATTCATAGTAATAATGATAGCCTATGCCGAGTTTTGAAGAATAAAAATAAATATAAGGCTACGTCTCAAGCCAGGGCCTTTGAGCTTCGCCTAAGGAACTACATAGATTGTAGCTCAAGTTATTGATTAAAAAAAAAAATGAGTCCCAGTATCCTAGCTAGCTTAAATTCTCTTAAGGTTGGTGCTTGGAAATGTGTTCACAGGTTTCAGAGTATAACACAGCTGATACAATGCTTTGAAAATAACAAAGTTATACTAAGATGTTTTTGTTAAATAGCTTTGGAGTGAAAAAAAATCACAAGAAGACAATCTAAAGCTTTAGGAAGGCACATAGTAGAATGCAGAACCCGTTAAAGTAGGGAACAAGAATAAAGCAGCCCAATTATTGTCGGTTGATGTACCCTTCTTGCTAGGATTGGTTGATGGCCAAAGGTGATGATTAATTCCTTACACCCATTTCTGTCCTCAATCTCCTGATATAAAAAAATGATTAATGCATGTATATGTACCCAAAAGATATAAAGGGGAGCTGATTGATTCTTTCTCATATATAAAAGTTTAGGCTTGTGTTTCCTTTAAGATTTCTTATAAGATTACCTTTCAAGTAAGTAATAAAGTAACTCCAAAATGTAGTCTGCCAGGAAAAGACCTAACTGACAAGAATACTTTGCTGGCCCACACAGCTAATCTATGACAAGTTTCTTGGTATGGGTTCTTGGGATAATTTGGTTTTTACTTGCAGTATATAAAATGTTTAATCATTTAAGGGATATGGAAAACATGGGTTTTTTTTTTTACTGTTTGTTTTGTATTCATTGTAATCATTCACTTGAAAAGCAGAATGTAACCACATTGTAATTCCTATATTATGTGAAAAACTTTGTTGGGATATATATAAGCTGAAAAAGAAGAAGTACACAGTAGAAAGAATACAGAAAGAACATGAAAGAACAGAGAATAAAGAAAGGAGCCATCAAGAGAGTGTGTGTTTCTTTTCCTAAACCCCCCTCAGATAGAAAAATCTAGCTTACACGGACTCCAGGGATTTCTCTCAAAGCACTTTGCTGCTAGAGGCTGGCCCTCCAAGACAGTAGTATCAAGTATCAATCTTGCTGTCAGATTGTATCTCCTAGAAATGTCAGACCCATGATGTATCACAAAACATTGCTGCCTATATATGACCTGAACCAAGACAACAGTAATATATGTGACAAAGTGGACAGGATGCCTTAAGGAGACCACAAGGCCTCAAACTTACACAAAGAGCTAAAGGCAACTAAGGAATATGAGAAATGAAGAAATAGTCTTCTATAGAGAAGAGCTCATCACTGGATATCCAGTATCAAATGGCTAGCCCTGTGTGGTAGTTTTAATGTAATTAATTGGTTCTATTAAATTTGGAGGGAGTGGCACTATTCAGAAGTATGGCTATATGTGAGTAGGTATGGCCTTGTTAAAGGCAGTGTGAGGGTGGGCTTTGAGTGCTCATATATGCTCAAGTCATGCCTAGTGTCTCAGATCACTTCCTGTTCCCTGCACAAAATGTCAAAATCTCAGCTACATCCCTAGCGCCATGTCTGCCTGTACACTGCCATGTCCCACCATGATGATAATGGACTGAACTTCTGAACTGTAAGCCACCCAATTAAATGAATGGCTTTTCCTTTTCATAAGAGTTGTCATGGTGGGAGGAGGGGGAAACTTTTTTTTTTCCTTTTCTCAATAAAAAATAAAATAAAATATATATTTAAAAAAAAGAGTTGCCATGGTCAGTTTCAAAGAAGTTAGGTAACTACATTTCATTAAAGCAATGGGTTCAGGACAGATACATCAAAATTGAGATACAGATTGAGATCATATGCAAGTCACTGCCTGTTTTCTCTTTCCTAACCAGGAAAAATCTCCTGATTGGTTCTTAGTTGCCAAACAAGTAATATGACTGCAGAAGAGCTCTGCCAGAAACCTTTCATAATTGAATTTTGGCATCACATGGATTGTCATGTTAGACAATTGAAGCTTCCAAAGCTTCTGCTTTTCCACAAACCTATGAACTGTGCCATCGACCAGCACAACTTCAAAAGGCATGAATTTGATACATCAGCCATTCCAGAGACACAAATTCCATGCCCCACAGAAAAGGAACATATGCCAAAATTTGTCAACATTTAACACACTCCAACAGCAGTGTCTCCGATTCTCTTCTTGTCACAGATTCAAAGTAATTTAAAAGCACTCTTTGTGCAAGAGACTAAAAAGCTTTGTTTAAAAAATTTATTTTAGCCATTATTGCAAACACAGTAAGGGTTATAGGGCTCGGTTCATCAAAATTATTTGAAAAGGCCTTCATCTGTAAGGAGACAGAGCAACCCATAATATTAAAAGAGAGAACAAAAGAGGACCACAAGCCACATGAATGAGCAGAATAATGGAGGGTGGACAGAACAGGTAAGATGCCACTGGGCTATTATGGTACCTCTCAAGAGAAAATATAAAAGGGGCAGTCATTTGGTGCCACCAAAAACCTGGCTCACATCAATGCTAATTCTGAGTTAGATGGAAAACTATCAGCTGAATCCTTGCCCAAAAAGGAAAGGGGAAAGGGAGACTGTAGGAAAGCCCAATTGCTGCTCTTTATAAACATTCAGGGGCAGCTACATCCAAAACTGTCAAGTAGATGAAAGCCCTTGCTGCTTGAGAGGAATTGGTTCCATGTTAGGCTCCCTCTCTTCCCTCTTCAAACAGCATCCACCCATCTTGTATCATTAAGAAAAGAAATCTGATGAACTCATTGTAGTGTGTCTCTTATTGTTCACAAATTCATTAGGTCCCTTTAATTTGTTAAATTTCCAACCAGAAGGGTTTTAGAGTCCATGGTCTGCAGATTTAGGAAAGAGTGCATGGCAGTTTGCTAACTGTTAGAGATAAGAATGGAGCATTGTGCTTTGATTTCAAAGCAGCACAATAGGATGGTTAGAGTGTGGATTCTGGAACGGGGCTTTGGATGCAAATCTCATACCAGCTGATAGACTTCGCCTAAGTCATTCTGTATCTCTTAGCTCCAGCTTCTTCCTCTATAAGAAAGACAACCCAAGACCCTGTGCATTGTATTGCTGTCATCATGAGCTAATGCTTCTGAAGTGTGTGGCATGAAACCTAGCATACATTAAGGACTCAAGGCATTATTATCCCCTTTATGCCTGCTTCTCCAGCTTAAATTCCTAGAATTTCTAGAAGACAAAGTTGTAACCTAAGGAAAATCATCTTGACTCTAGACAGGAGCATCCCATGAGCTGTGGTTCTGGACTGAATAAAAAAGACAAATTCAGCTGAGCACAAGCAGTCGTGGCTTTTTGCTTCCAGATGGTGAGCACAAAGTGATCAGCTACCTCAAGTGCCTGCAGCCGTGATTGATGTTCTCTTGAACTGTGGGCCAAAATAAACCCTTCCTTAAAAAAGTCACAAGGTGCTGGGCGATGGTGGCGCATGCCTTTAATCCCAGCACTCGGGAGGCGGAGGCAGGCGGATCTCTGTGAGTTCGAGACCAGCCTGGTCTACAGAGCTAGTTCCAGGACAGGCTCCAAAGCCACAGAGAAACCCTGTCTCAAAAACCAAAAAAAAAAAAATTCACAAGGCATATAAACTTATCTTTTGCCTTCAGTGATAATACCACAACTACCAACACCTTTCACTAAGAGACAGAGCCCACAGTTTACCCAATTCCCATCTAACACACATCTTCTAAAGGCATAGCTAATCCACTGGAATGTGCCACACTATGCTGCTCTTTGTTACTGGTCACCCACGACAATTGAAATTAAAAATAAGTACTTTAAAATGCTTGTTGTAATTTGATATAATGTAATAAATAATTCAATTTGTATTTATAATCTTGTTTCTAAATACTTGATTTTATAGAATTTACAAAGCAAGTTGGATTATTTAACAATCCATGATCCTTGATTAAAGAATATTAGTCTAAAACACACGCTGGTCCTTCTCACCAGATTCTAGCCACTCAGTGTCACTACAATAGTGAACCAATAGACTTGTTATGGGGTGACAAACATAACATGGTGTGTTATGGTATTACCACAGAGGACTTGATGCAGGGAACTATGAAGATGACCTAGCCACGGAATAAGACTCGTATTGCTATTCTTTCCTAGTTAAACACCAGCTGTTTCCTGATATTCTCAAATGTGGAAAAAAGAGAAATTACACGTCAGAACTACAGCAACATCATTCTCTAAAACCAACACACATCCATTCTATCTTTGGTAGCAGAACTAACTGCTGCTCTTGGTTTAATTTCCACAAAGATATGATACATTTAATTTACTAGGGAGGTTTCAGTAACTTTCACTGAAGTTTTAATACTCAAACAGTCCTTACTCCATCAAGCTCATGAACTCAGAAGAACCTACTCTTGACATGAGTACTATGGTCGTTTTCTAGACTTCAGGAAATCATTTTTATTTTGAGCACTGATCAATAATTTTCAAAAATATAGTTAAAAAGTAAATTTTTTCTAGCATTCAAGTATCTTTACAAATGTCAAATTACTTAGAAATGACTTATTCAAAAGACTTAGAAGTCCTCCTTCAAAAGAAACCTGACACTTCTTGAGGCAAGAGGCTATGGGTATGAGAATTCTCTCTTTTCTGGGATTTGATACAATATCATGAGTTAATTTTCTCTAAAGTTTCATTGTTTTATCTTTGTAGAACTTCATATGGAAGTACTGTGTCTATATCACTCCCACTTCTCCATCCTCCCCATAAACTCCTGTGCCTGCTCCCTCCCTAACCCACAACCTCTTCTTTAGGATCGTGCTTTAGTTATAATGATCAACTAGAACCCTAATGACCTACTCATTAAATCCAACACAAATACCATAATCAGTAGCCCCTACAAAGATCTCAGCAGTCAAATCGTTGTGATCATTATCCCTACTTTGCTCCCACTACGTTTGGAAAAGGCTCTTATTGCTTCCAGCAATTGTCTATTGGCAATCACAGACCACAGGACATCCATCGAAATCAAAGATTTAAGACAAAAACAGGAAGCATATTTTACCTTTATTCCCAATATAAAGTGGATTTCCATGGTTACAGGCTGAATTATGGCTCTCAAAAAAATCTTTTTGAAATCCATTATAACCAAAAGTACATCAGAATGGGGTCCTGTTTGGAGATCTGGCTTTTTTTTAAAAAAAAAAAAAAAAGGAGTTAATTTAAACAAGAATTTCAAGGATGTTCCCTCAAACAATCTGACTAGTATCCTCCTGAGAAGAGAAACTGGGCATTCGGACAGATACACTTGCCCAGAAGAAAGGCCATAGTATGGCCTTCCAAAAAGCCAAGAAAGGTCACAGAAGAATTCAGACAGTTTGATCTTAAACAAGAACAACATGATCACTGAGAAGTGGGATAAAAAAAGTTTCTATGAAGCCAGGTGGTCTGTGGAAGTTTGTTAGGACATCCACACCAAATATTCCTGCTAGCAAACATTTTAAGACCTTTATCGTTGTACTTTTCACTTTCTTCATGAAGGAAACTTTTCTGAGCCCTTTGCAAAAATGATCAAGAAAAGGCATGTAGTAACTAGGTTGCATGATTCCAAGCTCCCAAAATCTTTGCATTTCTTCTTCCCTGGTTATCTGTCAACCTAGCTTATTATTATTATTATTATTATTATTATTATTATTATTATTATTATTACCATCACTGAGTGCATTATCCATCATGGAAAACTTCTCAAGGGTAACTTCTCAAGGCTGATTTCCTGAATCAGGATAGTTTCACATAAATTATACACACACACACACACACACACAAAGCCACGGTCAGCATACTAAGAATATCTGATCTGATAAAATGCCCAGTTATCATTTAAATCCACTCTGTCACAGCCCAGATTGTCATAACAAATACATAGCATAAACTGAGTTCCTTAATCATTCTAATTTATTTCCTTATGGCCTTGATACTAGATGTTCAAATTCAGGGTGCCAACATGGTCAGTTTCTAGTGAAGGCTCTCCTCCTGGCTTGTGGATGGTTACCTTCCCACTGGGTTCTCATAGAAGAAGACTTTCTTCAGTTTTTATGAGCGGAAGAACAGAGAAAGTATGTTCTTCTCAGAAGAGCACTGAACACATTGGATGCTTACAACCATGCTTACCACTTCCTTTAGGCTTAGTAACTTCTTATACCTAACATCACACTCCAAGTTAGAACCTCACTGTAAGAATGTTTAGGAGGACAGCAGTGCTTAATTCAACCCCTTGATAACATCAAGAGAAAAATGAATGAGCCCAGGCACCCAACTGAGGATGACTATATGTAAGTTGCTACATTTCCAGTGATTAATGGTTTCTCAGTTAGTATTTGAACAAGTGCTTGAACAGTATTAAAATTGACCAAAGAGGTCTGGTAAGGCTGTGAATTCAGCTTACATCATTAAGAGCCCCTTAATTCATATCTCGGTTATTAGCACCGCAGCTTAAGAGATAAAGATTTAATGATCATTTCTGCAGCACATATACTAAAATTGAAAAGATAGAGAAGATTAGCACAGCCCCTGTGCAATGATGACATGCAAGTTCATAAAGCACTCCATATTTTTTTAAAGAAATGTGGTATATTTACACAACAGAATATTACTCCACTGTTAAAAAACATCCTGAAATTTGAAGGCAAGTGGATGGAACTAGAAAAAAATCATCCTGAGTGAAGTAACCCAGACCCAGAAATATAAACATGGTATGTACTCAGACATAAGTAGATATTAGCTGTAAAGTAAAGATAACCATGCTACAATTCACAGGCCCAGAGATGCTAGGTAACAAGAGCGAATGCATGGTTCTCCCTGGGAAGGGGAACTAGAGATTTCCCATGAGGACTTGGGGTGGGTAGGTATGGAAACGTGAGGGATTGGGTTGTGGGATGGGCCGAGGAGCAAAGTGCGGGGAGATGACTGGAAAGGGGGGCTTTACAAAGTCAGGGGAAAGCCTGATACAAGGGAAACTCCCATCCTACAAGAATGGCATCACCTAAGACTCCATGCTGCAGTGGAAGCATAGCCTGACCTGGACATCTCCTGCGATCACACTGGTCACTACCCTGACTGTCAGCGGAGAGCTTTAATCCAGTGACTGGTGGTAGCAGATTCAGAAATCCAAGGACAAACATTGGGCCGAGCTCGAAGTCTTGCTGAGAGGAAGGAGGGATTATAGAAGCTAGGGGTCAGGTTCATGCAGGAAAACCCATGGAAACCACTAGCCTGGCTCATAGAAACTCACAGATTCTGCACCAAAAACTAGAGAGCCTTCATGGAACTGACCTAGGCACTCTACGTATATGAGACAGTTATGTAGCTTGGTCTATTTGTGGGAGTCCTGGCATTAGGAACATCAGCTGCTTTGGCTCGTTCTTGGGAACCTATTTTTAATGTTGGATTACCTTGCCCAGTCTGAATACAAGAGGAGGTGCTTGGTCTTATGGCAGCTTAATATGCCATGCCTTGTTGATGTCCAAGGGAGGCCTGCCCCTTTCTGAGCAAATACAGAATGGTGAATGGAGAGGGGCAAGAAAAGGAGAGGGAGCAGGAAGAGGGGAGAGAGGGGAGGTAGCAGTTGGAGTGTAAAATAAATAAATAAAATTTTAATAAAAAAGGAGAGAGCTGATTCCTTCAAAGGATTATCATCATATCCACAGTCGCTCTAGTGTCATCTCTATCATAAAAGCCTCCATAAGACTCTGTCAAAGTTTAGCATTCTCTAGGCATTTACTCCTGGGTTAGCCAAGATCACTGCAGGAGCCCTTCTGCTGTGTGCCACTGAGTACAAAGATACAGTCTTCCAGTGTCACCAAAAAAGGTATCACCTTCAAATTCAACCACATCAAATAGCCAATCCAAATTCATACCAAATTGTCCCTAAGAAACAGGCATATGCAAGAATTTAATATAGGGAGTCGGGTGTTAGTGGCACAGTTGGAAGTCTTGAAGTTAGGGACAAGGTGTAGAAGCTGTACCTTAGAAATGAGAACTGGATGGAGTGGGGGAGGACCTTGGACTTTCCACAGGGCAGGGAACCCTGACTGCTCTTCGGACTGGAGAGGGAAAAGGAGAGGAGTGGGGGGAGAAGGAGAGGAGTGGGAGGAAGGGGAGGGAAATGGGAGGCTGGGAGGAGGTGGACAATTTTTTTTAAATAAATAAATAAAAAGAAGAAGAAAAACAGAAAAAAGAAATGAGAAGCTGCCACCACCTCCACAGTGTCTCCTTGACACGGTCTGTTATCTTCAGAAACAGCACCAAGGATATGCTCACTCTTCTGCTATAAAATCATTGCTGGATTTATGCCAATCTCAAGACAAGTACAATGGCTTCTTGGAAGTGTACTTTTAACTCTTCAGGCTGCGTAACACAAGTATAAGCACAGACTTGAGTGTCAGTTGTCCAGTGTAGCACTACTTCAACCACTTAGTTCTCTCAGCAAGCCCTTCAGTTACCCAAAAGGTCTCTAATTCTGTAACTTTTATAGGAGGTTTTTGCATTCTTTTGAGCATCTGTTTATCCTGGGATATCTTGGAAAATGCAACAGTTTCATACCTGAGGGTGTTTTTACGACCAAATTGCCAAGATTTCTAGTTTCTTCTCTCTGCTAACACTTCACAGGTTATTTACAATAGCCACTTTGAAAAGGAAATATTCAACCCTTCTAAGTAATTTTTTTTATGCATGCTGGCTAGCAAGCCAGGGCTTGAGTACTGAACTGTATTCTATATGTTATGGCTGCCACACAAAGTGCCACAAAAATGATGGCTTGAAGCAAGAAATTTATTTTTTGCAAGTATTGCATGCTGGAAAACTAAAATCAAGGAGCCAGCAGCGTCATAGCGATCTCAAAGATGCTGGCTAGAATACTCCCTTGCTTTTTTTGCTAACTTTGTGCAAAGTTTTCATTTCTAAGAATACTTCAACTCACAGCTTTGTCTTTTCAGTATCTCTTCCTATCACCACACAGCCTCTTCCCTGGGGTCTTACCTCCTATTCATGTAAGGATACCTGTTGCACAAGAGGAAGAATGACCTTGTGTTACTTTGATTACCTCTACAAAGACCTTATTTTCAAAAATGGTTGTATTCACAAACACAAGGGATCGAGACTTAAATATTTGAGTGGACACAGTTCAACACATAATAGCAGAAAATTGGGGAAACCTCATTTAAAGTCAGATTAGTTACTAACATAAACTTTTTCCAAGAAAATGAAGTAAAATGTCAGGTCATGGAATTCCATGGTTTCAAATATCATCATGGGCTTGGGTAATATCTTCACAGCTACCATTATATAAGTAGAAAACACAAACAAGAAGTGCAACAAAATTGTGCCTATTTAAAGAATTATTCCTAAAAAATAGAAAAAGAAACCATCTATATGTTACATTCTTTTTAAAAAAAAATACTAACTTTATCCATAATAAATACAAAATGTCTCTAAAAGGGGAATGGTTGGCTGTCTGTACATACACATCAAAGAGTAGTTAGGTGCTGGAGAGATGGCATGCCACACAAGTGTAAAGACCCAAGTTTGAATATCCAAAACACATATAAAAGTTGGGCTCTGTGGTATGTATCTATGATCCAATTATTCCTACAGCAAGATGGGAGAGAGACTGGAGAATCCATAGAACTCATCAACTAGTTCGTCCGCCAGCCCTGTCTCAAACAAGACAGACTGTAAAGACCAAGACCTCTGACCTCCACATGTGTACTATGGCATACATGCAGCCACATTCACACATATGAACATGCACAAATATTTGTACGCACACATGCATCAAACATACAAAGAAAATAGGGTAGTCACTATTAGTTTTTTAGGTCAATTTTTTTTAATTTCTCAAACTCATTTTGACTTAATGAAAACAGCATCTAGATTATTCGTTTATTTAACAAACATTCATCAAGCACATAATTTGCCAAATGTTCTAATCTCTGTATTCACAACTGAGAAAAGTATGATCTCTGCTCGCCAGACATTCCTTGATAGTGCAGTAGATAAAGGTGAGTCAGTACAGAGCCCAGCACTGTACCGTGCATGTGTTAATAGCATGTATTACTGGAATAGACAGTCTACACTAGAGTGGGGAAAGTCAAGAAAAGCATCCTATCTAGAATGAGAAATTTTGTACCGAGTTATAAGTAACACAGAGTTCAGAAAGGAGTTGCAATCAAATAACACCACATGTAAAAACAAAATTGTGAGTTACAGTACAGCACATTCTGGGAACTACAATACAGTCAATGCTAACTGAATTAAAATAAGAGGCGTGAATAGTGATAGAGGTAGGAAGTGGTTTTCACCAAAAACAGGGGCCAAATTATGAAAAACTTCCATGATAAGAACAAAGAACTCCTAACTTATATCTATGTTCATCTGCTATAACCTTAAGCAGTGCTCACTTGTGTCTGTCCTTATCTTCTAGACATGTGATTCTACTTTGCACATCCTAGAGTTAACAGGGGTTGGGGTGTGGGGGCTGCAGAGATGGCTCAGTGGTTGAGAGCACTAATTGCTCTTCCAAGGACCCAGGTTCAATTCCCAGTACCCACAGAGCAGCTCACAACTGTCTATAACTCCACTATTCAACACTTCACACAGACATGCATGCAGACAAAACACCAATGCATATAAAATAAAAATCAATAAATTATTTTTTTTTAAAAAAAAAGGTGGAGAGATGGCTCAGCAAATAAGAATTCTGGTTGCTCTTCTAGAGTTCCTGAGTTCAATTCCTAGCAACCACATGGTGGCTCACAACCATCTAGAATGGGGTCTGATGCCCTCTTCTGGCATGCAGGCATGCATGCAGACAAAGCACTGATACACAAAAAAAATGAATAAATAAATAATTTTTTTCTTTCTTTTTTTATAATAAATAATTTTTTTAAAAAAGAGAGAGGTCCCCCTGCCTCTACCTCCCAAGTGCTAGAATTGAAAGTGAATGCAGACCCCTGCCCAGTAGGGGAAGAAATACCAGGCAGTGGTGGCACACACCTTTAATCCCAGCACTTGGGAGGAAGGTGGATCTCTGTGAGTTTGAAGTCAATCTGGTCTATAGAATGAGTTCCAGGACAGCCAAGAGTACACAGAAAAAAAATGTCTCAAAAAAAAAAAGGAGAGGATGATGGTGTGACTAGTTCTAGCCAACAGGCTGTGAACAGAGGTAATGTAAATCATTTCTAGTCAAAACAAAAGAAGTCAAGCCTTGTTCATTTGTTCTTTACTTTGTCTGTCAAAAACAAATTTTATCCAGAGTGCAGAATTTCTATGCAAGGCAAAATAGACAGTCTATGCTCCTGAATAACATGGAACCCTAGGAGTAAGACTTAAGCTTTTGCTTCAAGAAATCACTTACATTTTGAGTTAGTTTTCTACTACAACATGAGCTAGTACTAACACAATAATATAAGGTGCGACGTCTGGAAGATTGAATGTAGCTGTTTGTAAAACAGGTTTTAGAGGGATGACATTTTCTGGAGGTAGGATGTAAAGTAAGACTTGAATAGACACCGAAGGCAAATGATAAAGTGTATTTAAAATCCAGAGTTGGGTACTGCATCCATCCTTAGGTAACTTACCTCCTTTCAATTAAACCTTAAGGCATCAGCATTGGTCAAGTGTAGGCCATAAATTTCCTTGGGTTATCTTTTACCAGGGCCACTAAATAGGGAAACTGCCAACAAAATTTTGCACTCTTCTTTTGCAAAGAAAACCAGAGACTAGTAAAGGAGTGTAAATCTCAAGTTAAGATTAAAAAAAAAAAAAAAAAAAAACAACCAAAAAAAAACCTCAACTCAAGGCTTGGGATGGAAAATACACCAAACAACTAGTCTTAAATTCTTATCATGAAATCCTTTCTTCTATGCCACATATATTCTGAACAAGTTGCATGGAAACTTTCTGAGATTCAGAACAAAAGAATCATAGGATAAGGGTTAAGACAATAACTCAGTCAATAAAGTACTCACCACTCAAGCGTGAAGCCCTAAATTCAATACCCAGAGAGAGCAAGCATTGTGACACATATTTATAATCACAGTGGGGGACAGATACAGGTAGATCCCTACACTTGCTGGCAATCCAGACTACCCTCCTCAGTGAGCTCCAGGCCAGTGATCGGCACTGTCTCAAAACAAGGTGAATAACCCGTGATGAAGGACACCCAACATTGATCTCGGACCTCCATACACATGACACACACACACACATACCTATAGACTATACACCCAAATGAGAAAATTAAAGAGCCCTTAAATATCATAGCATTTCTATCTGCCTTTGGGCAGATCAAAGATCTGTCCCCAATCTCCCTGAGCATATCATGAGACAAAGAATTTAAAGATAAGGAGACACAAAAGAGGCAAAGATAAAATCATCGACTGTTTGCTGCTAACCAAGAGATACTACAGCGATAAGCTGTACAACTAATGAGTCTGCTTTATAGAGTATAAGCCAGGCCTGTAGTTTACACTCTCATCTAGATTTTAGCCTTCATACTGCTTTGGCTAGTCTGGTAGTTCCTTAATAACTGAGCACGTCACCACCTTCAATTACCCCAGTTCTCTTTTTTTTTGCTTAGTGGTAAGACTGCTTTGATATATTGATGAAAGATTGTAGCAGAAACATGTGTTTAGTGTTTTGGTTCTCTTGCATATGTGGAGACCAATGTTCAAAGCAATTCAATGTAGGCCCAGAGAGAGACCTGTAAACTCACTTGGCCTATATCATCAAATAATTGTAGCTTGTGTTTCTGTTGAGAAATAAAGTACCTATATGAACAATGCATAATTTAATCAAAAGAAAACTACTTACTGTAGAAAATATGAACGCTTAATTTATGAGAATGTTTTAATTGTTCACATTTAATAACTGCCACAATTTCTCCTGGGCTTATTAAAATAAAAACTAATGTAAAAAAGGTTTGAAATCTAGAATGAACCCACATATGAGGTCCACAGAAGAGTCCAACATTCCTCTAGAACAAAATCAGAAGAGATGTACTAAGTGACATGAAGTTAGTTGGGGATGTTTTAATTCCTTCCCTTTGTTGCAAGGCACAAATTTGCATAGTGGTTTTGCACTTCTTCGGAGTTTACTAAAAATTGTGGTCATTATCCTGACCCTGGTCTGGGTTAGAGATTCAAACTATCAATTTAGCGGGACATGATTCATTCCACAGTAACTCTCCTATGTTTGAAGACTGTAATACCTTTGGGGAATCTGTTTTAACAATCCTACTTACCACAATAACTGTAGTAAAAGAATGTGTGCCCCACGCTGAAGAAAACAATAATGTGAGTTTACATTTGCTGCATAGCCAATGTATCTAAGCTTAGCCCACTGCCAATTTAGTGTCCCTAAGAGAGTCTCAGAATCACAGAGCTCAGAGAAATTCAGTTGTCCCTTGTCTGACTTAATCAGCACTTACTGAATACCTGCAGTGCTGAAGTTCCAACAACAGCAAAAAAAGAAAAAAAAATTAATTATCAAAGTGAGCAGAAAAGCAAGCCTTCAACCCCAAAGGCTAATCTCTACCACTAAAGCATTTTCCAAACAAATTTGCCTGAGAGAATAAGAAATGAGTGAATGGAGAAGTTGGGCAAAGACGTTTATGTGGCTGGAAGTATAACTGAGAAGTTAATCGGGTGCTCAGCCATGTAGATGCAATCTAAAGGTGTCAGTGAAAGAGAGGGAAGAAAGGAGGGGGGAAGGAGGGAGGGAAAGAAGGAAAGTAAGAGGGAGGGAGAACGGGCAAGAAGAAAGGAAGGAAAAAAGGGAAGAAAGAAAATGTCCCATGCCACAAGGGGTTAAACAAAAAAGGAAGAGAGAGGTACTTAATTTTAAAAAGATCTTAGGTAGAAAAACAGACCTATCCTCAGTTTGCTCATCTGTGCCTCTGATGTCAACAATCTGTCCTAAAAATGATTTCCCTCTGCTCTAGAAGGTGGGGTCCACTGTAGAGTCTTGCACCTCAGAGTCTTTGAGAGAAATGGTTTTCTCATTTGCTGCTGAGGGACTGGACTCTTCCTAAAACCATAGTGACTATAATGGTAGAACCATATGTAGAGAAGTCTCCATTTATTATTGGAGAATTACTTGCCTGAAAATTTTGATCTTATTGTTCCTTGGGCACAAGTTTCTAGAATTATCTTTTCTTGATGATCCTAATTCATGTCAGCTAATCTAGCCGAGGTAAGACTATGCCTCAGTATTGGATTCCAGCATTAAAGAAAAAAAAATCTCCCTCTCCGTAGTAAATGAGACAGTGAGTGTTAATGACTATTTGATGATTTTTAAGTTTTTATTTTAATAGCAGAATATTACCCTGAAAGAAACTAGTGTAGTTTTTGCCAGTATTGTATTTTACTAGCTAGCAATAAAGAAAAATAGCTTTCCAAATTCCATGCTACATTTTTATATTTCCTTCACATTGAAATGGTTTTTCATTTCTGTTTTGTTTTCCTAAGATTAAGGTATTAGCACAGAAGTATAGATTCATAGCATAAAACTGTGCATATTGTTTACCCATCAAAAAATATGATATGTGTTGATTTCACCTAACAACACACAGTAAGAGTGCATAAGTGCTCTTATTGCAATTCACCCTTTATTTTCCGGATGCCTCTTAAATTTCCACCAAGGCTAACTGGTCATTTCCTATATGCTTTAAATAAATTTTCTCACAAAAATACTGCTGGGTCATCTCATTTTATAAACAAAGTCCCTGCAGATTCAATTCTGACTGTGTTCACTATCATACAGTAAATGAAAAGCAGTGCCACTAACTCGATAAACCAACACTCCCTTTCTCCACCTGCTCTTCCTTTATTCATGCTTTTCTTCCTTCCTTCCTTCCATTCTCCTTCTTCTTCCACCTGTGATGTAGCAGGTTCTTCTGTCTATGTGTTGCTTTCATTGGTTGAATAAAGAAACTGCCTTGGCCTTTTGATAGGACAGCACTTAGGTGGGCAGAGTAGACAGAACAAAAGGGCAGTGTGGCAGATGCCATGAATCTCCTGCCTGAGATGGACGTAGGTTAGAATCTTGCTGGTAAGCCACAGTCACATGGTGGTACACAGATTTAATAGAAATGGGTTAATTAAGATGTGAGAGTTAGCTAATAAGAGACTGATGCTGATGAGCCAGGCAGTGGTTTAATTAATACGATTTCTGTGTGGTTATTTCAGTGGTTAAGCTAGCCGGGCAGTGGGATGCAGCCTACTCCTCAATACACATACCTGCTCTTCCTTCATTCATGCTTTTCTTCTTCCCTTACATTCTCCTTCTTTCCTTCCTATTTGTTTCATCTTCCCTTCCTTTTCGAGACTATTTTTAAAGATCTTAGTTTCTTTTCATGTGTATTGTGTGCTCCTATGTGTGGGTATGTGCACAGAACACTGAGTGCCCAAG
This sequence comes from Microtus ochrogaster, assembly GCF_000317375.1. Lineage (NCBI taxonomy): Eukaryota > Metazoa > Chordata > Mammalia > Rodentia > Cricetidae > Microtus > Microtus ochrogaster. The sequence goes on along the minus strand of NC_022027.1, from coordinate 35,322,973 downwards.
GATGCTAAAAGGCAACATCAGATCCCCTGGAACTAGAGTTACAGATAGTTATGAGTTGTCATGAGATTGTTGGGAACTGAACTTGGGTCCTCTGGTAGAACAGCAAGTGCTCTTAGCCACCGAACCATTTGTTCAGAATTCATTCATTCATTTGTTTGTTTGTTTGTCTATTAATTTATTTCAAGATGGCATCTCATTATGTAGCTCTGACTGTCCTGGAGCTCAGTATGAAGATCAGGCTAGCCTCAAACCCATAAATATCTGCCTGCCTCTTCCTCCCCTGTGCTGGGATTAAAAGTGTATGCCCAGCTCATCTCCTTTTCTTTTGAAATTTAGAACTATAGGTCTCAAACTCATTTTTATTTTAGTATCACATTTGAAAATTCTAGAAAAAGGAAGAGAATATCATGTTTGCTTGCTTTTAAGATATACCAGGCATTTGTCTACTTCAGAGTCTTTGTTCTTACTGGTCACAAGAGGGAGGTGGTGAAGGGAGGTATTATCTATGATCACTGTTTTCAATCTTTCCCATCCTGCCTCTCCACTTTTTTCTAGTTAAACATATCCTCCATTCAGCCATAGATTCTACTCTTGCTGAACCAGCAAAGCCCTCCATGTGGGCAGTTCTTGAACCTCTCCTTCACTGATTCATTGGTAGCACTCCCTGCTTCTGCTGTAAGTCACTTTCTTCACTTGGTTTCTTTTATTTCATACTCCATTTCCCCCAGTCCCTCTGGAAACTCTCTTTCCATTTCTGTGACTACTTTCTCATCATTTCTTCACCATTCAAATTTGGAGACTCTGACAACTTAGCTTCCACTCTTCTGTCTTATGATTCCATTCCATTTTGTGACTATTAAAACTGCCTTGTTTTTCATAGCAAAAAAAAGGCTATTTTACAAAAACAATCTACAGATTTCAATGCAGTCCCATCAAAATTCCAACATGACTCACGGATCTTGAAAGGATAATTTCCAGCTTGATATGGAAAAAAAAACAGGATAACTAAAACAATCCTGAGTAATAAAAAGAATTGAGAGAGGTCTCACTATTCCCGATTTTAAGCTGCACTGCAAAGCTATCGTAATGAAAACAGCATGATATTGGCATAAAAACAAACACATTGATGAGTTGAATGTAATTGAAGAACAAGACATAAATCCACACACATGTGAACACCTGAATTTTGATAAGCCAAAAATACACATTGGGAGAAAAAAAAAAAAAACAAGACAGCATCTTCAACAAGTGATGCTGATCAGAGTAGATGGCTGCATGTAGAAGAACATAAATAGATCCACAGTTTTTAGCCTGCACAAAACTCAGCTCCAGTGGATCAAAGACTTCAACATAAAACCAGATACACGGAACCTAATAGAAGAGAAAGTGGGGAATAGCCTTTAAGGCATTGACACAGGAGAAGACTTTCTGAACAGAATGCAGAGAGTGCAGGAACTAAGAACATCAATTAATAAATGGAACTTAATTAAACTGTAAAGCTTCTTTAAAGCAAAGGATACTGTCACTCAGACAAAGTTTCAGCCTACAGAATGGGAGAAGATTTTTAGCAACTCTACATCCAATAGAGGGCTAACAGTCAAAATATATATTTTAAAAAAAAACCTCAAAAGCTTAATATCAAAAGACCAAATAACCCAATTAAAAATTGGGACACATATCTAAACAGAGAATTCTTAATAGCAGAAACTCAAATGGTTGAGATACACTTAAAGAAATGTTCAATATTCTTATCCATCAGGGAAATTCAAATCAAAACTACTTGAGATTCCATCTTACACCTGTCAGAATGACTAAGATCAAAAACATAAGTGACAGTTCTTTCAGGCAAGGATGTGGAGCTAGGGAGGGAACACTCCTTCATTGCTTGAGGAAGTGTAAAATTACACACAACCACCATGGAAACTGGTATGTCAGTTCATCAGAAAGTTGGAAATCAATCTACCTCAAGATACAACTATACCACTCTTGGCCATATACCCAAAGGATGTCTCATCCTACCACAAGGACACTTACTCAGCCATGTTTACTGCTGCTCTACTCACAATAGTCAGAAACTGGAAACAACCTAGATGTTTCTAGCAGAAGACTGTATAAAGAAAATGTAGAAAGTTAGCACAGCAGAGTTTTACCCAGCTGTTTAAAAAAATTGGCCCCTTGCATTTTGCGGGCAATTGGTTTAACTTGGAAAAAAAAATTATCTTGAGTGAGGTAACCCAGACCCAGAAAAATAAATATGGTATGTATTCATTTATATGTGGATATTTGCTGTTAATTAAATGATAAGTAAACTACATTCTGTAGTCCCAGAGACATCGGGTGTAAAGGATAGCACTGGAGCGGGGAGACACATAAAGGAAGAGAGGAAAATATAACAGATTTTATGGGTGAACTGAGGATGGGGTGGGTTGATCGGAATAAGAGGATCATGTGGAAAAGGAGAGTGGAAATAAGGTTGAGGGAGAGAATTAGAAGACAGATAGATTAAGGGGCACTTAAGGGATGATATAGAAATCTTTCTAAAGTATATGAAGGCTATTCTAATGAAGTCTCCAAATGGGGGACATAGAATCCCAACTGGCCGACGCTTGCCATCAAATGAAGCTTCCAATACAGAGCCTGGGTTACATCTGATGGAGTTGCTGGTCAAAGCAGACCCATGGAAATCCTCAAATAACCCAGGCAGTTGCCCAGATAATTGGTGCTCTCAGTAACAGTAGGCGCCATTGCTGAAGACACAACTCACACAACTCACTGATCATGGAGGTAGAGCTGGTGACTACAGAGCCTTCACCCCCATCTTCTAGTTTTTTTGGTATAGGAAAGTACTCAGCAGGCTACCAAAAGAGAAATGTAAATACCAACCCAGCCACAAAACCTTTGATATACAATCTGTCCTGCCATAAAATATGTTAGGACAAAGGTGGCCAAAGCTTGTAGGAGTAACTGTTGTTGTTTTACTCTTTCACTGTTTGCTGTTTTGTGGGACCTGCCATCCAACTCCCAAATAAATCACACACAGAGGCTTATTCTTTCTTATGAAAGCTTGGCTTGTTTCTATCCAGCTTTTCTTAACTTAAATTATCACATCTATCTTTGCCTCTGGGCTTCTACCTTTTTATATTTATGTATTTCTTTATCTACTTCTTACTCTGTGGCTTGCTGTGTAACTAACGGGGTGGATGGCCCCTGGAGTTTTTCTCTTCTCCTCCTCTTATTACTCCCCGATCCTTTCTTCCCAGATTTTTCTTCCTATTTATTCTCTCTGCCTGACAGCCTCACCTATCCTTTCTCTTGTCTTGCTGTTGGCCATTCAGCTCCTTATCAAACCAATCAGGTGTTTTAGACAGACAAAAACACAGTTTCACAGAGTTAAACAAATACAACATAAAAGAATGCAACACATCTTTGCACCATTAAACAAATGTTCCGCAGCAAAAACAAATGTAACACATCTTAAAATAATATTCCACAACCAATAACCACCCAATGTATGCTTTGACTGAAGGCCCACTCCACCAGAGGGAACCCATACCTGACACTGATGGGTGACAAAAAAACAGAGACAAAATAGCCCAGATACCTCGGGTAAAGCCAAACACTACTGGTCTTAAAAAAAATGATATAATGATATACTCATAGATCAGTGCCTTATTCAGCCATCATCACAGAAGCTTCCTCCTGCAGCAGATGGAAAAAAATAAAGAGACCCCAAGCTGACATTATATAGAAAGAAAGACCTTGGAACATATAGTTCTGATAGGATGTCTCCATCAAATCCCTCCCCTCAGAGCTCAGGGAACAGCACAGAAGAAGAAGAGAGGACAAGAGTGTAAGAATCAGAGAGGATAGAAGATGCCAGGAGAACAAGGTCTCTAAGTCAATGGAGCAAAGCTCACAGAGGCTGAAGCACCAAGCACATAGCCAATACAGGTCTGCATCAGGTCCTCTGCATGCATATTATAACTTTGGGTTTAATATTTATATGGGAATTCTGAGTTTGTGAATGAATGTCTCTGATCCTAGTGCCTTCTCTTGGGGATTTTTTCCTTCTTTTGATTTGCCTTGTACAACTTCAATGTAATGAGTTTGTTATATTTTATTATAATTATCTTTGTTAAAATTTTAAATTAAATTAAAATTTTAAAACATCTTGCTTTGTATGTCTCCATCTAGGGCCCACTCTGAGCCCTAGTCTGGTTGCCTAATTTATAGCTCTAGTTGGCCATCTCTATTGGTTTATCTCAAAATTAATATTTCTAAAACTAAACATTCTGCCAAAACCAACTTAGCTTATGATCATTTTCCACTCAGTATAAGACCAAACATTTTAGCATCATCCTGAAATTCTCATTGTCTTCTATGTCATATACATTATTCATTATCAAATTTTGCTAGCTCTACTTTCAAAACATGCAGGCTCCAACTAATTTTCACATCCTCCTCTACCGCCAACCCATGGTCCCTGCCACTGATGCATCTTGCCTAAAATGTGAGGACCTTCCAACTACAGTGCTGGTTGTAGCTGTACCAAACTTTTAAAATAGCCACCACTGCTCACGTTCTCGTAAACCAGTTCAGTTCACTCCTCTGTCCAAAGATCCTCACTTGACGTCCCATTCCTACTAAGTATAATCCAAACTTCACAGAGACTTCAGAGCCTCAGTCTCTTCTCTCACCACATCTCCCACTACACTGTCTTTCTTTATACTGGCCTGCAGCTACCGTTCCTCACTCCTACTGCAGGGCTATTGGCTTTGCTGGCTAGTCTTCCTAAAACACTTTTCCCATAGAAATCAACTTGACTACCCTCCTTGTGTTCAGCATCACCCAACTGCTATCTTCTGGGTGAGAGCTTCCTCATCACTCTAAAATTTAGAGTAATTTCTAGGATCCCTGACCCCTCCATCTGGTCAGCTTCCCTGTGGTGGTTTTTACTACCTAATGTGTTGTGTGTTTTATATTTGTCATGTTTAAAGAACACAGGGTGCAGAGATATTTGTCTGATTTGCTACCTGCTCTGGGCCTAGCACTGAGGAGAGCTACAGATATTTCCACTCCATAAACACTTCACAGAAAAGGGGGAGAAGCAGATAGGAAAAGAAGGAGATGAAGAGGTTGGGGAGTGATGAAAAGAAGGAGTGAAACAAAGGGAAATGAAGGGAAACAGGGATGGAGGGAGGGAGGAAGAAAAAAGGAAGGAAGGAAGAGAGAGAGGGAGGGAGGAAGGAAGGAAGGAAGGAAGGAAGGAAGGAAGGAAGGAAGGAAGGAAGGAAGGAAGGAGGAAAAGATGGGAAAGGGTATATGGAAGGATGGAAGAAAGTGCGGATGCATGCAAGGATCTTTACAACACTAGGTTGCACTCTCTGAAGGCAGTTTCACCCAGCTTATTTATGGCATTTAAATTGAAGGCAGCATGAACCCAACATGCCACTTCTTGAGTAGACCTAGATAAATAGAAACCATCAGTTTCCAAAAAGTAAGTGGCCTCCTCCTAACCAAATGCACTATTTTAATGCCCATATGGGCCAATTAAAATGTGAATTGGTTCCAACTTCTAAAAGCTTTTCCTAGACAACAAACTAGGAACAGAGGTCAATGCCCAAGCTACTCCTCTACCTCAAGCTGTGTTAAGCTCAGTGCTGGCTCGTGATAAATGTTAAGTTGCAGCTATATCCATTTGATTTCCCAAAACTAGGTTTTGATTTATCTTATTGTGAGTTTTGAGTGTCTGGAATTTTCCCAAGTGAACTAAAATTCCACCATCCGGTGAAAGAGTTGCTCATTACCTTTGTTAATTTCCTCTCTTTCCCTGCATTCAGGAAGCCCATTTGCTGAAATTCCAGCTGTGAGAGACGGAAGAGCAAGAGAGGGAGCAGGCCTAACACAGAGGCTTGGAGCCTCACCAGCCGGAAGAACACTTTCACAGGAGCAAGGAACACTGCAACACATGGTAGATACAACTAGAGCCACCAAAAAGAACAAGTCAAAATACATTCAGAATATTAAACACAGACTAACAAGTTCTTGGTTCCTTGTTTTTAACACTCATGTTTTCAAAACACGAAAATAAGAGTGATATTCCTTTAAAACATTTTATTATATAAAAGCTTGTGTTATAAAAGCAGACCCTACATGAAAGTGCATGGAATCTAAGTTTCAGTCCACATTGCCAGAAGTGCACATTGAGTTTCTGGGTTGGGTATGTGGAACTGTACAAAAACGATAAAGATAAGGTGCCTGGGCAGTGTGGAGCTGCCTAGCTCATCATCAGTGTGTTAAGGTCTCTCTGCAATTCCATCATGGGAAGAGCCACACCTGGTGACATTTCTCACCCCTGCTGCCTTCTGAATGGGCTTCCTGATAATTTGTGGAGTAGTCGAGGATGAATAAAGAATATTTTTCCTCTTCAGGTTGATAAACAAGATTGTAGTGATTTATAAGAACACTCAGCAAGCTCTATTAATACCTGGGAGGCCAGAATCTGATTTGTTATCAAAGTGCCTCCATCCTGGAGGGAGGAGGTGAGCATAAAAAGGAAGTATGTTTGGTTCTTATGGGATAGGCTCCTGTGCCGAGATGCTCTCTTCTTTCCACCCACCGGCCTTTATCTCAGCACCAAGGAGAGAGCTCTGCACAGGGAAAAGTTTAGTGATGTTTAAAACTGGTCCCATTACATAAAACCACAATGGGTCATAATGATGAGGTCAGCTGCTCACGGGGTGCCCAGCTACAACAGATTCATCTACAGCATAGCTCCTGCACCTGGGGCTCAGGAAACAACACAGAAAAGAGGGGCAGAAATTGCAAAGAACAGAAGAACAAAATGTCTACTGTGAGAACATGTCCCCTAGGGGTGACATGATAATATACATATGAGATATGTATATTACATACATATATTTCTTAAATACTCATGATTCCTCAATTATGTGACCGCAGAGACAAGACCCAAACAATGACAATAACAATATACCTGCTGGTGTGGAAGGAGATGTCTCACTGGGTCCAACCTCTAGACATAGAACAACATACAACATGGCTGCTGAGAAAAGAATTAGTCTCTCATAAGGATATGTCCACTAACTGGTTATTCAATACAAAGTAGTTAGCTCTGAAACTTCGTACACACAAATCACACTAAATTGACTTAGTAGGTTGCATTTATATAAGTCTGTGTGTGAGAGAGAGAGACACATACACAGTGTACATGTGTGTGTGTGTAAAACAATTATAATCTTAAAAGAAGACCACAAAATTTGAGAGAGAATAATGAAAGAGACACGATAAGGGTTGTAGGGAGGCGACACGGGAGAAGTTAGAGGGATTGGAGGAAATAGAGAAGTAATACAATTATATATTCATTAAACTTTTTTAAATGGTCAATTTGCTTTTCAAATCTTTTATTTTTGAGATTGCAACATAATTACCTCATATCTCCCTTACATTTCTTCCCTCTGAACTCTTCCAAAGACCCCTTCTTTCAAATTCATGATCTCTTTTTTTTCATTAACTGTTGTTTCATATATGTATATTGCATACATATATTTTCCTAAATACATAAATGTAACCTGCTCAGACTGTATAATATCATCTGCATGTATGTTCTCGAGGCTGATCTGTTGGTATAAGACAACCAGTTGGTGTGCTCTTTTCTGGTGAATAAATACTGTTTCTTCCATTCTCAGCATTCCTTGATCATCTGGAGATTTTGTGTAGAACTGAGACTTCCTAGGATTTCCCCTGCCCTCTTTGGCATGTCTGTTGTGTTGCCTCATTACGCTCATGCACAGACTTTCATCTGGTGAAACTTTATGGGTGCTGCTTCTGACATTCCTACTTTCTGACAATCTCTCAACAAACTCCCGGATGCTCTGACTCATATAATCTTTCTACCACCACTTCTCAAATGAACTCTAAGCCTGAGGGGAAGGAGTTATTTTGTTGATGTATCCATTGGTACTGGGCTCCACAACACTGCCTTTTTAATTGGTTGTAGTTTTCTAAAATGGTCCGTGTCTATTGCAAAGAGAAGTTTCCTTGATGAGTGGTTAGGACTACAGTTATCTGTGGGTGTAAGGACAAATATTCAGAATGTAGTTTGGCATTATGCTGATTTAGGGGTTGCTGTAGGTTCTCCTCCAAGATCCCTGCATTTACTATCTCTGTGCAGTTAACTGGGTTTCCTGTAGTTTTTAAGTCCCATTAGAGCTATGCACACCAGGGTATTCACACCAGTACTGCACCTTAGAGTTATTGCCCCATGCTCTCATTGTGGATCAGAAGCATCATAGTTGGGTAGGAATGTTGGCTGCTCCCTCTATGTGTTACAGTTGGAAGGGAAAGGTATCCTGGTACTCAGAAGCCAAGCTGTACCTACAGCTCTGAAGAGAAAAGCACCCTGGCCATTGAAAGACAGGCTGTACCTACAGATCAGAAAGCAAAGTTATCCTGGCTGTCAGAAGCCACAATATACCTATAGCTCTAAAGAGAAAGGTGTCCTGGCCATTGGAATCCAGGCTACACCTACCACTCTGTTGTGGTGGAGGATGGTTTCCCTGCAGGAATGTTTATAGCTCAGGTCTGCTCCACTCTGCTAAAGGAGTTTCCCTGTAGAGACGCCCATTACATCTCTGCTCCACTCTGCTAGGCACCCACACACAAAGAAATATAGCTTCTGTTTCGATGAAAGTTGTTACTTCTCTGCCCACCCCCCCACACACACTCCATAAAAGAAGGTCTTCACCCAAACCTTATTCCAGAGATGTATTGGGAGGGAGGGATCCAGGAGAGTGGCTGCCTCTGCCAGGTGGAAAAGGCAGCTCCTCGCTGACCAGGTACAGGGAGTTTACAGGGCTTCTTACAGGGTGGAGTTTTTCCAGGGTAAAGATTTTCAGGGTGGGAATCTTGGACAGTCTTGGAGGTTGACTGGGTTTCATCCTCAAGGACAGATTGGTTTCCTGCTCAGGGGTTGGTCTGTTTTCCTGCCCAGGGATTGGTTGGTTCTCATGCTGAGTTGTTCAAGGGCAGAGTGTGTTTCTTTGGTTCTAGTTTCAATGTCAAAGTGTGTTTCTTTCACTGGCCCTTTGTAACCTTATGGTTCTGGCTTCAAGGTCAGAGTATGTTTCCTTTGCTGGCCGTTTTACCATTCATTCCCGTAGAAGCTTGCAAGGTGCCTTTTAGTATTTTGAAAAATAGTCCTTTAAAAAAAAGGCTTTCAGAGCACTTCCAACTCAAGGACCTCTGGGCCCTATTTCAGAAGTGCATAGTATTTTCTGCAATAGGGAGTTACCTTCTTTCTCTCAGGTCAAACAAGCATAGTGACAAAAGTGTTTAATGTTTTAGGGGTGTCTTGGACAACTCTGAAAAACTGATCAATTCTTCCTCATTAATACTTTCATAAATGAGAACAGAAAGAGACCCAAGCAAAAAATATTAAGTACACTAATGCAACTTCTATGTAGAGTTATCCTATAAGATTCAGAGTACCTAAGCAAGGTAAAATTGAAAGTAAGCAAAAACTTTTACTATAAGGCTTTTAACAAGCATCTCATCCTTCCATGTAGAGACTAGACCCAGGTATTCTATTTTAGTGCCCCTTTCATCATATCACCCCTCAACCCCTTCCCATTGAAAACTGGTCCAGACTTGGAGAATGGCCGATTCAGATACATGGGGATGGCATACCAAGAAGGGTCCACAGAAGAGGTAAGGGCAGAGCTATTAGAAAGCATTACTCAAGGGCAAATGAGTTCTGAAAGAGAAAATGGGGAAGAGGGGAAAGCCCCAAGCCAAGGAATGGTGTGAGCAAGGGCACAGCAGCATGAAAATCCATTCATGCAATATTACCAGGCATGTGCTATGGGCACAGAGCAGCTGTGATTCAAATGGCAAGATAGAAGAAAGAGGTCAAGCTCTGTGTGCCAAGAACAGGGGTTTGCTCGTACAGAGTACCTGCAGGACATGTATGTGATCCAGTTTGTTCTTTAATGAATTCTTGTGACAACATTGTAAATACAGCATGTATACACAGTGTTTGTGAAAAAGAGAACCAAATGATTCTCTCTGTGTGTATGTGTATTAGTTATATTACCACTAATACACACATATGCTGGATATTAATTGAGTATGATAAAATCATAGGTGGTTACTTCTTAACTAGAATAGGCTGAGGAGATAAGAAACTGAACAATTTGGATTGCATGAGACGGATAGAAGTTTGAGAGATATGTTTCTAAATATATAAAAATCGATGAATTCAGTAACTGAGTACTGTGAAGAGGGGAAGAAGAGGAAGGGAAGCAAGGGGAGGAGAAAGGGAAGGGGTAGCTATCCAGGATTAATACAGGGATCTTCTTGGATCTGATGCTAAAATCCCAAGCACAGTGATAGTAATAGAAGGCTGGGAAGGGAAGCAGAAGGACATTGTGACTTAAGTGTGGGAAAGGTGCTTTTGAGTTACTTCTGAAACAATAACACACAAATATGAGTCAGAAGCTCAGAAGAATAGTGGAAGAGCTGTGTTACTTCTGGCATGAGATTCTATGTCTATCAATTACCATTGGGTACCTGGACACAATAGAAAACCATGAATAGCAGTGATTTTAACAGTAAAATCTGCTTCTCTAAGTGAAGAGGTGGATATTTCAATCTTATACTGAGACAATGAGTTGCCAGTTGGGAGTCACTGTCCCAGCTATCTATACCACCATCCTGAGGTATGACTTCTGTGTTAGTCCTTATGTTATGAAGCAACTTAAAATTAAAAAGATTTACGTGGCTCATGATTGCATAGATTTACTTGGATGGCTGCTCCATTACTTTGGAGCCAAAATTAGCAGGACTTCATTGAAGTAGCACATGACTGACAAAAGATATTTGCCCTATGAAATCTGAAAAGCAGAAAGCAATGCAGGGAAGGGCCAGGGACAAGATACACCCTTCAAAGTGACACCCTTGGTGACCGTCTCCCTTCAACCAGGCCCCTCCAGCTTCTACCACATCTTGAAAATGCTATCAAGTCATGAATCCTCAATGTATTACTTCTCTGATGAGGTTAGGGACCTCATAATCTAATCACTTCCACAAATCCTAGCAAATGGAAGTCAGTCTTCAACATCTATGCTCAGTTTCCAGCCTCAAAGTGGTTCATCTTTGTTTCTTACACAAAATTTGGCAATTTTGCTCTCTAGAAATCATTCAGTATAGCCATACTCCAGGCAGAATGGGAAATCATGCTTTCCAGTGTCTTTAAGTAGCCCACTCTGCTTGCAACTCCTTAGCCAAATCTAAGTGTATGGTATAATAGAGGCTAGGAAACATAGCAATTCAGTTGAGCCTTGTTATATCAAAGCATGGTAAGATGGGTTCAAGCAAAATGATTCAAATGGGAGGCAATAGGAGAGGAACCAGGCATGGAACCTGCAAGGGTCTGAGCAAGGTCCTCTGCATATATGTTATGGCTGTTAGCTTGGTGTTTTTATGGGACTCCTAACAGTGGGAGTTGGTGTGTCTCTGACTCGTTTGCATGTTCTTGGGACTCTTTTCCTCTTATTGGGTTGCCTTATCAAGAATCGCTTGAGATGTCGACTTTTTGCCTTGCCTTATTGTATCTTGTTTTGTCCTGTTTGGCTGTCGTCTCTTGGAGACCTGTTCTTTTCTCAAGTGGAAATAGAGGGGGAACGGACCTGGGAAAAAGGGGAGGTTGTAGGAAGCTAGAAAGAGTGGAGGGAAGGAAAACCATAGTCAGGAAAAAGTATTCATTTTCCATTAAAAAAAATCAACACAGACAATTTTAAAAAATGGAGACAGGACCAAGAGAGAACAACCATAAAGGGAGAAAGAGCCCAGAGAAGAAGGATCTTCCTATAGTTTTCCAGCTATTAGTCATAGAGTCTTCTAAAGAAGAATACATGTTAATGGTCCTAAGATTCGAACTGACAAACTGTGTTCCTTTACTTTACTTTTTGACACTTCTAGCTTTGGTTTTAATATTACATACTTGCTTGTGCAGATGCCTGGGTCCATTTAGTTTCTTGCAAATGACCACAGCCACCTCTAGAAACTGCATTACCTCCTTCAATCTGTAAAAAATCAAAATACGTTGGAGCAGCAATTTCCTAGATGGTATCTTCACATTCAGATGTGGAAATAATTTAACTCTGTGACTCATTCAAACATGTTGGCTTAATGAGAATATTAAAAGTAACACTAGATGTCAAGCGGAAATGCTTAGCTCAGAGCAAAGACAAAGTTACATTGATATGTCTCAATAAAATAGAGTTCATTACTGAAAGTTGTCTTAAAAGCAAAATTTGAATATTGAAACCATATTTTTCTCATTCATTTCACTTCCTATGCAAAAAAAAAAACCAGTCCCAAGACATATGAAACAGAATTGTACTTTAGAGCCAAGTATTTGTGCCACTAATGGGAATGAGGATATGAAACAGGAAGAGAGAAAAGATATCATTAGTCACAATGTACAGGCTTGTACTCTCTAGATAGACAAAAGAAATTAACAAGTCTGTCCATGAAGGGGCATTTGGGACTAAATATAGGCCAGAGGGAAGAAAAGAGAATCACAGTCATTGTTGTCTACCAAAAGCCAGCATGAGTAAATTGTTAAAGTGCTGTAGTATTCCTAAAATGGTTATTTCTTCATCATCAAGAACCATCCAGAAATAGTGCCTTGTGGCTAATTAAGTTACTGTAGGTGTTAATAAAAGCCTCCAATATTAGTGGTATATTGTACAAGAAAGAATTAAATGCAGCATGGCATTTAAGTTTCTCAGAGGTTTTTAAGATCCCTGGAGTTACTAGAGAGATACTATTACAGTACATCAAGCTATAGATAGCATTGCTGATTGGAAAACTTCAAATTGCTTGTCCCTCAAAAGGACTGTACTATGCTTTGCCCAGTATATGTCTTTCAATACTTATGTGGAAACTTCATTTCAATGTAGTAGTGTTGGAAGGTGAGCCCAATGGGGGATGTTTTACTTAAAGAGAGATCCACACCATAAATTCCGTGATGCCAACATAAAAAGGGCTTCTAAGATTTGGTTTTCTCTCTTGTATTCATCTGTCATTTAAGGGCATGTAGAATTCTAGGTGCATACAAAAAAAAAGACCCAAAGTTCATCAGATCACCAGACTTTATCTAACATCATTGTCTTGGTGTTAGATTAAAGGCCTTCAGAACTGTAAGAAAATACATTTTTGTTCTTTACACACTGCCTAGCATGCAGTGTTTTCTATAATAGCATGAACTAAAACAAAGAAAGTAATTTTTTCCTTTTTAGTTTTACAAAATTATTAGAGCTACATTAATATTAAGGACAACATTAGAATTCATGGTTCCCCCCAAGGGTTCACTGCCATAACAATACAGAAATGTCATTTAATACATGTGTTACATGAACTTCTACAATAATACCATTCATAAAACAATTTAAGAAGGATCTGGGAAGGTTGCTCAGTGGTTAAGAGCACTTTCTCTGAAAGCATGATGCTGTGGGAGAATGCTCTCATACACTGTAAAGATTCATCATTCATAATGACTTAATAAAATGCTGATTGGCCAGTAGCCAGGCAGAAAGTATAGGCAGGGCAACCAGACTAGAACTCTTGGAAGGGCCAGGGCAGAGATTAGTCACCAGCCAGACACAGAGGAAGCAAAATGAGAATGCCTTACTAAGAAAAGATATCAAGTCATATGACTAAACATAGACAAGAAATATTGGTTAATTCAAGTTGTAATAGCTAGTTAATAATAAGCATGAGCTAATAGGCCAGTTTATAATTAATACAAGCCTCTGTGTTTTTCTTGGGGACTAGACAACTTGGGACTAGGCAGCACAGAAACTTATGTCTACAGCATGAAGACCTGAGTTTACATCCCTAGCATCTGTGTAAAGAATCAGACATGGCTATCTATAACCCCAACATTAATGTGGGTGGGTGGGTGGATCCTGGGAGCTCACTGACCAGCTAACGTAAACTAAGTGGCAAATGTTTGGTTCAGTGAGAAACCCTGTTTTAAAGCAATGAAGCATGCTGTAATAGAAGAGATCCTGTTCATGCTGGTACTCATCCAACAAACATACACGACACATGCATATACCACACAACACACACATGCAAGGCAGCTATATTTTCGAAAACTGATGATTAAAAAGTACCTCAGTAATCACAGTTCCTCAGAAACATCACCATAAAGATCATTTGCTCTGACAGACTTGTACAGAATCACAGATAAGTAGAGCTGTTATTAAGACCATCTCAAATAATGATGAGCACATTAATTTTTAACCTCCGTAATTACAGATTTGTGGTATAATTAGTAATCTCAGAAAACATACCTGGAATACAGATAGATCATCTAAGGCTTTTCTTAACTTACTAGGTATGTCATTGATTACAGTTTTAATTAATGTTTCAGGTGAAAACTTTCCTCCTTTTCCTGCTTTGTGATTTCCTCCTTTTCCCCTCTCTTCCCTGTTCAATTAGTTTCCGGTAGTTGATTATGGCATCATTATACAAACCAGCCTCCAGATTGTTTACAGACCTTACAATTTTCATAGCAGAGCCCAATAGAGGAATGCAGCCATAATAATCCTGAAATTTTCACAATTGTATCACAAATTGCAGTCCCAGAAAAATCATTCAAACACTGGATTTTCTAAAGGCATCTTACTCTCTGGACTCGTTCCAAAGTCAGAGTTTTCAGGCCTGTGTGTAGCCATTGGTCGGCTCCTTGGTAAAGTATTCATTTCCCATCAGTGTTAGAACCAGTCACCACAAACTGGGTTAATTTAAAACAATGGTTTCAACCACAAGCACAAGGACCTGAATTTGGATCCCCGGCACCTCTGGGAGAACTAAGAGCAGTTGTGCTTGTCTGCAATCCCAGGGCTCCAGAGTGCACAAACAGACAATCTAGCTTGTTAATAAGAATCAAATTCAGTGAGAGATGCTGCCTCGGAAGGCAAAGCAAGGTGGAAGGTGGTAAGGAAGACACCCGTTGACCTTTGGCCTCCACTTGTATGTGTCCAGACAGAGCATGTGTACACACACATGCAAACAGGTGCACTTGTACATACATGCACATACGTACATACATACACATACGTACTTTCACAAAAGGAGAGTAAGTATGTCGTTAAAGTTCTGTTCCCACAGATAAATCAATTTCATTTTTGCAAGAGTTTATTTTGAAGTGGAATCCGGCCTCCCTTGTGCTCTCAAGTCTTCTTGCAGCCCAGCAGGAAGGCCCTCACTAAATGCCAACCCTTGATTCATGCACTACAGTACCAAGTGCCCAATAAACTGCTATTGCTAATAAATGACTCGGACTATGCTCATCAGAGATAGCAGAATAAAATGGACTAAGCGAGAGACCAAAGTCTTTTTATTATGATTCTGTTTTGTCCACAACTGGTCAATAACTTTCACAGAAGAAAACTATCAGGGTTATAAGGGCACAAAAATGGCCTACTTTGCTTTTCGCATTCAGACAGGAATGAAAACCTATCCTGGCCTTCAAGTTCTCCAGAGGTTTCTAATTTTTATAAAAATGAATATTTGCTCTTTGTGTGTATATGTGTACGCACATGTGTCTGTGTTTAGTTTGTTTAAAAAAAATCTCCAGAGACGAAGAAATGATCTATTCCAGAAACCTTTTCAAAGATGAAATGGCTTTGATTTCCCTCATACAGACTAATCTCTATGTGGCTGCCAGAGGATACTATTTAAGTAGAAGGAGAGAAAAAGAGGTCAGAAACTCATCTCATTCCCTCTCAGAATAGCAATAGAGAAAGCAAAGAAAATACCAGGAGAGCTATTCCCTGACTCTTCATGCTGGTACAAGGGAAAATATCAGCTTAAGGTAGAAGGGATTTTAGTCCTTTTACCAATTTCATTCATAAACAAACGCATTTAGCAGATTCTTTAAAATGTTGCACACAACAGGCCATTGCGATTGACACAAAAATAGAACTTATTTTCTAAACAACAGACAAAACTAGTTGCAAATGCTTAATTATCTGTATCCTTAGACTCAGAGATAAGGGATTGGTTTTAGATGTAGATAGGTGCTGAGCTTCCAAGGCAGCCTTCAGTACCTTCTACTTGGATGGTCATAGGCAAGGGAGTTGACCTTTTTCAACTTCTCTATGAGCAAAATGGATAAACAGTGCCTATCTCATGGAGTGGTTTTGAACAGCTTGTTGCCATGCCTGGCACACACAGAGAACTCTGTAAATGTTATCTACCAGTATTGTCAAAAGTTATCCCAGAACTGTGGAAGATAAATACTAAAAAAATCATTTTAATCTCTAAACTCAATGCTAATACTAGTACTTGGAAGGAAATTGAAGGACATAAATTGTTCGATAATTAGTTCAAATTCCTTTTCAAGCCTTATTTTGTCATTGCAGACACTCTTCCATTTATTTCTCTCACTTAAAAAAAAAAAAACTTCCTCAGAGATTTCATTGCTGTGATACCCTAAACAGGAGAAATGGCTGATACATGAAAGAACTAAGAACTGTCCATTTCCTTCTAATTAAGAAATTAACTCTTAAACACATCCGGCTCAGTAAACAACCACAAACTGAAATTTTCATTACAGGGAATCACACCAAATTGGGTTCTGTTGACTTATAATTAGGGGACAAAACTGAAAGAAAAAATAGATTAGTCATGTAGATGGATGTACATGAAGTAAAATATCAAGACAGAAGACAATGAGAAAAAGATATGAGAAAGAAGAGGGGTGGGAGAAAGCCTTAGAGAAATGAGGGTTCTCTTCTATTCTCCAGACTCAAGGCTAATCATGTTTTTCTTACTCATGAAAAACTTTGTCTTTATAGTCCTCTCATTAAAAACTTTCCAGTTCTACCAGATTCACATTCTTTGTCTCTGTCTGTGTGTCTGTCTGTCTATCTGTGTGTGTGTTTATGTATTTGTGTCTCATTTCTCCATTTCTCGTTCCCTCTCAAACCCTCTTCTCCCCAGTAAAGACAATTTGTGTTAAATTTATAAGTTTCATACAGAAATTTATACTAGAATTTCAAAATTCTATGTTCAGATTTGGGTTGTTCTATAAAACTAACTTCCTCAGAAGAAAGTTGACCTTAAATCTCACCCAGATGTGATACCTGAAAGCTATAATTACGACTAACCTGAAAGATATTCTCACCGGTGAGAATGTGGCATGAATGTTAGAAAGCTAACCAACCACTATTAAATTATATTTAAAGCTGGTTCCATGAGATGGAACTCATACCTGGCACTGTTAACAGGGCAAGAATCTGTGAATAAATAGGCCATAGACCTCAAGGAAAAACCTACTAATATTCTGATAAATAAAAACAAAGTATTAAAACTGCCTCCAAAAGACTTATTGATAGACCATAGATCATTGCATCTTCCAACTCTTGTCAGGAAAGCTTCTTTTTACAGTAGATGGCAGTTAATAGAGCGCTCTACAACTGCTTCATGTACAGGAAAAAAGAGATTGTAGCCCTAAAGGGGATATCTATATCATACCTCTCCTTTCAAGGCTCAAAGATTTGCCATGATGAAGAGGCAGAAAGATTTTAGAAACAGAAGTGGTAGATAATTTCAAGAAAACAGTGATTTCCAATGTAGCAGAGCAGCTGCTCATACGAATTGACAGTGACCATGCATAAGACCTCAAGCCAGACAAGACCCCATCATAGAGTACAGAAGATGGGCACGAAGTCCCATCCCTTGCTAGGGAGTTATTGGTATATGGTAGCTGCTGGGAAATAGTCAGTTTTCTTTAATGGTGTGACCTCTGATAGGCCAGCCACAATCCAGGGAAATCCCCAAATTCAAGAGTGAATGGAAAACATAAATTTAACTTGATGGGTTTAAAAAGAGAGGGGCCAGTGATGAAAAAATGGCTCATCAAGTTAAAAGTACTTAGTGTTCTTCCAGAGGACTCAAGTTATGCCTCCAGCACCCACATCATGTGACTCATATAACTACCTTTGAATTCAATTCTAAAATCCCTCTGGCCTCTAAATACACACGACATGTATAAATTTATGTAGATATTTGTGTGCACATATATAAGAATAAATAAATAAATCTTCTCTTTTTTTAAATAAATCTTCTTAAGAGAAAGAGAGAGAGAACTCAGAGAGGAGTAAACCTAGAAGAAGATGGAGACCAGGAATATATATGATCAATCTACACTGTGCAAAGTTCTTCAAGAGTTAATAACAATATCGTTATTTTAAAAGCCTATTTTCGCCTATCAGAATTGCACAGTTCTCTTTGAAGGGTTATGGGTTGACTTGAGCTGTGTGAACATGTATACTCATTCAAGTACTAGAATGTATCATTTGCTCTGAAGAGCTCTTTGATGGAGGATGGGGAAATTACATTTATTTATTTTTTAAAAAAAAAGTCTATCTTCCTCTGTAACAAAACTCATCTCTATGAAATCAGTCCTTGATTTAACAATGGCACATTCATACACACTAGTCATTCCTTTTATCCTCCTCTGTATTTTGATGAAATATATACTGTCTGGAAAATGTTTCTGTGCTTATAGAAAACGTTCTAGCCTATAAGGGAAGGCAGGAAGGCTCTATCAATAGGTAGAATCAGTCTCAGGGAAACACTGTGAGAGCAGATTCCCAGGTATGAACAACTCAGTTCAGGCCTTCTACCCAGCATCATCCAGAAGAGGCCTGTTTTCCTGTAGCCTGTCTTTTATAAGGAACTTTTATAAGGAAAATACACATTTTGGGTACTAGGCTTTCTCCATAGTGATGCAAACTCTACCCAGAAAATTGAAAGCCCTTCTATCACAAGCATTTTCATTTGGGATGAAATCAATCAGATTGCTTTCTTCCTTGATTCTGAAAAGAACATGAGCATAAAAGAGCTTTGATTCTGAAGAAAATATGGAAATAACTTAGGGTGTGTTTCCATTTACTTATATATTCATTCATTCACATACACTGAATGTTCTTGGGGGCCAGACAATAAGGAGCAGAGCAGCACTGGAGCTTAGGGCAGAATGAAGGCAGGAGTCACCAACGAAAATTCCTAAGAGGTCAAAGATATAGTAAATTGTAGCACTAAACAGAAAAGAAAACCAACAGATGTTATCTTTTTTCTCTTTTTGTTTT
>NC_022027.1:35300351-35303138 GCF_000317375.1 Microtus ochrogaster | reverse complement strand
GGGAGAGAGAAGGCAAAGTTAGGGAGAAGTCACATAGCCCTGCCCGAGACAGATGCCGGAACTTTACCCAGTAAGCCACAGTCATGTGGCAATACACAGAAATGGGTTAAATTATATGTAAGAGTTAGCCAAAAGGAAGCTAGAGCTAATAGGCCAAGCAGTGATTTAATTAATACAGTTTCTGTGTGATTATTTCGGGGATAAGCAGCCAGGAACCAACAAGGGGCTCCCTCCTTATAACAGCATGCTTTCTTTATTCTCTCAGTACCTCACTAGAACATAAAACATTAACAATAGCATTATAATTTACTCATCTTCTGGCTCTTATAATAAAAACACATTCTAAATAGGAGAATTGCTATTGATTTTATGTTTTTAGGGTATTGGTAAACTTAGCTCACTTGCGTATGAGGTAATCCTACTTAGGCTATTCTAAAATCATTATGACCGTGAATTCCCATCCTGATGTTTATGCTGGTGATTATGTCAGAAATTATTTAATGACGAGAAACTGTATCTTGAACCCCCCAGACACTCACTCAACTGAAATGATTCTTATGCCTTTTCTCTTTACCATGTCATACTCAGCTACTTCTTGTGCTCCAAGTACACCTGCCACTAGCTTGATCTGAACCCAGGCTACATGGTCAAGGGAACAAATTGTGCAAATAAAAAAGAAGTTCAAAAAGAGATGTAATGAGAAATCAGAGCAGCAGGGAATCATTTCCAGTTCTGGAAATGCTTCAAGCAAGACGTTATCAATCAGAGCATAACAAAGCCAGTACTACCAGAAAAGCTGTGTGAATGATATAGAATAAGTGTGCACAGAAAGTCTGCAAAATTCTGAGAGTTCAAATTCCAGGATATGAATGTTGTAACATCCATTTTAGCATTCAGATCTGTTCAGCTATTTTCTTCATATCATACTGGATAACTGAGGAGGGCCCATAAATGACCTTATTAACCAGTTATTAAATATACATATATATTAATTATTTAAGAAATACTCCAACAAAAATGCAAAACTGTCTCTCTTTATTGTATTTCACGATAAACAGAACTGATTGCCAGCCATTATACCTCATGACTACCTTGTATAGACATATCAGGCAGAATCCTGCCTTTACATTCATGGCTTACTGCTCACGCTGCACTGTTCTCTGAGAACATCACTTGTTCTTTTCGTGGTGGTGCCTATATTTTTGGCTTTAATCTCTTCCAACTCCAACAAAAGAATACTTTTATTTTTACACTTAGAAACAATTCTAAGAGCAAGCTGCTCGCATCATAGAATGACTTGGGGAAACTATTATCTTAGACTAATTGATCTGAGATATATTTGAATTGAAGACAGCAAGCTATTGTCTCCTTTCTGAATTCACAATGTGGAGTAGCTCCTGGAATGAAATTCCTAAAGAGTTGATGCCCTCTCTATCATCTTGAAAGTAACGGGGCAAGGCTTTGGTTGAGCTGTTCAGTGGCCAAATTATCCTTTCTTCTTCCAAACTGGACTAATCATTGTTCCTCTAAGAGTTCACCGATTTATGGGTCTGCTTTGCCTTACAACCCTCCCCTTCTGCCAAAGACTACTACTAACCCTTTCACTTCCTATTTTGATAAATCATAGTTTTCATCATGTTCACTTGAAGTAAAAACTTATACGCAGCTTTAAAATGTGCAAAGCAGTTTCTGGTGACCTTTTTGAGGCAGGGTTTCATTCTGTATCTCAGGCCATCCTGGAACTCACTATGTAACCCCACGTTCAAAGCAATCCCCAAGTCTTAACCTCTCAAGGGCTGGGATTATAGGGTGAACCATCATGCTCAAACTGATCCCTAATTTAATGGAAGAGGCTACATGGTCAAGGGAGCAAATCGTGCAAAAGACGACATTCAAAAAAAAGATGTAATGGGAAATCAGAGCAGCAGGGAATCATTTCCAGTTCTGGAAATGCTTCAAGCAAGACGTTATCAATCAGAGCACAACAAAACCATTACTACTGCTAATCTAAAATAGTTTTGTTTTGAAATTGTTGAAAATCAGAGCACAAATAATACTTTATGATACCTGAAAAAATATAAAAAGTTCAAAATTTTGTGTCTATAAAGCTTTACTGATCATAACAGTGTTTGTTCACATATATATTGCCTATTGCTGATTTTGTACTCCAGTGACAGATTTGGAAAATGGCAGCCGAAGACATCTCAGCTTTGATCTCTGGCCTCCACATGTGTATCATATATACATGTGCACATATGTATATGTCACACAGTTATACACACAACAGCTGGGAAACCCCGAACAACAGAAACCATACAATCATACTATCTTAATTTACTATTATGCCATAATGCTTTCCTATCTTTCATATTAATTCAAAAATATGTGTTTTAAAAAATAGAATAAGTAAAGTAGAGAAAAGTGAAACTGTATGTCCTTGAAGCAGTGCTAGAGATCCATGACAAATGCTTTGAATCCCAATGAAGGATTCTATTGCTGACTTGCTGCAGTAACAGCAGAAGATAGATAAAGGAATTGGAATTCTTTAAAAATGGAGGTGCCAAGCCTTGGTTCATAATTCTACCAGGATTGAAGGAAATTGGGTTTCTGGGATTGGACTGTTTTCTACACAGGAGACAGTCCCATCGGCACTGATCCTGATCATCTGTCATAATTTGGATTCTCATGGCTCTGCTTATTGCAAAGATTTGGTTTCACAGTGGAGCAAACAAGGTTCTTGTGAAGCAATGTCATTCCTCTGATCATTCAACAAGGGCTGTTTCCCAT
>NC_022027.1:35286704-35300251 GCF_000317375.1 Microtus ochrogaster | reverse complement strand
TTTATTTATTAAAGCTTTCTGTCTCTTCCCCGCCACCGCCTCCCATATCCCTCCCCCTCCCCCAATCAACTCCCCCTCTCTCATCAGCCCAAAGAGCAGACCGGGTTCCCTGCCCTGTGGGGAGTCTAAAGCAAGCCCTGAGCACTCTGTTTGTCTAAAGCAAATCTGTAGGTCAATGAGAAAAGGACACAGCTTTCCAACTTCTAAGGTAGATAAAGTCATTCTCTACTGTTTTTCATCATCCAGCTCCTGGCAGAAGCAGAACTTGAAATATCTTAAGCAAGCAGAGGGGTAGTTCTGCACAAATAACTCTCAAGTCTCTGATCCTATTCTCTGAAGGCAATAAAACCTCGAACAATATCCTGTATGCCTAGAACTTGCCCGTCATGTTCAATCTCACCAATCTTTGCGCTATGTCTTTCCAACTTGATCTATATTTCTGTGTGATGAGGAGGACTAGAACAAGCAAGCCAGCCTCTCTCCAAGATGAATTAATCTCATTATAACATTACAGAGGTAATGCATCTCTAGAAATACTTTTTATTTGTATGCCCTTGGACAAATATTATAATATTTTATAAATCAGAAAAGGCTTCTTGGAAAACCACCATGATTCCTATCAAGTAGCCTTGTAAGGCTCGCTAATTCCTGACACTTCCTCCCACAATGAAAGCGTTACCTGGGTGTTAGGCCGGCCCTCACCCTAAGCTTTACAGACATCCTTGGTTATACTCAATTACAAAATAACCTATAACTGTGATGTATTAAGAAACCAGAGTCATGTGGTTCCCATATGCAGATGTCTGTCTTCTGTTTCCTTTCCTCTTGCCATACAGGCTTTATCTTCTGAGTCCTACCATCTTCCTCCCAAAGCAAAGATCACAAGCTGCCCGAATTTTTCCATTTTGCCAGGCTGGCAGCTCCAAAACACAGTGGCTTCCCCTAACTTCTACATATCAATCCCACAAAAGAATCTAATTAGCAAGAATATACCCCTGAACCAATTGCTGTCTTTAGGGTAGAGATAGTCTGAATTTTGTCCCCAACACTGGAACAGTGACCCAAACCTCTGTGACAACCCTTGCACAATCACGTGGGTGACGCTGAAGAGACAAAATAAAGATATGATCACTAATCTTCAGATTAGGTATAGGCATAAAATAGATGTTTTTTTCTTCTGAATGGACAATAAAAACAATGAGTAATTTGGCTTGCATTATTTTCCACCATGGAAGACTTAAACACTGTGGAACAAAGCACTCATCTTTTAGCATATCATAGCTAAAAGCAGTCTTAGAAAATAGCCTACTTCAACTCTTCGCATTACACAATAGGAAAAACAAAATCAAAGTGAATTGGCACAAAAAAAAAAGAACCAAGCAAATATTCCAGCATTCCCAGTGTTTTACTGTCTCCTAGTTGAGGATAACAATTAATTTAATGATCATTTACATCGTGATAGCATATAACATCTATCTTATGCTAAATGGTTTAATTATTCTCTAAGTATCAATTCCCTGGTAGCTTTAAAAAGCTAACTACCATTGGTATAAATAATTAATACAGTATCAGATGAAATTTTGCTGAATTTTTTAAACTCATAAAAATTTGATACAAAGACTACATCTTAATTTTCCCAAACAAGTCGAATACAGCGTGACCTGTACTCAGTGAAGTTTTCAAAGATCCTTAAGCTTGGAACTCTATTAAAAAGAAGAGTTAATAACCTATACTGAAAACCCTGGGGAAGTTATTGTTTAACATATTCCTATATTTTTAAGCCTTGTTGTCATTCCTACCTCTCTCTGGGCCTTCAGACTCAGACTGAATTATATCACTTGTCTTGTGTGTTCCCCAATTTACAGATAACCTCATTAGATGCTTCAGCCTTTATCACAGTGTGAACCTGCTCCCATAATAAACATCTTCTCATCTCTAAATCTTTATCCAATATGTAAGTATGTTGGCTCTGTCTCTCTGAAGAACTCTTGTCCTGGTTCAACGTGATAACACTGACTAATATATATTTTGAAGATGACACTTGTATACATTGTTCTTTCACATTCTATGATATTAAACATTCTTCTCTTTGCTAACCTCCATAAGTGTTATCGGAGACAAAACATTAACACTTAGAAATGTGTGCATGTTTGTGTGTGTGTGATAACATCTATACTTCATACTATTTAGAGTAGACGACTTTACTCAACACAACTACTGACGTACATATTATCAGGAATTGGTGCATAAACCTATAATCCTGGAATTCTGGAGGCTGAGGCAAAAAGATCACGAGATTGAGGTTGCCATGGGCTACAAAGTGAGCTGAAGACAAGCCTGTGATGCATAGTGAGATCCTGTCTAAATCAGTTTCTCTTTAAAGGTATCTCTTGAGCCCTTTCTTCTGTCTTTCTGTTGGGACCATTTGGAGGCCCGGCCTCCAGCTGCTCTTCCCTGCTAGAGATTTTTACTTTCCTTCTGATTTGAGTTACTAAAAGCTGTGTCAAAGTTGTTTACCAGCTCTGCTTCACGAGCACGTGTTGCCTTGGACTTGATGGTCAGAGGATAAGGTTTTCACCTGTTGGCCCACTTGACTGTTGGGTATATAAGCCTCCATGGTGCTATTGCATAAAGGGCTTCTTACCAGTGACTAGAGGTTTGTGTCCCCGTCTCTCTGTCTGTCTGTGTGTGTTTGTGTGTTTTAACCTCCAGCCCCTTGCCGGAAGCTTGCGAACTGTATGGTAGCGCATAGAGCGCAGACAGGCGTTGTGTACTGCATCTTTCTCCAGTGTTTCTGTATATGTGTGTGCAGGTGTGGTGTGTGTGTGTACAAATGCATAAGGACACCAGAAAGAAAAGTATCTCGTGAGTGAAAATCATATCAACATCAACATTCCATCTAGGTGGAAAAGCCACCTAGGGAAGTAGTAGACCTTCTCAATTGCTTAAGATGTTTCACCTGAACTAAAGATCAGCATGCTGAGAAAGCCAAAGCTGTCTAACACAGCCCCACATTTTGTGTATTACAAGGGCATGTCCTCTTAGATGTTGAATTCAGAGTGGGAAAGGACATAAAAGTAAAAAGAGTACCATTAGGAATAGGAAGGAGGAAAGATGGGAAAGGAAGCATCAATAAGAAAGAGAATAAAGGTAAATGTGATTGACTACAGTGTATGTGTGCATGAAAATACCATAATGGAACACATTATTTTTT
Organism: Microtus ochrogaster; assembly: GCF_000317375.1. Lineage (NCBI taxonomy): Eukaryota > Metazoa > Chordata > Mammalia > Rodentia > Cricetidae > Microtus > Microtus ochrogaster. The sequence continues at coordinate 35,297,037 of NC_022027.1, read as the reverse complement.
AATTTTTAATTAAATCAATATTTATTAACAAAATATTAGTTTAAAAATTATCCACTAAAGAGGTACTTGCTTGACCTATAACAGTAATCACATTTCAACCAAAATATCTTCTTACAAACTCTCTGAGGTTATGACAAAGAAGAAATGTAAAGTTGTGGTAAGTTTTTCCACAGATTACTAGCTCTGCAACTGTACATAAAAAACTTAGACCCCAGGCTTTCCATCACCTGCCTGGCTCCCCATCACAAGCACAGCACGTCAAGGGCACAGCCAGAACAATCATGCTTTCCTGTGTCTTCTCTTTTCTCAGGTTCTCAGTTCCATATTGCTTGAACACTGTTTGTAAGAAGTCCTTCCAACAGCGGTCTCTTCAGTGTGACTCATAAGCAAGAGCAAAGCTAGACCAGCCTGGTGAATATGGCACCAGGTACGTGAGCTGTAGTAAGAATCACATGATTTCTTCTTCGGCATAGGGAGAGAGGGGGCTGGCGACGGAAGCCAAGGCCTGGGATCATACCTTGGTTATTGCTGGGTACAGTGTGACTGAACAGGGTCCAGAGACTATGAAAAAGCAAAGTCCCTGTCTGTCAGGGAAGACCGTTCTCCAGAGGAAAGCAAGCATGTTCTCACAGCTGATAGGGTACCCACTCAAGTTCCCATCATGATGCCCAAGATGACTTTTTGATAAAATATGATCATCAGTCCTGGCATCCCATTTCTCTCCCTTGTGTTGCCTAATGTTTCTGTGTTACTTCTCTTCGTTTCCACTGTCTGTCTCTACCCATAGGAGTGAAAACTCCCTGTCTTCGTTAGGTTTCTCTTGCTGTGAAAATCATTAGGACCAAAGGCAGCTTGGGGAGGAAAAGTTATTTCCTGTACGTGTCCAGATCACAGTTCCTCATTGATAGACGCCAAGGTAGAAGTTCAAGCAGGGACCTAGAGGCAGTAACCAAAGCAGAGACCACGAAAAAACTCTGCTTGTTCCACATACATTTTCATACAGTTCATCTACCTGGAGAGGGCACCACGCACAGGGCCCTCCTACAACAGTCATTAATCAAAGAAATGACCCATGGGCACGACACAGACAGATGTGGTGGAGGCATTTTCTCAGTCGAGGTTCTCTCTTCCCTAATGATTGTAGCTTGAATCAGATTAACCAAAACTAACCAGCACATTCTCTACGAGCATTGCTTGTGTCCCTGTGCGACACCCTTGTCCCGAAGAGGGACTGTGTAGAAGCACGAGTGTGTGTCTGAAACAGAGACTGTGGTGCATGTGATAAGCCTTTGCTTACGCTGGAATTGGCAAGGCGTATTCTCAATAACTCAAGACTTTGCCCTTGTTCCTGGACACTATCATAGTTCACCAGCAAGTGTGATGCTAACCAATCTTCTCACCAGTAATCGCAGTTTCCTTCCTATGTATCCAAAGGGGCTGAGATATTTTGTCCATTTAAGAATCTACATGAGGGCCGGGCAATGGTGGCGCATGCCTTTAATCCCAGCACTCGGGAGGCAGAGGCAGGCGGATCTCTGTGAGTTCGAGACCAGCCTGGTCTACAGAGCTCATTCCAGGACAGGCTCCAAAACCACAGAGAAACCTTGTCTCAAAAAAAAAAAAAGAATCTACACGAGGGTGCACATCTTTCATCACAGTTACCAAAACTTGAAGGCAATTGAAATGTCCTGTTGGCGGCTAAACTATAACATATCTAGACAATGACGTAGTAGCCAGTGCTAGATGAAATATTGCATCAGTAAAGGGGCATGGAGGATTCTTAACTATATATCACTAAGAGAAATGGGCCCATTGACAAGGGAGACATACTTTATGGTATTCTGGGAAAGGTAAAACTATGAGGGCCATGAAAAAGATGGGGATATGGGTAAACTGACAAAGAACACATGAGTTTTAGTGCAGTGAAACATGCCTATAGAAAAGGTATATCAAACCCAAATCATGTGTTGACCAATCATGTGAAGTCAATATAAATGTGGTTTGGGCATATCGGTATGTCAAATTAGATGCATTCACTGTAAAAGCCATGCACCACATTTTGAGGATATGTCCATAATAGGAAGGCTATGTATGTGTAGAGCCAGGATGTGAAGAATCTCTTCACTTTCCTCTCAAATTCTGTGAGCCTCAACCTGTTCTTGAAATTGTTTTATCCTCTAAAATCTGAGGCAAACACTCTTCAGCAATCCCTAGAGAGCGGCATCTCTGCTTGGTTGGCTCACCTCTGCATTGTATTCATTTCTCAGGCGAACACTGAAGGAAGCCCGTGTTTATTCACCACTCTGCCCCTCCCAGTGGAAATTCTACCTCGCAATCAGATCATCCTTAGCACCTATCAAGCGTCTCTGAACACATCAGCTGCCTTTCAAGAAAGGTGGTGATTTTAATCAGTGTTGGCAGTGTTTGACTGTCCGTCCTGCAGCTACGTATCAATGGACAGCCCCCTTGCTGTTCCCCAAGGGGTCAAGACGGTGTGGCATCATCAGACACCATTCATGCCCATCTCAGTTGCCGTACATAAAAGGAATTCATTACAGTGGTGGAGGAAGTGTTCTCGAAATGTCCACCTGCTCCATCTCTGGAGTATTTCCAGTACCTTTTATAAGCCTTAATTTCCCTGCCTCTGAAGGACGGTGTTATCCTCCTCAAGAGCTCAGAAGTGCTATGTGTATTACTCAGAGGTATTAGGATTGAATGTCTAAAAGTGGCATTGGAAGTGTGCCACCCAAAGAAGAGGGAGGGATGAACAATATACTCTGGATATTATAACAGGATGCCTTTGAACACAATCTGTCATCTTTGTTTTAAATCCCTACTGCCTCTCTAAGTCAGATGTCGTCTGAGAGCTAATTACACACCTTGATAAAGCTTCGGTGGTATAATCTTCAAAAATATTATTTCAATGGAATCATTTCATATGTTAACTTTGAAAATGTCAACAGCAGGGGCCAAGTGGGAGAACTTAGGAGGTCTAGGCATTTGCCATTTCAAAGCTTAGCTGTCAGGACAGGGCTGGGGGCAGCCTGCTGTGCTCTGTATTCTGTATAAACATTTCCAGGAATATTTAGCAGATAATAGGGTTCCCACTGGGACTGTGCATTCAAAGGCGCCATATTGTACCACCCACCTGGAAAGAGGTGGATGTCAATGTTGAGAGTGCTCAGCTTTCCAGAGTGGGTTCTTGTTTGTTCTATTGGATTTCCAAATACACAAAGCAAGGAAAACCTCAAACACCCATTTTAAAGGAAAAGCGCTGAATGCTTGCTGAAGAAAATAACATAGTGATCTATGTCTGAGTAATAGTCAACGGCCTTGCATCCTGCAGCAGGTCTGCGAGATAGTCTGACAACTTGAGAACTGAGGACCAGAGTTCCATGCTTGCAGACTAACACCCATCAATCTGGGAAGCTCTGACATCCGTCTCAATTTCATGTGGGAAAATTAGACATAGTTAAACACAGTGACAGGAATCTATTTATTTCTGCAGCTTACATCTAAAGACTCTTTTGAATTTGGTCTGAAACAAAAATATAAGCAGATGAAGTTAAAACACAATCCTTCTGGTTAACTCTATAGAAGGAAAAACAGTTTCTAGGGGTTTCTACACTTTAAATTCGTCAGCAGTGAGTAGGACACAGTCACAAAAATACTATATTTTGAAAGTAATAAGAAGAAAAATATACTATACACTGATCCATATATATGCTCCAAAACCAAATTTTAGCTGCCTGCAATGGTCTAATTAAGCAGTATCCAAATATTGAGAATTTCTATCATGTATACAAAAAGAAATCATATGGTACACAGTACACACACACACACACACACACACACACAGTCTCTTTTCTTCATAGACAGGTGTCACTGTGTTGCCACAGGCCTGTCTCAACGTCTAGAGCTGGAGCAATCTACCACTCTCCTCCAATTCCCGATGTAGCTGTGACTGCAGCAGTGTTGAAGGAGGCCGCTTGTTCGTTCAGGCTACTCAGATCCAAAATGACCACACAGAAACTATTAATTGAATCACTGCTTAGCCTACTAACTCTAACTTCTCATAGGCTAGCTCTTACATATTAATGTAACCCTTCTCTATTAATCTGTGTATCTCCAAGTGGCTGTAGCCTACTGGGTAAAGTTCTGGAGTCTGTCTCCAGGCCGGGTTACATGGCTTCTCACTAACCCCGCCTTCTTTCTCCCAGCATTCACTTTAGTTTTCCCCACCTACCTATATTCTGCCCTGTGCAGGCCCAAGACAGTCCTTTATTAACCAATGGTATTCACAGCATACAATCCCACATCATAGCAGGCTATACATTAACCTTTTTATTTAAAGTGTATATTTAAGACTTTTAAATGTCTGAGAAAAGATCACTTTCATGAAAAAGCTTGCAAATTAGCACAACAGAAAGGTATAACATAAAAAAAATATATATATATACAGCATGACAACCGTGTTTGACAAGTAAGGTAAAATGTGCCAAAGCAAGGAGCTGCTGTCTAGCACTGCAGGAAGCCTCTGGACGAATGGAGCAAGGCTTCAACCACTACTTAAGCCTACTTCCAAGACCAGTGAAAGCAAACTCTCAGATTACAGAAGCAACAGAAAGCTTAGCTGCTATGAAGCCACTTCAAACATTTCTTTCTCACGGTTTCGGCTTTTTTAGGAAGTGACATTCTTTATGTTGCCACCCTCTTCCGTGAAACCTTCACACCACTCTAGCCATCTTTGAAATAAAGCCTTTCAAAGCGCCAGGGTTGAAGCTGAGAAACCACCATGGGGAGAATGTCTGCGGAAAGCCTTCTCCTTCGCTTACCTTTCACTGCCCTCTAGTGGACATAGTTTACTATGGCATGAAAACCGACAATTCTGTTAGTGGATTGATTGCCTTCTGTCTGAATAGTTGCTTTTGTTTTCTACTTTATTTTTATGTCGATGTCAGCAAAACTTGGACCCAAAACAATCTCATAAGAAACAAAATACAATTTCACATAGAGAATTGAAAATAAGAAAACTCCTCTCTCATAATTTAGCTAATTTTTGGAAAAATCTGATCTTCGACAAGAAAGAGAGTCAACTTCAATGGCAATTATTAGATCCCGGAATCTCCTGAGATTCCAGATAGAAACTGCACTAATTTTTTTTTTCCTTTTATACATCTTCCCTCCCAAATAACTAATTTCCCTGCACGTTCTTATCTCACCCCAAAGAAAATTACATTCGGTCCAAGTTTCAGCTCAAGAGTTTATTGCTAAACAAAAAATGCTGGTCGTGATTTGTGAGGCAATTGAAGGGAAAAGGCCCTCATCTATACCCACCAGATGCCAGCCTCTCTGTTCCCTTGTACAGATGCTGCTGAGCTGCTTTCCATAACGAAAAAATAAACGTCATCTACAAAGCCATTAATAGATTTGATTACATTTGTATAGCAAACGGCTGGACCTGCTAGCATGTCAGCCAGAGTATTCTAAATGTTAATCCAAGGGCTGCTCACTGCTCATGGCACTGCTGCTGAGACAGGGAGCTGGTGAAAGCCTCTATATCACACATTTGAATCACTTTTGGAACCTGAAAACAGGTCGTAAAATAATAATAATAATAATAACTAACACAATTATGTAAATAATCTGCAAGATTAAAAAAAAAAGGTAAAAAAAAAGTAAGTAGAAACAGTGAACTTAGGGCCATGGGGAAGAAATACAAATCTATGAAGGTGAGACTGGACTAACATTTTTGTGGGACCAATGGGATAGAGGTGACCACGAGCCCTAGGTGTTATCTGAAAGCACATATCAAGTTCCATAAACGCCTACCTGTATCTATCTCTCCATCCTCTCCCTCTGCTTATGTCCTCTCTCTACTCTGTTCTGAGCCTACCACTTGCCTAATTCAGGGATGGTCCCTATACAGAATATTGTTTTCCTTCTGAGGATGTAATTACAATTTAATACTTTCTGAACAAACCAAAGCAGCACTGTGCTGTAGGTACAACAGAAATTCAAACAAAATTGAGAATAATTTCGCCACAAGAATTCTGTTATTCAACAAAAAAAAAAAAGCTGAGAGCATCTTTCTCTTTGAGGCCAGGCTTACTTTTGCTCCAACTCTCATAGGTGAAATAGACTAGGTAGACACACACACACACACACACACACACACACACACACAAATATATATGTTGGATAGAACTGATAGGTATAAAAGTATACCACCTTTAGCCAAAATTAGCTTTTAATAATTAAGACCCACTGTGGTTGCAGCCATTTTCATGTCTAAAGGAAATAACTAACTGCATTTTAACTCAGAGTATTACCAAATCAAAACAGAGAACGCCATATTTTAAAAGATCCTAAATCCTGAAGAAACCACTTGAAAGATCTCTGAGCAGTTGTTGCTTATTGTGCTGAAAGGAAGGAAGCTTGGTAACACTTGGAAAGTAGGAACGTTCCCTAGTTTTTGTGTAATTTTGTAAAATGTAAAGTGCTGTAAAGATATTAAGAGGCTTCGGTTCTCTTTTGACTCTACAGCCAAAGAATGCAACATATTCTCCTTCACCTAAATAGTCCTTCATATCAAATTTTTATAATATGTGCTGAAAACACAAGTCTTTACTCAACTCTATTGTTAAGTCATCCAGCAGCCAAACTAAGAGAACACTTAGATGTCTGTCATGACCCTAATGGCCGTGTTCCTTCCAAATGTGTGTGCTGAAATCACCCAGAGTGGTGGTGTCATGAGGTGGAGGTGTGGATGCTGATGCTCAGGGAGAATCCTACCTGAGAAGGATTGGGATTGCTGTGAAACGGGCCTAGGATAAAACCTTCACTCAGTCCTTCTATGTGAGCATAATGCCTATCCTGACCAAAAGAAACCACACAATAGGACAGGACAATGATTGGTATTTGTAATACAATGAAAGGCCTTATTGGTAATTCAAACGGCCTTGTTTCTCTATACCTACAGAATATCTAAAGGCTCTAAAAAGTTGGATGCTTCTCCCATGCAAAGGTTTCTTGAATCAAGTAAATGTGTTAATAAAACAAAGAGCCAGTAGGAATAAAATCAAAATATTACTTTGAATACCAAATGAAGGCCACTAGAAAAGTGTAACCTGCATCCCAACTCAGAAGTTTAGTGATGGCAGTGATGGGTGACATCCACTCATGGAGGACCAGAGAAAACATTCACATCTCCTGAGTTCTCCCAAAAACGAGAGGGATTATATCCTCAGTATAAAACCCACCTTCCTAGGAACAGAGTCGATGGGCCAAAATACTTTACTATGAAAACCAAGAGTTATGGAAAAACATTTCCTACCCCAGTATCCCCCAGCTTCCTCCAGCCATTAGGTTTAGCAGTTAATGATATATTCAAGTGGAGGGTGATTGTCATGCTGAAGAGTTGTCTTCTATCAGGACAAGACCTTTTCCACCTCTCCAGGGACGTTCCCTGTATCACGCACAGTTCTTCTTAAAAGTCTTCCTGAGTAATTAGGCTTTGCCCCAAAAAGACTCTGATTTGGCTCAGATTAAGACAAAAACAAAGTCGTTCAGCAAACACAGCTGAAAGTCAGCTCCTTTTCATTTCCTAATCAGTTAGCTTTCTCAAATGCTATCGGGTATAGTATTTCATAAATTCTACAATACGACCACATAATGATGTTAGAATAAAAAAAGTATGCTAATAAAACACCAACAGTTGGAATTCCAAATGTTTTTATTTAAAGGCTTCCCCATTATTAGCATCCTAGTGAGAATTTAAAGATCATAATGAAATCCTCTTCAAGTTAAAGGGAAGTAGCCTAAAATCAACATCAAAAAGGTTTCCCCAGTGGATTTAACACATGAAATGTATACTACAAATCAATACCCAAATCTAAAACAATTATTTATTAGTTTTAGTTAACAATTATAGTTAATATTGACTGTTAGCTTCAAAGGACCTAGGGTCACCTAGAATATAAATCTACTGTGTACATGTTTGTGCAAGTGTTTCTAGAGCCAGTTGAGACAGGAAGACACTCCCTAGATAGGCTATAGTTTGGGGTGAATATAAAAAAGAAAGAAAGCTAACTAGGCACATACATTCATCACTCTTTGTTTCCTGACTGTGGCTGCAATCCGATCAACCACTCCAAGTTCCTACCAGCAAGACTTCTACACCATAACAGATTACACGCTCAAACTGTAAGTCAACGTAAGTCCTTTCTTCCTTAAGAGGCTTTTGTCAGGCATTTTATCACAGTCGCAAGAAAGAAACTGACACGCGTGGTTTATCACAAAAGTAAAGCGGAATAAATTCAGGCCTGACCAACAATGACCCTATGGAGTCCTTGAGACTCTTTTCCTGTGCTTTAGCAACTAATGCTTGAGATTAAATCTCTCTAAGAATCTTTGTCCATTTCTACCCTACAGTCTCATCTAAAACCAATGGATCCCACCTTTCCTCTTCAAATGAACCAGCTACCTGTAAAGACACCCTAGTCCTCTTGACCCCTTCTGATGTGGATGTTACTGGTACCTTAAGCATCTTTTATTTTTAATCAAGTCAAATTTTATTGTGAGATTTCAAGGTCTTAAAATATTTCTGACAAAATTTATGTATGTATAACCTTTATTCTAATTATCAAACCATGGCATTAAAAACAAAATAAAGTTTAAGAGATGGATGAGCAGTTAAAGATATTTGCTGTTTTGTAGAGAATCAGAATTCAGTTCCAAGCATCTGTGACAGATGACTCTTAACCCTCTGTAAGCACAGTTATGGAGGATCAGACAGTCCTCTTCTGGAACCCATAGTTATCAACTTACATAGCATACACATCACTCCTCAGAACAGAATCTATGATGTGTTCCTCCAAGTATGAGGCAGAGATCTGAATTTGATCTCCAGGTGTTTACTTTTACATGGAATTTTAAAGTTCCCGAATTGTTTGTTTTGCATCTGTTAGCCATTTACATATATGGTTTACCATTAATTAAAATTTTGGGGTTAATTGGTGGCTCACACATTTAATCCCAGCACTTGGGAGACAGAAGCAAGCAGATCTCTGAGTTCCAGGCCACCCTATCTACAGAGTGACTTCTAGGGCAGCCAGAGTCACACAAAGAAACCCTGTTTCACAGAGAGGGGAGGTAAACAAAAATAAAATTTCAGGGTTATTTTTTTAAGTATTCTGAGATATATGTACTTATTACCAAGGTTTTTGAGTGATTATGGGGATTTTTTCCAAATTTTGAAAACTACTCCCTAGTTGTATAAATTTGGATCCATTATCTCACTCTAACATACTTGATTTATAAATAGAATTACAGTTCCCCTCTTTTAAGCTTGTATTACTTTTCTGAGATTGCCATAATAGTGGCTTAAAACCAGTTGTTTTCTCCCAGTTCTGGAGGCTGTGAAAGTCCAAGGCTGAGGCACCATCTGAGTGATTTCTTCTGACCACTACCTCTCTAATACCATATTTTGCTTTTTCCCTAAAAGTTCTCATGTGCATACATCTATACTCTCATATCTCAACTTCTCTTAAAGGAACTCATCATTCTATTTAAAGGATTACATCTTAAAGAATATATTAGCATTAAATACATCTATTAAGTTCCCATCTCCAAGTTCAGTCATCTGAGATACCAGGGGTCAGGGTTTTCACATGTGAGGGTAAGGTATGCAAATAAGCAAATAAAAAGGTGATTACATAATAAAAGAAATTGTGTTGTCAAAGCCTTATGTGCAGACTTTCTGATACATATTCCCAGCACGTACAGCAGCTCCTGCCTTATATTAGGCACTTAATTCCTGTTAAACAAAGAAAACAAAATAAGCTCTGGAAAGCCCTTTCACCCCTTTCTCACTGACTGACCTCAAATCATACTTTAAGAAAAGGTGCGGTGCTCTTATCTGCACGAAAAGTTTGGCATGGAGACTGGCGTGCTCCTTTGCACCTTTCTGCACTATGCTCAGTAAAACTGTCTACTCAGCTCCAGAGCACAGGCTTGCTGAATGCCTGAGTCAGATATGGGACCTCCCGCCCCAACTCTCAGTAAATTCGTGCCTGAGATTTCTTGTTCTGTTTGAGGACAGCAGTTAAAGTGCAATTTAACTTTGGGGTTTGAGGTCCCCTCAAAAAGTTTTATATGGGGCTAAAAAGATAGCTCAGAGGTTGGAAGCACTGGATGCTCTTCCAGAGGACCTGGGTTCAGTTCGCATCACCCACATAACATGTCACAACTGTCTATGACTCCAGTTTCAGCAGATCTGGGATCCTCACACAGACATATACATAGGCAAAATACCAATGCACAAGAAAGAAAG
>NC_022027.1:35279831-35286504 GCF_000317375.1 Microtus ochrogaster | reverse complement strand
CCTTTATGCCCTAATATAAATAACAAGTTGAAGTTTCAGGGGGCCTCCTCAAATTCACAATGTAGCCAAAGATAATTTTGAATTTCTGATCCTCGTGCCTCCTCCATCCAAATGCTAGGGTTACGAGCATGAGCCACCAGGTGCAACCACACTAAATAATGGTGGTAGAGCCCAGCTCTTCATGCACACCACAAGCCTAGCCCCCAGAAGCTGTTCTTGATCTTGAAATGCATTTAGTTCACTGAACTGAAAATCTACTTGTAAAAGGAAACAGAGCCCTTGCAAAGATTTCCGTCCCGCCCACTTTAAAGCCCTTTCCATCCCATTATTTTTGCTTCCTACGTTACTACTTTCCCTCCTTGTCATGTTCTACGAGAGAGAAAAATTCATCAAATATCTTCCCTTCTTCTTGCCTCTTTGAGGCTCTTGTTTCTTTCATTTTTCTGCATGCACTTACCAAGATGCTGAGTTGTCTCTGTCCCTGATCAGTGGCTAATTTCCTTTCTTTCCGAACTAAAGAAACTCTTAATTGCTGCCTGCCATATCACTGACATAATCCTAACGCTATCACATCACAATGAACAGGAGGCCCATTAATAAACATGTGGCCCTGTGAAGAATTTCACTGATCTCTCTCCAGGTCATTAAATCTATACATGTTTCATGGGCAATAAAAGAGAAACCGGGAATGGCAATGGCAGCAGTAGGAGGCTGTGGCTGGCCTACTCTGCTCTAACCACCAGAAACGACAGGAAATGATCCATGTATTTTTTAAATATGCATATATTCTATTCATTATTGCTAATTTCAAATGCCTATGCATATTTCACAGGCAACTGGTTCATAAATAAAAAGGCTGCAGTTTCAGCGGTAAATTCTCTCAAGTAAGAACATGCTATTCCATTTAATTATCCGAGGAGATGTGAGGTTGCTCTCCAGCTGGAGAAGTTTCTGTGTGAGAGGGACTTGTAGTCCAGGTGCTAAGCACAGTATATTTCTCCTTGTCACCTTTCATGATGTGCATACAGATGTAACCATGAGTTAATAAGAGACCAAGCATGAACACAAAAGGTTCTAATTTAAAAAAAAAATCACCAAATAGATAAAGATAAAACTGGCTAGCAAGTTTATTCTTTAAAGCTAAAAGCAAAGTAATAATTTATACCATAAGATAGGCCGCAATTACTTCAGAAGTTTTATTCCTATTTTTCACCTTACAGGTAAATTTAAACACAAACCATATATCATAAAAAAGAATACTTAAAATACCTAATGTTTAAAATTAGTCGATTCTATCAAAAGTAATATTCAAGTAACACCATCAAAAGTGGTAAGCATTGGCTATTACCAGGAAGTGTTTGGGATTTTTTTTTTTAAGGAGACAGGGTTTTTCTTTACATCTATCCTAAATTATTGGCTGAGAATCTTATCTTTATTTGAGATAACGCAGGAACCTAAAAAAATAAAAATTTTAAGAAACTTCAAAGCCTGTGTATTATTTAAATTTTTTCTTTAAGATTAATATAATTACAAAATATCACCATAGAACATTCATCCAGCAACTGATGGAAACAGGGGCGGAGACCCACATCAGAGCACTGGACTGAGCTCCCAAAATCCAGTTGAAGAGTGGGAAGAATGAGAATATGAGCAAAGAGGTCTAGACCATGATGGGAATACCCACTGAAACAGTCTATCTGAGCTAATGGGAGCTCACCAACACCAGCCAGACTGGGAAGGAACAAGCATAAGACCAAACAAGTCCCTCTGAATGTGGGTGACAGTTGTATGACTGGGACAAACTGAGGGGCCACTGACGCTGGCACCAGGATTTATCCCTACTTCTTGTAGTGGCTTTTTGGGAACCTATCCTCTTTGGATGGATACCTTGTTCATCCTGGATATAGAGAGGGCTTTGGACCTTCCCCAAAGGAATGTACCTTACCCTCTCTGAGGAGTGGATGGGGGTGGGGGAGTAAGTGGAGGAAATGGGAGGAGGAAGAGGGAGTGGGAACATGGATTGATATGTATAATGAAAAAAAGATAGTTTTTCTTTTTTGAAAAAATAAAAATAAATTAATATAATCACATTTCTCCCCTCCATTTCCTCCCTCCAAACCCTCCCACATGCCCCTCTCCACTCTCCTTTAAATTCATGGCCTCTTTTTCCCTATTTGTCATTGCAAATAACTAATATAACTGACTCGGTCGCATGATGTTACTTGTATGTATGGGAAACCCTGTGTGTTTTGAGGCATGAGTCTAATGTAGAGTGGACAGTCATCTAGAATTATGATGACACAGACGGCTGTGTCCAATGATGATTAAGTGGATAACTTTATTAAGGCTTGTTTGTTCCAATTCTTCACTGTCCTTGTCTTCAGAGGTGATCATTCTTTCCTCCGAGTATTTGGAGGGGACTTCAGTCACTTCTAGGGCAAGGGTCGTACAGCTTCATTCAGGGGACGGTTGATAGAGAAGTAGTAACTCATGACTTGAAAAGCAAAATATAAAAACAACCATCTAGATTTTTATAAAGTCAGAGATGCATGATTGCTTTGGAAAACCTTAATAAAGGACAGTGAATTTTCAACGTATTTTTAAAGATGACAAATTTTCAAATAGGTATTTCATTGTCAACATGCCTATAGGGAAATGAACTTTCTTACTATTTACTAAAAATTATTTCTGTTATGAAATACATTTAAACTATGCTTAAAATATTGGCAGAAATCATCTGTCTAAAAACAAGACAAACAACACCAAATAAAAACAGCTAAAAGTATTTATTTGGCTTCCTTGATCTTGAATATGCACAGAGAAAAATAATAATCCAAAAGTATCACAGTGATAACAGACCCCTGATATTTAAAATAGATAAATTTTAGAAGTTTCTTGATATGTGGAGGTTTTATATACATAGTATGTATATAAATTCATATATAAAAATAATTAGGTCTCATATGAATAATATACATATGAGAAATTCCAGAGAAAGAGTGAATCCCAAAAAGGTGACTTTGAACCCTGATTTATATGGCTTCTTTAGCAAAAAATGATAAGTGTTTACAGATATGACAATACAAAGGAAAAGGACTTTGAAACTTCAGGCGGCAATTTGGGAAAAGACAAACAAATGAGAAATAAAGCTTAGTTAGCAAAGCCGTTTGTTTAATAAAGAATCCTCCGCTATCGTACCAGAGCCTGTGACAGTCTAAGGATATCTTCACAGCTGGATTAAGCTTTGCTGTCCTCCTTCCTTTAAGTGTGGGGCTGTGGTGTGGGCCTCAAACACCTTTTGTTTTTGTTAATATATGTCCTTTTAGGCAAATAAAAGGACAGAGAACTTTTAAGCTCCTGCTTCTTCTCAATTGTCTTTGATGCAATGATTCTTCATATTTGAAGTGGTCTGTTTTGATCTCTCTCAATAGAACGATTTTCATAACGTGAAAATCCTATGAACAGGTGGTAAAGCGAAGTAGGCAAGTCCCACAGGGAAAGAAAAGCAGATTGAAAGGGAAAGTGCTAGTACCAGGGAAGGCGGCTAACTAAACTCCAGCCATAAGAAAAACAAAAGAAGATTCACTGTCTTATTGAAGGGTAGTTTCTAAGGAAACTCAGAGGGACCCATAAGGAAATTGACTCAATTCTGCCTTTGCAGATATGGCTAAATAGTTGATCTCTAAAGATTAGCAATAAAATTGATGTGGCAACTTCTGACCTCTCTCGATCTGATGGGAGGAGAATACAAAACAGCTCTTAACTCCAAAGTAAACTCTGACATCAAAGTATGTAGCTGACTTCTGCCTCTGCAGCTTTACAGGCAGGGCATCTCAGGGAAATGAGTTCTCCATACCTCTCCCTATTCAAGTCAGTCAGTGTGTGTTAGTGTTTATATATTGGTGCATGACATGTTCAAAGCAGAGTTAACTATTATGACAATTATAGCTCTTTGTTTTTGTTTCTTCACATCTTACTTCAGTTGGTATCTTCTCTCATCGTCACTAGGTGTTTATACAGCAACCATTACTTCAGATTCATTCTGGAAAATAACACACCAATAATGCTTCACAAACATAAAACACACCATCAGTGGATTCTTCGTGTACTTCTGGATGCCTAAAAAAAAAAAAGCTAAGCCATCTGACAGTAAAGCAGGGAAGAGCAACGGTGGTCCTGAGAGGAAAAAAAGAAGATGGCTGACAGGGATAAGAAGTTCAGAGCAGGAAAGAGCCTAAGAAAAACATTTGAAGGTGCAATCCATTTGGGTTTAATTTTTTTAAGTACATTGATTTCTTTGGGGGGGGGGGTGTTACAGCAGAGTACAGTTAGCAGCAATAGATTCTCTCTATTTGTTCCTAGGCCAGGTTGCCAGGTTTGGTGGCAAGTGCCTTTAGCACTAAGTTATTTTACCAGCCCAAAACCCTGTGTTCTAACCCCAGAACCACATAAAAAAAAATAGAAAGTAAATAATTTTAACAATCACTGACAAATAATAGGTGTCCAATGCTTAACTGAATCAATATCAGAACCGTATCCATTTCTCAGAAGGAAGGGATGTACTAACTGACACCTTGGCTTGAATGAAATGTTATAACCATGTTTATAAGTAATGTGTATTGACAATCCACAACCCCAGAGAAACTAGGTAAAAATGAGGACCCTAAGAGGGACCTCGGGAAAGGGAAATCAATAAGATCTCCAGGGTAAACTGGGATGGGGGTTGAAGGGAGGGGGTGGAGATAGAAACCTGAGGGCTCCTGATGGCTGGGTTGGGGGAGGGACAGAAAGGGAGAGCAATGGAGGAGATATCTTAATAGAGGGAGCCAGTGAGAAAACTGGCACTAGGGAAATCCCCAGGAATCCACAAGGATGACCCTAGCTAATACTCCTAGTCATGTTTCCAGGACTATCCAATCTGAACATGATCAGTTATTTACAAATAAATGAATACATACAGAAGTTAGTACTCTTGAACTTTCACCTTTAAGCCCCTAATTACACAGTATAAGGAACAAACTTGTGCTTTACTATGTTCACATATAAAGAAATACCAGAGAAGCCATTTAAACAACTAGACTCTAGGGCTGAAAAAAAAAATTGAAAAACAGAGAGAGGGAAGAAGGGACAGAGGAAGGAAGGGAAGGAAGGGAAAGTGAGAGAATGCCTCTGAGAAGGGGGCTACTTTTTCTGGAAGTATTGAATCCAAACTTGACAATTCTTAGAAGAAAACATTTGGATGGGAGAACAGACTCTGTTACGGCAGATCCTGCTTGTACTTGAGAAAAGACTGCTGGGTGGGAGGAAAAGGAGTAACTTTTCCTGTACTTTTTCCCCTCTCCCAAAAACTCCCAAGATAATATTTCATCCTAGAGTGATTGAAGTCCCTGAGATTTCAAGAACAGGCAAAGCTTCTTTTACAAGCAACAGTGGAAAAAAAAAAAACTCAGCAGCTAATCATGTTACTAGGGAATTACTAATAAATCTGTAAGGATTGATATTCCCCTGAGATAAACACAAAGAAAAATATTAAAGACTCGATGCTTCCGGCAAATGAAAAACTAATGGAGTGTGTATCTTTCAGGGGGGAGGAGGTTCTACACTTGCTTTCATTCCTCAGATTGAAACCTGCCACATCAGAAATAAGCAAGACAGTGTCTTTCTTATCAGTGTGCTCTTTATGTGGGCTCTAGCAGTCCACTGAAAGACCTAAAAGCATGATGTAAAGGAGCCCAGGTTTGAGTGCTGGGTCTGCTATTAAGAAGCTTCCCATCCTCAGACAAGAACTTACTATCTATCCCAATCCTCAATCTTGGTGATAAAAAAAAAAATAGAGAAAATCTTCTTCATAATATGCAGAGAGATTAACAGAAAAATATATGTATCACTGGCATCTGATAAAGACATAGTATGCTTTTGATTCTTTTCCCACAATATAGTTGGTTTTCTTCTAATTAATTTCATCTTTGTCCAAAAAAACCTTCAGTTCACATAAAAAGATTAATCCTTTATGTACTAACTCATATGTGTCTCTATTTTAGTGGTAAATATAATGCCTCAGCAAATTTCTTTTATGAAAAATTTTAGGTTTACTTATTTTATGTGTACGAGTGCCTTGCCCGCGTGAGTGTTTCTGCAACACCTGTGTGCCTGGTGTCCACGAGGCTCAGAAGGGGCATCTGATCCCCTAAAACTAAATTTATGGCCATCCCTGATGTTGCCAGTTACCAAACCTGGGTCCTCTGCAAGAGTAACAATTGCTCTTGGTTGCTGATCCATCTCTCCATTCCCCAGAAAGAATTTCTTTATCCAATTCTGTAGATATTGATTCCTAAAGAATATAAATCATGCTTCTGTGGGCTCCATCTCCTCCCACCAAAGGCCAATCCACATTCCTATCCATCAGCTGTAGATCAGTAACGGAGCTGACATTTTTCCCACTACTGTACTAACACAGACTCTAATACTTTGAGAATCACCAGTACATATCTATTACATGAATATATTAATGTAAAATAATTCATCTACACATTTTCTTTTTTTCATTTTTATGCATCTTTTTATTTATGTTAAACTTGTAGATGATTTAAATGAAGATATAAAATGTATATCTGTAAGTGTAGCATAGTGATAAATATACAGAATTTTTTTTAATTGAGAAAAGGAAAAAAAA
>NC_022027.1:35269852-35274071 GCF_000317375.1 Microtus ochrogaster | reverse complement strand
GAGGTATCGGGCAGTATAGCCCCTGCAGGATGACCAGGAAGTGTAGGAGGGATGAGGAACTTCTGAGTTCCCTGTTCCCAGCTGCCGCCGCACTCACTCACCCCAATGCTGGCTCTCCCTGTGCCCAGATCGGAACTCCGTGCTGCTTGGGTAGCTCGCAAACAAAGGGCTCATCTATACATTTTCAATATCAGACAAAGTAAGTTTCTCATCTGTCCACAGATGGATGTGGATTGGTGGGGGCTTGACCTCTGCGCAGTTATTTAGACACTTAGATCTTTTTGATGTATGTTTCTACTTCCTCCAGGGAACCCTAGGTCTTCCATATCCAATGGCAGTGAACACAGGTGCAAGTCAATAAGGAAACTCTCCACAGAGGTATGAGAGGATGAAAATGCAGCCATTCCTTCCCCCTTATATTCCACTGGCTAGAACTTAGAGACATTGGACAAACAACATGTAGAAAAAGTAAGAAGTTGTGTACAATTGCTCCCCTGCTCCCATAAAGGAAATGGGAAATACATGGTATGAGTCTCTAGCCAGACTCTCTTACCAAATATGTCTGTTGAGGGACTAACTTGTAGCATCATAAAGTGGACAGGGAAATTTTATTCAGCAATAGAAGGCAAAGTTTGGGGACAGGATTCTATGAGGCATTGTGGCACAGGAAGAAAGTGAATGAATTGCACAGAGAAAAATAAGATCCAAAATAAGATTTAGATCTAAAAAATTATGGCAAAGAAATACAACTCCAAGGAAAGTGGACAATATCACAGCTCAATGTTATTGTGTATCAACAATCCACGAGTGGAAGGGAATAAGTTTTTCCTGCTTCAAGTTCAAGTTATTCTGGAAACTGAAGTAGGCCATGTGGGATCAATACACCTCAGTTCGCAGAAGTAGGAATTCAGAAACAGGGAATGCCTATCATTAAGATAAACATTCAGAGCCATAATGCAGTGTATGTGGAAGCTGTCCTTGGTTGTCTGCAAGTCCTCCTTATGAGATATGACTGAGGAAATAGGGCTCCCAGCCATATTCTGGGGCCTCAGCATTCCTTATTCCCTATTACACATGTGTAGTGGCTTTAGTGAGAGTGGCCCCCATAGCCACATAGGCTCATGTATTTGAATTACTTAGTACCTAGCTAGTAGAAGTATTCAGAAAGGATTAAGGAAAAATGTCCTTGTCAAAAGAAGTGTGTCACAGGGGCATGGTTGGTTTTGAGGTTTCAAAAGATTCATAAATTGATTCCCAGTGTTCATTTCCCTCCTCCCTTACAGTTGTAGATAAATATGTGAGTTCTCAGCTGTTCCTTTGCTCCACAATTATGGACTCTAACTCTACAAACCATTAGCCAAATTACATGCTTTCTTTTATAACTTGCCTTGGTCAGGGTGTTTTATGACAATAGAAAAGTAATTAAGACAACACATATGAAACAAATGGAATCCAGGTGGTAGTGGTGCACACCTTTTATCCCAGTACTTGGGAGGCATAAGCAGGCAGATCTTAGTGAGTTCGAGGCCAGCCTCATCTACCAGGCAAGTTCCAGAACAGCCAGGACTGTTACATGGAGAAATTCTGTCTCAAAAAACCAAAAAGAGAAAAGGAAGGAAGAAAGAAAGAAAGAAAGAAAGAAAGAAAGAAAGAGAGAAAAAAAGAAAAATAAAAAAATGGAAAATTCTAGATAGTCACATGTAGCATGAGTAATAAAAACCCAGAGACAGATATCGGGTTCAAGCTGAAGATCAGAAAAGCAAAGCAGGCAGTCACTGGCTCTTATCTCTAGCTCAGACAGAAATGGCGATACTGCCTCCATGAATCCTCAGACTGACAGTGAGGCTTGTCTCCTCCCATTTTATATTCTTTCTAGTGTTGAGATTAAAGGTGTGCACCACCACTGCCTGGCCTCTATGGCTAACTGATGTGGCTGCTAGGATTAAAGGTGTGTATAACCACTGCTTGGTCTGTATGGCTGATTAGTGTAGCTGTTTTGCATTATGATCTTCAAGCAAGCTTTATTTATTAAAACACAAATAATATATCACTAATGTCATATTTAACTGGAAGAAATATACCTCATACTGAAGAACAAGTATGAGATCTCTGCCTGTAAATAGGACATAGGAACCTCTATCTAATGCCCCAATGCTATGTACCTATTACCTGCATAAGTGTTCACTCCTGGGAGGAAAACGAAGCATCTGATAGCTCAGGCAACTGTGGAAGCTTACAAGCCTCAGAAAACTCATCCAACTTCCAAGACTCAGGAAGCTCAGCAAATGATAGGACTCCTCAGGTCAGACCCCAAAGTTACATAAGCAGTAAACAATTTCTGAGAAGTAGAAGACTCTGGTGGATCTGCTCGCAAGTTCACTAAAACTCCAGGGGTGTAGCATTCCTGAGCTCTCGCCCATGCTGGTCTTCTTGGCCACACAGCTGACACAGAGGCACCCATTTGGTGATGCTTCCAGTATCCCCAATAAGATCATCGGTTCACCTAGCTAGATTTAGATAGAATGATTTATTTAATCTGTAAATCATTGCTTTGGCTAGGTGAATAAATGTTTGCTCGCATCTCCCCAGGGGAAAAAAAAACCAAACAACACTCATCTTGATGACTAGCACTTTTGCGGGAGAAGGCCAAGGTGCAACAATGCAATCACCCTAGTCAACAACAAGACTACTCTACTTCGCACATGCAAGATTCTGCTTTCAGCATGTTTTTCTCCTACAGGCATTGCAATTAGTGATTCTTTCTGGACTTAATTGTAAATTTGTTTTGATTAATTGGCCTCCAAGCTGACTTGGCATTATTGAGACATTAGAGAGAATCTGGATTTATTTAGTATTCAGACTCCTGTACCTTCAGAGACTCTTCTGTTAGCAGCAAAACTTCAAGTTTTAAACTGGCTATGTTGGAAAATGTTTTCTGTGTCTAATTAACTCTTTGTCATTTTGAGGTAAGTACTAAGATACAATCTCACCGTCCTGCATTAAGTGATATATGTGTAACATTTTATAGCTTCATGAACCATCAAATTAAAGAATCGATTTCTAGATTTGGGTACAATGACAAAATCGTCTAGTGTATTCATTTGTGCTGTGGCACATTGTGGTATAACTTTCCAAATGGTTTCTTGAGATCTTAAACCCCCTTCATCCTCCAATTTTCTTGGTCACTCCTTCCAGAATTCAATACAAAACTATAGCTACAAACATGGAGAGCCATGAGTCAAACCATGAGATCTGGAATAAGTGTCCACCAAGAGATTAAAGACACAGACTCTAGCTATTCCTCTTACTAAGTACATGATTAAGATTCTCGGCCTTCAACAAAATGAGTTTAGCTAAACTAGGAGCAATATTAGCACACACAACTGAAAAGTCCAGAAACTGTTTTTAGACACACCTACATAAAGAACAAACTATGTCACCAGGGTTTGGTCTCTACTTCCTGTCTTTGGCTTTCTTTTACCTTTTTCCATTGGATTTATCGGGGTCATTCCAATTTTTTTGTATCTATTAAGACTTGCTGCGTGACCCGAGTCTGTAGTCAGGTTCAAATAAGGTACCATACATGAGGAACCTACGTTCTTTGGTGTTTGGGTGCTTAAGTATTTTTCTAACAAGCTCTTATTAACCCGATTAACCTGTTCCTATTAATCTATATTCTACAAAGTGGTTCAGTTATTTTTCCTCTGTCCCATATATCAGACTTGTTCTGCATCCAGTTAACGTTTCCCCACCTCTCTTCTTTCCAGAGTTCTCTCTGTCCAAGAAAGTCCCACCTAACTTATTCCTGCCTAGCTATTGACCGTTCATCTCTTTATTAAACCAGCCACAGCAATATATCTTCATACACTGCACAAATATCTCACAACACAGGATTTTCTCATTAGATGCTGAAAAAGCCTTTGACAAAATCCAGCACCCCTTCATGGTAACTTAGAGAGATCAGGGATACAAGCAACATACCTAAGTATAAAAAGCAACATACAGCAAACTGACAGTCAATATAAAAACAAAAGGGAAAGAAACTTAAAGCAATTACACTAAAATCAGGAACAAGACAAGGCTGTTTACTCTCTCCATATTTATTCAATATACTACTCTAAGTTCTAGCTAGAGTAATAAAAAACATAAAGAGATCAAGGGGATACAAATGGGAAAAGAGGCCCAAGTATCACTATTTGCAGATAAGATGATAGTACAC
>NC_022027.1:35269082-35269607 GCF_000317375.1 Microtus ochrogaster | reverse complement strand
GTCTACAAGAGCTAGTTACAGGACAGGCTCCAAAGCCACAGAGAAACCCTGTCTCGAAAAAAAAAAAAATCTTGGGAGCATGGGGATTATGGGAAATGGAGGAAGTACAAATGATAACCAACTGAGAAAGAAATCAGGGAAACAGCAACCTTCACAATAACCAAATAAGAACTTTAAGTCTTTGAGGAAAGAAACTAAAGAAGATATTGAAAGATAAAAAAGATTGCCCCTGCTCATAGATTGGAAGGATTAACACAGTAAAAATGGTTATCTTAGCAAAGCAATCTGCAGATTCAACACAATCCCCATCAAAATCTAACATAATTCTTTAGAGACCTTGAAAAAAAATTACTAAATTTCCTCTGGAAAAACAAAACAAAAACCCAGGATAGCTAAAACTATTTTGTACAATGAAAGAACTTCTGGAGGCATTATCATCCCTGATCTCAAGCTCTGCTACAGAGCTATAGTAATAAAATCAGCATGGTATTGGTATAAAAACAAACAGATAGATCAATGGAATCG
>NC_022027.1:35264517-35268432 GCF_000317375.1 Microtus ochrogaster | reverse complement strand
GTTTGAGACCAGCCTGGTCTACAGAGCTAGTGCCAGGACAGGACAGGCTCCAAAGCCACAGAGAAACCCTTTCTCGAAAAACCAAAAAAAAAAAAAGAAAAGAAATGTTCATCATCCTTAGCTATCAGGGAAATGCAAATCAGAACAGCTCTGAGATTCCATCTTATACCTATCAAAAACACAAGCAACAGCTTGTTCTGGAGAGCATGTGAACCAAGGGGAGTAAGGGGAGTACTTCTTCATTGCTGGTGGGAATGCTAAGTTGTACAGCCACTTGGGAAATCAGTATGGCAACTTTTCAGAAAATTGGGACTCACTCTACCTCAAGACCCAGAAAAACAAATCATCATAAGTAAGGTAACCCAAACCCAGAAAGAAAAACATGCTATGTATTCACTCATAAGTGGTTATTAACTATAAAATAAAGGATAACTATGCTACAATCCACAGACCTAAGAAAGGCTAGGTAACAAGGAGGGTGCAAGAGGGGATGCCCTTTACCTAGGAAGGAGAAGTAGAGATGATCTCCTGGGTGGACTGGGGTGGGAGGAGGCATGGGAACTTGGGGGATCTTGTTGAGTGGAGAGGGACAGTGCTGAGAGAGATGACTGGAAAGGGAGGTTTTACAGAGCAGAGTAGAAGCCTTATGCAAGGGAACTTGGATGAGTGTACAAGGATGACCCAACCTAAGACTCGAGCAGCAGCGGGTGTGTAGCCTAAATTAATTGGCCATCCCTTGTGATCAGATTGGTGATGACCTCAGTTGATTTCATAGAGCCTTCATCCAGTGACTGATGGAGGCAAATTCAGAGACCCGTGACCAAATATTAGGCCATGCTGTGGGGGTTCTGCTGAAGACAGAGAGGCGGGATTGCAGGAAACAGAGGGTTCAGGAAAATAACAGGAAAATCCACAAGAACCACTAGCTTGGCTCTTGGGAACTCAGAATCTGAACCAACAACTAGGGAACCTGCATAGATCCAACTTAGTCCCTCTCCATACATGTGAATGTCATGTAGCTTGGTCTATGTGGGACTCCCAGCAATGGAAGCAGGGGCTGTCCCATGCTTTGACTGACTCTTGGGAACCTGTTTCTCATGCTGCCCAACCTGAATATAGGAGTGGGTGTTTGCTCTTATGGCAGCTCCATACACCATGCTTTGCTGAAGCCTATGTGAGGCCGACCCCTTTCTGAGTGATTATGAGGAGAGGTGGATGGGGACAGGACTGATGGGGAGGAGAGGGAGAGAGTGGGAGGAGATAAGGGAGGGGAGGCTGTGGTCAGGATGCAAAATAAATAAATTTATAAAAAAAATAACAGGACAGCTTTTTAGTAGAACTATGAACCAGAAGAACTTAGTTAGGCCTGGAAATACTCATTATATACTTTGGGTGTCTATTTTTTTTCTACCATATTGGAAAACCATTGAAATGATGGGCTATATTTTAATAATCTTTGATTTCTAAATATCTATGATGGTACCCAATATATAGTAGACAATATTGTTTACGATTTGTCTTAGTTAGGTTTTCTATGGTAGTAATAAAACACCATGACCAAAGCAAGTTGGAGAGGAAGGGGTTTATTTCATTAACACTTCTCACATCACAGTTCATCATCAAAGGAAAGTCAGAGCAGGAAGTCAAGGCAAGAGCCTGGAGGCAGGCACTGAAGCAGGGGCTATGGAGAAACTCTGCTTACAGACTTGCACCCCATGGCTTGCTTAGCATACTTTCTTACACAACCCAGGACCACCTATCCAGGGGTGACACCATGCATGGTAACTAGACTGGCGCACATCAACAATTAATCAAAAAACATAGTCCCTGACCAATCTCGTGGAAGCATTTTCTCTACTGAGGTTTCCTCTTTCCAAATGACTCTAGCTTGAGTCTAGATGACAAAACCCCAGCCAGAATAGTATTCACATGAACTAGCTGCTGCAAATGTAGGTTTTCCAGAACTCTCTGTGTTTTAATAACTAACAAAATGTGAAAGGTATAAGTGAGTCTTCCTTGGAGTCTCTAAGCATGGACAGAGCCACTCTTCAATTGCCTGGGATGCCGTTCCCTGTGAGAGAAACATCACTTCCCATTGAGACCAGGCCCTGCTGAGGGCTTGTCAACAGTCTCCTTGACTTGCACTGTGTTTGCAGTTCTGCATAAATAAACAAACAGCAGCAGAAGAAAGGAAAAAGGCAAGAGTTCAGGTACAAATGGCTTGCCTTTTTTCGAAGCATTTTCCTCAAAGAAATTGGCAGCAGTACTCTTAATAACTTTGTCTTTTTTAACGCATCAACAAATAATGTCAGAAAAGAAGCACAGTAGCTTTGTAGAATATAAATGAAATGACCTAAGAAGAGTTGCTTTTTCTACCAGCATAAATATTTACCAGTCTGACTAAACTCTGTAAAGGTCATGATGAATGGGTTCCTGGTTATGGCCAGGGGACCAGTGTGTATTTGCTGTAAGCTATCTACTAAAAACCAATTGTTTTCTTTGCTCTGTAATTTTTGGTGTATTTTGTTTTATAAGAATGGTCATTTATTTACTATGTGAGATTCCCCACTTTTGTCAGATTATTTCCAAAACAGTATAAACCAATGTCAGATGCTTATGGCAGTGACACTTGTAAAAGCCACCCAGTGGAGTTTAGCAAGGTCTGCAGCCAATGAATAAATAATGTTGGCCTGAAAGAATAGAGAAAACACAACTTCTACTTCTGCTTCTACCCATAAATAACTACTGAGTATTAACTGCTCTTCAGCATAGCATGGGAAGAAACCTGTGCCCATGGCAACCCAGTAGCTGAACTCTGATGGTGGGTTCTTTTAATCTTGGAGGAGGGAGGATGTGAATTCACATGCCTACCACAGCTAATAATAACTTGTAAATCTGGCATTTCCTGATAATACAAAACACTTACAGAACAGCTTTTATCCAAGGACCTTTAAAAGACCTCAAATCAAGCATGCGTTCTCAGCATTTAAAAGACAAAAGAAGCCCCAAAAGATTATGCAGTTTGCCCAAGGTCAGACAGAAAAAAAAAATATCCAAAGTGAAAATACAATTCAAGGTAAGCAACTCCTAAACTGTTCTAATTATTAGACAATCCTCTCCCACCTTAGGCTTGGAGTCTTGCCTCAGATTCTCAAAACCTTCAACAGAACACTGAAGTCCAGGAGTGTTCCCACAAGGCAGCTGTGGCTAACTGAACATCTTGCAAGTTGCAGAATTCTGTTATTAGCCTCATTAATTAGCGTAACGTATTTCTCACAAAAGAAAGTCTCCAAACACATGAAAATTAAGGATTTCCCTTTTGTTTTATAACCTCCTAAATGAAGATGTTAGAAACCAATCATAATTGAAGTAGATTTATCACATTTTCATTTTATGACTCAGTAGAAAATAGGGTCTCAGAAAATAAAGCCTTAATTGTACTGGGTTAAGGTAGCTTCAAGGGTGTGTAAAGGCTGTGGAGATGCATAGACTTCCCGATGCTCTCTCTATGCTGCAGAGAGAGTTCTAAATTAAGTAAGTATTCTAAGTTAATAACAATAGGCATTAACTGCATACAAGCAAAGTAGTAAAAAAAAATAGTAATTTATTAGATGCTTCCTCATTCACCTTTGTTTCACTTCCGTTTACTGTCCTTATAACCCACATTGCCCTTCCTTTACCCTTTCTGTCTTCATCGGCTTAACTTGCACAGGATCCCACTTTGGTGCCTCCTGTTCCTTTGCCTGCTTTCTTCCCCCAGAAACTGCCCCACTTCTTTGGGCTAACATTGTAATGATTTCAGTCCCAATAAGGCTGATACTTCCGGGTTCTAGGGGTCATGCATGTGCAGACAAGCCCTCAGGCAGAAGTGCCTAATGCCGCCTCCATGTTAAATGACCCCGCGTGACCCACATA
>NC_022027.1:35262270-35264332 GCF_000317375.1 Microtus ochrogaster | reverse complement strand
TCCCTCCCTCCCTCCCTCTCTCTCTCTCTCTCCACACTGACTTCCCCAGGCCTGTACACGTTCCCTCTAATAAACTCCTAAGTGGGTTTGTTGCATGTTGCGTGTTCCATGTTTCCTTCTCACTCGCATCAGGTAATTTCAAACATCATTCTCCTCTCTGTTCATCTCTATCAGTGCCTAGCTTCCTGTGTGCAAGTGCGCTCACCTATGTATTGGAAAAGCAGGCAATGCATTTCATTCAACAAAGTGGTTGTTTCCACTTTCCAGGGGCACGATTTGATTCATTGGCTTCATAGTTCAGAGAAGTCATACAAAATTGGAAAAATGAGTGGTTCTCTTTCATTGCCAACACGTAAGTTGCCGAAGAGTCTGTCATTTTGCTTCTTGGGGAAAAAGGTGAGGGAAATAAAAACCATTAAGTTTTCTTAGGCACATAAGAGAACTGAAGCTGTGAGGGAAAAGGAAGTCGCAAGATCAGCAGGGATAGATTCATCCTGATTAATAATAGTTATGATTAACACTTGCTGGGAGCAGACACTTCTGGAACCATAAACTAATTGGTTGACAAATTTGATGAATGGCTAGAAGTTGAGTACAGAGGAGTGAGAAACTCCTGAGAGGGGCAGATTTAGGAAATGTCTACCCCCACATGTCGATGGCTTTTTATATCCTGAAATCCTACAAAGGTCTCATAGTAAAAAGCCAAGAAAGATCTTTTACGGCCTCAGCAGGGGCAAGAAGAAAGTCATCATTGGAAAAATGCCTGAAACATTCTCCATTACAAGTCCCAGTTCCCTGGGGAGAAAAAGACCACACTGCAGCCTTAGCCCACCAGTGGATGAAATATACCAGCTAATTCCAATCCTCTCTAGCATCCCAGTCTTACTAGAGATGTAAAAATAAAATTACTGGCCATTGTGAAGATGATAGCCCAGACTCATTAAAAGATTGGAATTCAATCATGAGATTACAGACTTTTTCTGGTCATCCCTCACCCCCACACCAACAGGGTTGCATTACAACTGGAAGGAGGGGGGGTAAAGATTCTATGGGAGGAGGAGACTAAAAAGACCAAGGAACCCCTATAGCAACTGCAAACCGTAAAGAAGACCATACTTTGAACTAATAAAGGATAACACGGTAAAGGTCTTTAGACTTAGCTCCTGCTACTCAATAAATACGTTCAACTGTCCGCAAAATGTTCATAAGGCAAGCCAAAGGTCAGAGAACCAGAATCCGATATGGTGATACAGATTGTGTTTGGGGTTCTTGAGCAGGGAGTTTATTTTCTTTTAATTTTTTTATTTAAAAGGTTTTCTTTGTCATTTTACATACCAGTCAGTTTGCCCTCCCTTCCCTCCTTTCACTCCCCTTCACCTTCCCTCCACCCAGCCCCCTATCCACTCCTCAGAAAGGGTAAGCCCTCCCATGAGGAGTGTGCAAAGTTTGGCACATCAAGTTGATGCAGGTCCAAGGCCCTCTCCATCGTATCAAGGCTGAGCAAGGTATTCCTCTAAAGGGAATGGGCTCCAAAAGCCAGCTCATGCACTGGGGATAAATCCTGGTCCTACTGCCAGTGACCCCAAGGCCTGCCCAAGCCATATAACTGTCACCCACATTCAGAAGGCCTAGTTCAGTCCCATGCAGGTTCCTCAGCTGTCAGTCCAGAGTCACTGAGCTCTCACTAGCTTGGGTCCGCTGTCTCTGTGAGTTTCCCCACCATAATCTTGACCCCTTTGCTCACATAATCCCTCCTCCCTCTCTTTGACTGGATTCCAGGAGCTAAGCTTAGTACTTAGCTGTGGATCTCTGCATAGAACAGGGAGTTTATAATAACTGCATGATAGATTCGGGGCTCTCATGCAAAAAGGAAACATTATGCAAGAGCAGTGTAAGCAGAGATATGGAAACTCAGAAAATAATGAAAATGCAAAAATAAACCACACCAAACAACTCAAAAATGAATCTATCATATCAGCTCATAACAACACTGGACACAGACAAATAATTGGTGACCTTGAAAATACTTGATACAAACTTGCCAAATCAAAGAAAAAAGACC
>NC_022027.1:35260430-35261689 GCF_000317375.1 Microtus ochrogaster | reverse complement strand
CAACTATAATGTCAGAAGGGGGAAAAAAAGAAAACAGAGCAAAAAAATATTGAAATTAATAATGACTAAGAGTTGTCCAAAATTAATGTTAGACACCTGTCCACACAGCCAGCTCAGAGAACACTAGGCAAGATAAACACTGAAAAAAAATGACCAGAAATTCTAAACCACAAAAAAAAAAAACAAAGACAAAAATTTGAGGATGTAAAGCATGTTCTTCATATAGACTTATTAGAAATCGGGCAAGCAAAGAAAATAGACTGAAGGATAAAGTTGGAACATATGACCCTTTCGAGGGCAGAAAATAAAATTCTCTTGAACATGTTTTGATTCCTAATGAATAAGCAAATTACTATTTGTATATTCTAAGTATACAAAGTAGTTTTGGTGTGTGTATGTTCCTGTGGAACCTACACATAAATTTGAATGAAATTTATGCCCTGGCCATGCTGAAGCATGCATGGGCGGCCTGTATATGGTGGTTCTGTTTAACTTGTCAACATTGGGTTTGACGGTCTAATTTTGATGAGGATCAGTGCAACGTTCAAAATTATGAGTCTATCCTTACCTCCCCTATGTTCTACTGTGTGTCTTTGTGATTCTGTATTCCCCTACCCCTTTTGCCCCACATCCTTAGTCAAACCTTGATCTGCTGTCACTATAGTTTTAGTTTCAGTGATTTCATTTAAATTAAATGACACACTGTATTTGAGAACTCTCCGTGTTGTAGCAGCTGTCCAGTTGTTCATCTCTCTGTGTTTGCTGAGCATGGATCACATGTATGGAGACACCACAGTTTATTTACCCATACACTTATGACTACTTACGTTGGTGCTAATTGGAGAGTATTACAAATAAACCATATACAAGGATTAGTGTAAAAGTCTTCTTGTGTATGTATCTTTTCTTTATTGTTTTTAAAGTTTCCTGTTGACCTTTTAATCATATATGTGTTTGTCTGTACACATGTGTACAACACAGGTCTTCTGCAAGAGCAGCAAGCACTCTCTCCAACTCCCGTTTTCCTTTCCTCTTGGTTAAATACCTAGCAGTAAGAGAACTGAATTACACGTATTTATGTTTAAGCTTTCAAGAAACTGAGCAGCTGTTGACAAACTGGTTGTACTTATTTTTTATTCCCACCAGCAATGAGTGTTGTTGTCTCAAGTCGGCACTCCTGAGTCACCTCACATATTCACCCACGTTTGTTAGTGTGTTTTTAAACTATTCTAAAATGTCTCCAGTGCTATTTAAGTTTC
>NC_022027.1:35257735-35258895 GCF_000317375.1 Microtus ochrogaster | reverse complement strand
GGTTTGTGGTGGGACAGACCAGAGCCAAAACAGACTCTCTTAGTAGCCCTCATAGAGGTCAGGCCTTAGATTTGGTCTACTGAAATGGGACAATGCTAAACAGGAAATCCTAAAGAAAACCACAGTTTACGAGCAACAAATCAACAGGCACCCCACAGCCCCTTCTGCTGACTCAGCAGGCCCCCAAAGCCCTTTTGCTGATTCAGCAGGTGACCCCAGCTTTCCCCACCTTGCTGCTTGAAGATCCCTAACCACCAGGACCTCCTACCAATCATCCCCAGATTAATCCCTCATCCCTGGAATTCCCCTAACTTCTTTTTTCGGACTTGTGGAGAGGAGTTAAAGAAAACTTCAGAGCCGAGTATTGTGGTGCATGCCTTTAATCTCAGCACCAGGAAGGCAGAGGCTGACAGATTTCTGAATTTGAGGCCAGCCTGGTTTTAAGATTAAGTTCAAGGAGAATCAAACTTAGGCAGTGAAGGAAAACAGAAAGTTGATGAAGATATACTTAAACAAGTGGGCCACGTTCCAGCTCCTATGTCGAACTTAGCAGAAGAACTTGGCAGCTTTGGCCACGTGGTTCTGGCTTTAGAGCTACGGCTAGAAGAAATGAATAGAGTTAAAGATAGAAGAAGTTGCCTCCATGCCTAAGAAGAGTCACTGAGGCCAGGCATGTGTCAGCGATTTCTCTGAATGCAGGCCTAGTAGAGAGGCCATTGTGAGAAGCTGGAAACTTGCAGCCTGGAGAACCCAAGATGTTAGAGATGCCAGAGTTTCAGAATACCTACTGAGGAGAGCTGCTAACAGGGAGTAGAAGCAGCCCAAGAGAAAAGATGTGTTGCAGTCAATAAAGCTAAAAGGAATTGAAGATGTGGAAAGCGTTTTCAAATTAGAGATGGAGATGCAGGGTTTGGAGTTTGCCCAGTTGTTTTTCAATCTTGCTTTGGTCCAGGATTCCCTCATTAAGCTCCCTTCCGTGTGTTTTGTAATGATAATGTGTATCCTGTGCATTATGTGTTGGAAGTATATGATCTGCTTTTTTATTTTGATTTTTCGGGGGGGAGGGGGTTACAGTTAAGAGATTGTTATATGTCTCAGAAGAGACTTTGGACTTTTAAACTTTGTTGAGAGTGTGATAGACTATGGGAACTTTAGAAATT
>NC_022027.1:35255019-35256273 GCF_000317375.1 Microtus ochrogaster | reverse complement strand
ATGTTGTATTGGGGTATTAAAGTGTATGGAAAATTAAACTCGGTGCCTGAACTGCCTTATCCCATAGACACACTGATGAATATCTTGCTTATCACCATAGAAACTTCATCTGGCAATGGATGGAGATAGAGACAGAGACCCACATTGGAGCGCTGGACTGAGCTCCCAAGGCCCAGATGAAGAGCAGAAGGAGGGAGAACATGAGCAAGGAAGTCAGGATCGTGAGGGGTGAGTCCACCCACAGAGACAGTGGGGACTGAGCTAATGGGAACTCACCAAGGCCAGCTGGACTGGGACTGAAAAAGCATGGGATCAAACCGGACTCTCTGAATGTGGCTGACAATGAGGGCAGACTGAGAAGCCAATGATAATGACACCGGATTTTTATTCTACTGCATGTACTGGCTTTGTGGGAGCCTAGTCTGTTTGGATGCACACCTTCCAAGACCTGGATGGAGGGGGAGGCCTTGGACTTCCCACAGGGCAGGGCACCCTGAATTCTCTTAGGACTGAAGAGCGAGGAGGAGGGGGAGTGGGAGGAGTGGGAGGAAAATGGGAGGATGGGAGGAGATGGAGATTTTAAATAAATAGAAAATTAAGCTCAGACAATTTTCAGTATTCACTGGATCTCCATCCCAATTCTATCCTATGTTTATGTTTTATTGTTTTCAATCACATCTTCATTCTCTTTACTTATTTTTTTAATCCCCATGCCCCTACCCTGGTAAGTTGTATAGTTGTTAAAGCTGGTCTCTGACAATGCATTTTTTTTTTTGCATTATAATATGGTTATAGGCTTTTGGAGGCCAGGGAGTGGAATGTGGTGGTTTGAAAGAAAACAGTCCCCAAAGGAAATGGCACTATTGGGAGGTGTGGCCTTGTTGGAGGAAGTGTGTCACTGTGGGAATGGAATTTGAGGTCTCTTTTTTTCTTTTTTAAGGTATTTTTTATCTTATTGAGCTATATATTTTCCCCA
Organism: Microtus ochrogaster; assembly: GCF_000317375.1. Lineage (NCBI taxonomy): Eukaryota > Metazoa > Chordata > Mammalia > Rodentia > Cricetidae > Microtus > Microtus ochrogaster. Next base: position 35,255,297 of record NC_022027.1, on the reverse strand, counting down.
TTCCCCTCCCTTCCTCTCCTCTCCCCTTCTACCTTCTCCCATGGTCCCCATGCTCCAAATTTACTCAGGAGATCTTGTCTTTTTGTACTTTCTATGTAGATTAGATCCATGTATGTCTCTCTTAGGGTCCTCATTGTTGTCTAGGTTCTCTGGGATTGTGATTTGTAGGCTGGTTTTCTTTGCTTTATGTTTATTATTTATAATCCAATAGAAAATGGAGTACAGACCTAAACAGAGAACTTCATCAGAGGAATCTAAAATGGCTAAAAGATACTTAA
>NC_022027.1:35252638-35254497 GCF_000317375.1 Microtus ochrogaster | reverse complement strand
AGAGAGAGAGAGAGAGAGAGAGAGAGAGAGAGAGAGAGAGAGAATTAAACTAAACAAGTAAAATACAATCATTTACAGAGACTGGCAAGAGCGAACCATGGCACTTATAATCATGTGTCTAATGAAAATGTCACAAACAATATGTCTACTTTAGTTATAGATCATCAACATATACAGATTCAGACAGCATTATGGAAAACATGTTTTGGTGTCTCTGAGTTGGGAGAACATAGACCTGCTTAAATTTTCCTTTTCCCATGTCTTACTTTGAGAGTTACCTAGAATAAAGTTTTGTAAAAATCGAAAGTATTTTTTTGAAAAGTGTTTTTAAATATGCAGTGAAAGAAGTTTAAAAGTTTGATAAGTTTACTGATATGAATCAGAATCTTCAATATGCTCCAAGAAATAAATTTTATGTCTAAAATGCCCTTTTTACAGAAGTCTCAGTTTGATCATTTCCAGATGTGAGGTTTAACAGCTGTGTTGCCTACTATCACTTGATTGGCCTCTTTAAGGCGAGTCTATCCTTGTCAGCAAAGTATGCTGGATGAGACTCTGAGGGGCAATAACGGGCCTTTACAGAAGTCATTACACATAACATAAGCTACATGTTAACTTCACCTTGGAAAACTACTTAGTATTGAGTCAAAAAAAAAAAAAAGAAATTCTCTATATACATCTTCTTAAAGTTTTCACAACAATCTTATAAAGAAAGTACTACTCTCAGCCAGGTTTTACAAGGAGGCCCACAGAAGTTAAGTAATTTGCTCCAATCAAAGAGCAAGGTCAGGATCTCACCAAGGGCCAAACAAAAGCCTGCTTGTATATCCAGGCCCCAGCTGTTGGCTGTATTACCTCAGAAGCACCTGTATACACAGACTAAGCGTGTTGGAAAGTGTCTCAGTTGTGCGAGAGCTTTAACAAAATGCCGGCGATGAGGTAGCATAGAAACTTACACCTCACAGTTCCGGAGCTGTGACGGCCAAACCCACAGGCAGATTTGGTGTCTGGTACCTAGATCACACCTTGTTATCTGCTCACATGAAGGAGACAAGGTAGTTCTCTGTCCTCTTTCGTTAGTACACCAACGCCATTGATAAGGGTTCTGCCCTAGTGACTTGGTCTCCCCACAAAGACCCTAACTCCAAATACCCTTACCTCAGTGATTATGTTTCGACACAAGATCTTTCTTTGTCGGGGACACATTGAGGCCATGGAGTAGAGAACCTTAACATTCTGGATGTTCAGTGGTTCCTCCTCAAGCATTTTCTGTTTACTGGCTCATTGATCTGAGAGCTCCGTATTGGCTTGGAAAGGGAACTATCATGCTAAGAACACTGAACAGAAGAACAGAACACTCTCCTTGTGCAAGCCTTCAAAGGGGAATAGCTTGTGAGTTTAGGAGCCAAGCATCACAGCACCCTTTTCCCTCGTCACTGCAGAATGAAGTTGTCACTCGTTTATTTGTTCATTTTGCCATAAATAATCTGAACGTCTGTTCTGTTCCAGGCCCTGGGTGATAGGTATCAATGGTGCTCTCGGCAGTCCATTTAGAAGCACTTAATTTTTATTTCAAGCTCTTCAGACCATTGCTCACTGAGATTCAGAATTAACAGAAAGAAAACTGTCCCCACCTCCATGCACATGCATACTCCTGCCCAAACTCAGACCTTGGGTTTCTCTCACGTTCTCTACACAAGGCACAAGTCTTCCATACTAGAATCCAATCACAATTATACATGTACATACACACACACACACACACACACACACACACACGATGAATAAAGCCAGTAAATATCCATTCAAATAAAGCCAAATTCAATCAAAAAAACATAGATACCCAGCAAGTATTTGTA
>NC_022027.1:35251680-35252538 GCF_000317375.1 Microtus ochrogaster | reverse complement strand
GAGGCAGGATATATTAGTTACTTTCCTTGTTGCTGTGACAAGATACCTGAGAATGGCTTACGGGGAGAAAAGGTTTATTTGGGCTCACAATGTGAAGACATAGCAAGGACACTATGGCTGCAAGATGTTACCATTATCCATACATACTAACTGTCTACTTTTACCTGAAAACAGGGTAAAGATGGGAGTGGCATCTCTCGCCTTCCTAAGCATCCTTTATTATGGAAGGAACACTTAGTAATGGAGCCATTATCCTGCTGAGGACTGAAAGAAAGTGTTCCTTCTCCTCAGTATTAAAGTGCCTGCTCCTTGACTTGGTTATTAAAATGAGGGCTCAAATAGCTCCTTGTTCTAATTTTCCTTATCAGCCTCCACAGGACCCATTTCAGGCTGTCTGTGAAGTGTTAGAATGCAATTGTGTGCTTGAATAAAAAGAGAAACTGAATTAGAGCCTCTTAAGACCATTATATTGTCTTATTTAGTGACACTGTTTGCCTCACCATTACTAAGCAAGGAGCTAAGTGTTCTTCCTGAGTAGAATAATAGTACCCACATTTAACCAGCACTTTACACTCTGCAGAGCACTTCTGCAGCATGCATTCTCTCTTTTGAACCGTGCAACAATACTGGAGCCGGCTGAGCGTGTGCTGTGATCATAGATTCACATGGTTAAGTTATAGCTTCCAACCTCCGAAGTCAGGAAGGACAAGTTGATGGGCATGAGAATGGAGAGAAGTGGTCCTGCCTCTGGAAATCTGACCCAGAGCTTCCCAGCCACTAAGGACTCGAGCACCATCCTTCCTTCTGTTCTGCCTAAAGAGACTCACAAATCCTCACTGAAGGCCGGGCGGTGGTGGC
>NC_022027.1:35247118-35251230 GCF_000317375.1 Microtus ochrogaster | reverse complement strand
AAAAAAAACAAATCCTCACTGAAATTATTCATATCTGAAAAGACAGAAACACTAGAAATCAAAGAAACTCTATGAGAGACGGGCAGACACATCAGTGTTAGTTACTAATCCATAAATTACAGAAGACAAGTAATTTTTAACATCTGTGTTGAGGCAGGAGAGAATGGCAGAAGATTCAGAGGACAAGGGAAAGGAAAAGAGCCTGTCTCTGAAGGTAGCTGAGTCTTCTTGGAACTCAGAGTCCAGAACTACAACACAATTAACATCTGCTCTGAAGGTTGCTAATATATATGTCCATATTTAGGTCTTTTTATTAATTCTTCAAAAATGTTATACAATGCAGTTTTATCATATTTACCTCCCTTCCCAACTCCTCCCATATCTACTCTCTACAACCTCCCCTCTCTACCAACATGGAATTCTCTCCTCCCCTCATCAGGTCGAGCTTTTGTTACCCAACTACTCTTGGGAATGGGGCCTGCACTGGATTATGGTCAACCTACATTAGGTCATATCATTAAAGAATATTGACTCTCTCTCTCCCAGCAGCTATCAAATGTTCATAGCTCTCAGCTAGAGGTAGGATTTGATGTCCACATCCACCCACATAAAAGAGGCCGTCTGCAGATTGGGGAAAACCTTTACCATCTACGCATCTGACACAGGGTTAATATCTAGAACATACAAAGAACTCAAAAAGCTAATGATCAAGAAAACAAATAACCCAGTTTAAAGATGGGGCATGGCATGAATATAAAGATGGAGATGCTTCTGATTTCCTATTCTTCTCACCTCATAGGAACTCAAACTGACTCTAATCATCGCTTAGATACTTGAAGACAAGTTTCAAATTACACACTGAATGAATTCCATCTCCATGGTGAAGAACTATTTCTCATATCCAACAAAAAAATGTCAAAATCATTTAAAATTCCCAAATATTAGCTAACTCATTCCATAATGAGGTCTGCAAAGTGGCAGATTGAACTCATACAGTTTTCTGGGTCTGAAACTTTCTGTGAAGTAGTGAAATTTATCAACAGATGGCTATAAGAAAATATTCCCAAAGAAACCAAGGAGAAGAGGAAAGCTGGGTTTCTTTAAAATTCTTGTCCTTTTGTCTATTAATTTCACTGAACTTTCTTTTTTTTCCCCTTGCATTTTTTCTGAAGCACTTCAGTTATCACTTCTTCTTCATCTCCAGCAATATCTGTTTCCTGTTGGAATGTTTCATTTCAAAGCTTCTATATTTCATTATAAATTTTAGACTGAATCACTCATTCTCCTTGTAAAGCCCAATTTGATTAAGGAAAAATAATACACTGCATCTTATCATTAAAAATAAAATTAAATAGGGTTGAAAGGGAGGGGAGAGGCAGGGAAGGGAGCAGAGAAAAATGTAGAGCTCAATAAAAATCTATTAAAAATATAAAGTAGATATAAATGTTGTAACTGTAATTCTTGCTTGATACCTGTCTTATTATATGTAATTTTACTATAATAAAGTAAAAACTTTCCTTTTTATTTAGACAGAAAAGGGGAGATGATTTGGGAAGTACTTCAGTATATGAGTTTCTTTTATTAGTTAATGAATAAAGAAGCCACTTTCAGGCCTGTGGGAGGGCAGGATAGAGCTAGGTGGGAAAACATCACAACATTGCCCCCGGGAACACTGCCCGTAAGTCACAGCCACATGGCAATATACAGATTAATAGAAATGGGTTAATTTAAGATGTAAAAGCTAGTCAATAAAGAAGTTAGAGCTAATAAGCCATGCAATGATTTAAATAATATGGTTTCTGTGCAACTATTTTGGAGCTGAGCAGCCAGGAATGAATGTGCAGCCTCTGCCAAAAAGATATATTCTTAAAGTACTGCAAAGTCCCTTCCACAAGGTAGTTACTCGCAACCCCTTGATGCCAAACCTGTTGGCTTTCCGTGTTCTTGGTGAGCCACCCAATTAAGGTGGAATAGAAAGGAGAGAAGGGAAAAAGGACAGTGGAAGGAGCCATGGGGGTGGGGTGGAGGCAGGATATATTAGTTACTTTCCTTGTTGCTGTGACAAGATACCTGAGAATGGCTTACGGGGAGAAAAGGTTTATTTGGGCTCACAATGTGAGGACATAGCAAGGACACTATGGCTGCAAGATGATGAGCTGCTACTCAGGAGATACTGACTGCTCATGCTCAGCTCACTTCCAGGATGACAACCGTGAATGGTATAGCTGAAAGTTAGAAGGTATCTTCCTACCTCAACTAACCCAGTTAGGAACTCACACAGATGTAGCCTTAGGTTTCTCCCAAATTATCCTATCTTGTCAAGTTGACATTAGTATTACCATCTCAGAGGGATCTTGAGATAATACACGATTTTTGATTTTGATTCCAACATAGTAAGTATTCTTTTTAGAATCACTACATAAAATAACACATCATTTCCCCCAGAAAATATTAAGGTTAGAGAAAGGACTGCTACTACATAGTGTTGAAATGTCATGTTGGTCTCTTTTGAATACTTTCCAGATTACAGCCACTGGTGTGTTTTTAATACCTAAGGCTTCCTCTACATAGTGTTTTATGACAAAGATCACATTTGTTTTCTATTTCAATTGTATCTCAAGCAGCTAAGCCTCAATGAGAGCTGATCAAGTACTTGTGAAGTGAGTGAATGAATGAATGAATGAATGAGATAAATGTGCAAAAAACAGCTGACTTGTTGGTTTTCTACTACATTTCACCAGCTTTTCTGATCATGCATTCATAGATTGAAAATGCTTTTATTCGCCCAACAGTGGTGGCGCACGCCTTTAATCCCAGCACACAGGCAGAAGCAGGTGGATCTCTGAGTTCGAGAGATCTAGCCTAGGATATAGAGTGAGTTCCAGAATAATCAGGACTGTTACATAGAGAAACCCTGTCTGAAATCCTGTCTTGAAAAAACAAAAAACAAAAGTTTTGACCCTTTTTCATACATTTTTGTTCTTAATTGAGTATAAACACGAAAGGGTTTTACTATTTTTTTCCTTGTCTATGATTTAATTCCTCTGCCCTCTCTTCTATGGGCTGGGTTGTTTGGAATAGAAAACGGGGCTGGGGACAGATGGCACTGCTTATGAATGCTGCTGTGTCATAGAGTGGCAGGTGTCCGATGCTGGTTATATTGTGCAACACACGTGTGGTGCCTGGGTCAGGGAGCTATTTTGGATGGGAAAGGGCTATTTCTCTCAGATGCTACTGCTGTCTTCCTCCTCCCTTCCTTTTGTTCCTGTTAAAAGGTTTCACATAGCCAGGCTTTGAACTCTTGGGTATCCTGCTACGACTCTTGAGTGCTGGGATTTGCAAGCATGAGCCATTACACCTGGCTCAGTTGTTCATAAATTAAAGAGGTGCCTCCTCCCTTTCCTAAAATCATTGAAATCTATATTTGTACTTTGAATTAAAGAACTTCAAAGGATTGTTGTGATGTTTTGAAATAATTCTCTGCACTAAATAATTTGGCAGTTTGGAAAGAGTACTCCCCAGGGGGAAAAAATAAACAAATGCCCAAATATTCCCTCCAGCGTGTGAGCACTAACCCTTGTGTTATTTTTATCCATTTTCAGTAGGCTTCTTAGAATAACTGAGGCATAATTGCCAGAGGTCCCATAAACTAGATGTGATGTATGTCCTTCCCTTAAAGTTAAACAAGTAGTCTTAAATTGAGTCATATAATAAACGAGATTGGAGTGCCACCTACTGGCCTAATGTGTAAGCTAGTGGAACCTCATTGATAAATAGCAGATATTTCAAATTTGGTTTCTAACACCAGATATCAAAATAACAAACAAACAAAAAGCTTACTTTTTAACAGAAATGATGAGCATACATCCAAAATTCATTTCTTTGCTGATCTCATTCAAAAGTGATCAGAATATGCATGCATGGCAATGTCACCATGAAGGATGAATTCGTGTGGAAATAACTATAATTCTAAAATTTCTAGGTGAATATGTAACTTGGTGTTAGAAACATGGTTTGAGCCGGGCGGTGGTGGCACACGCCTTTAATCCCAGCACTTGGGAGGCAGAGGCAGGTGGATCTCTGTGAGTTCGAGACCAGCCTGGTCTACAAGA
>NC_022027.1:35241598-35246991 GCF_000317375.1 Microtus ochrogaster | reverse complement strand
GGGGGGGGGGTACACACAGAGGTGGAGGAGAAGGAGAGTAGGGGGGGCAAGGGTAGACTTGGCTTTTCTGGAATCTAGTTAAGAATCATTCTTAACATCAAGCCTCAGGCTCCTAATATATAAATTTTCTGTTAAAAATAAACTATTCTTGATAAAAACAAGATGTCATTGTCATCTGAAGAAGGATGTAAAATACTAGGAGTTAATTAAGCTCAGGACCTTCTAAGACCCACCCCACTTCCAAAGCCTTGCAACTTAGCACTGCAGAAAGTAGAAGAAACAGAAAATTCACCCTTAGTCTCCCATCACCTCTCATCCCTGCACCAGGCCATTGAAGACTATCTTTCCTACAAGGCGACTCGTAAAATCTTCATAAAGCTCCATTCTCAGATGAAAATAATGAAACCCAGAGAACCCAAATAAAACCACCCTTGGTGAGTGCTTCTGGTTCACCACCGTGAGGTCATAACCTTTGTTCCACCAAACACAATCTGCCTATTTCTTTGAACCTTCATTTCTTAAGATGCCCTGTCTCATAAAACTTATATAAAATAAGCATAAGATTGTGTACTTGAAAGTGCTGATCTGTCTTAGAGGTAACAGCCAAGAAACCTGTGATAAGTACAGAAACGTTGAGGAGTTTACTTACATTGACTCAAGTGAAGTGGGACGAGTTCTGAAATTTGTTCTGAAAAATAAGTGAACAGAGTACAAACAAGAGAATTTAAAAAATGTTGTGCAAGGAATATAGCCTGAAAAGAGGAAAAGAAAAACAGAATGAAGGAAGCAGAGGACACAAGGCAAGACTCTAGAGATCTTGAGGAAATAAGTGCTCTCATAAGATAGTAGGTAATGGTTCCAAGATCCATCCTAGAGCATCTCAAAAGATGATAGTGCACAGAGGTGATCAGCACAGGGGCAGAGTATTGGAAGTTACCCAGGGTATATCGAAGAGTCAACCAAAGCAAGGAACAAAGACAATCTACTGGAATCAAAAGCCTAGGAACAGTGAATAGAAGTTCACACATAAGAAAACAACAAGAGGGCTGGAGAAATGGCTCAGCAGTTAAGAGTATTAGCTGCTTTTCCAGAGGACCTGGGTTCAGTACCCAGTACCCACATGGTGATTCACAACCGCCTATAACTCCAGTTCCATAAAAGAGTTCTATAAAAGGATGTCCTTTTCTGACTTGCACAGACATAGGCATGGGCACACACATAGTGAAGACACACATGCAGGCTAATATATATACTTATAAAGACAAATTGACAAGAAAAAAAAAGAATATGGTCTGGCCTAGCTGCCATGAGAGGCACGTATCACAGGTTTTTCAGGTTAAAGTCTATTGCTCCTGGACACTGCGCCTTTCAGTTCCTGAGAAACCGTACTCCCTCAAGCAGTGGAGCATTCAGACCACCTGTGCTCCTCTGTGTTCCCTAGAAGTCAGTGAAGCATGTAGAAGCTTGACAGAACATTAGTCTTAGACATGAATCTTGTGTACCCTATACACCCTGCAAACATCTTTGTATCCTAGAAACTACCATTGTATTGATCCTGGCAAACTCCATTTGTACTATTTTTGATAAGGGGATAAAAATTCTAATTGCTTGCAATAAACTTGTCACAGCCTCAGTCTTGGTGTGATCCCTCCAACTCGACCTGGTCAAGATTTCATTCTCATTTAGCCATATCAGATAACTTTGGCCTGGTAAGTAAACACTAGTATGGTAAAGGCAGATAGCGCCAGTCCCAAAATATGTAAATCTCTTGTAACCAAAGTTTTGTGGGTGGTGGTGCACAAATGCCCACCCTGTCTTCCCAATTCATATATGGCATCCCAAGGGTGTAGTTTTCAGCCTTATTCTCTAAAGCAGAAATTCTACCAGGAGACACCCATATTTACACATACCCATGCAAATACTAATTCAAAATCCGTGAACTTAGAAGATTTCCAAGTGCATTCCTCAAGGTAGGTAAGAGAGCAGGCCAATGTTAAGATGTTACAATATTTCAATTTCAAAAAACACGACCAAACTCCTGGGGGGACTTTGACTAATGACTAAAGTAATAGTTAAGATTTCCTGGCTTCTTTTTTTTTTTTTTTATGTGCACCATGTGTGTGGATCCCAGGGAGCTCAAAAGAAGGTGTCAGATTCCCTAGGACTGAATCTACAGACAGTTGTAAGCCACCATGTGGATGCAGGGAATTGGATTCAGGTCTTCTACAAGAGTAATACGTGTTCTTTCCTGACTTTAATTCATCCTTATCTGCTTGGCAAAATGAAGTCACCTACATGAAAAATATATTTTAATAAAACTGTAGTCAGTATTATTTGATATTCAAGAACATGCTATCCCAGCAGAGTATCGGATTGTATAATGTCTGCTGAAGCAGTCTGAGAAAGAGCAAGCGCCAGAACAGCAGTGTTCTCCAAAAGCATGCAGTAAGACTCTCCCCAAAAGGGCCTCCCTGTCCCAGAAGGAAAGGAGCACCAGAGACCAAACTAAACCAGCATGACTTCTGCTCTCCTAGTGCACTGCTCTTAGCCCATACCCTTTCTGTCTTGTCATATTTTCCTATGATTTTCCGCCCTGAATCCAAACTAGTAGAACATTGCTCAGAGATAATCATGTATTGAGGTCTTACTTCCTTAGGAAGACTGTAGAACTTAAAGCTTGTGTTAAATGGTGTTTTTCTTTTAATTGTTTTATGTAGGCAGAAAAAGACATTCTTCTCCCCTAAATATGCATAGTGTATTTTATATGTTAGTACATTATCAATTATGTACTATATATTATACTGCATCATATTACATTACTATATTTAGTATGTTTTCTGAAGTAAAATTAAACCTCTGCTGCTAGTTTTTAATTTAATTTGTTTGTGACAAGGTCCTGTGTATCCCAGGCTGACCTAAGACCCACTAAGTTACCAAGGATTCTCCTGGTCTGTGCATCTAGATTAGCTCTGCTATTTTTCAGCATGCATTTGGGGGTTGTAAGGATCTGGGACTCACCTATCCTCACTGATGTAATTTTTGCTACTTATAATGCTAGCCAGGCAATCATTAGTTACCTAGTTTTTTGAGGTCTGAGTTCTTCTACAAGAATGCAGAGCTGGTAACAATAGTATTCCCCTCACATCAGAGGGGAATTAGTAGAAAATGCATGGAAGGCCACAGCAATACATCAGCAAGTCTCCCTTTTTTATGTAATTAGCTCAGCCTCCTGTCACCTCTCCCTTCTTCCTGTCCTCCTTCATACATTAACCTGACCAGCCTCAGCCATAGTTTGAAGTGGATAATTACACCTAAATTGTCTCTGAATCAAACTCATTCAACAAAAGAGGCTTATTTCTCCAAATCCATTCTTCCTATATTAACTTTAGAGCCATAAAATGTAAGACACATCTCTTACTTTGATTGCCAATCATCTTAGCATAACTGACCTCTGCAACAGATGATAAGTGTTAAATTCTAGTCTTGAAATCAAAATAAATGCAGATTTATTTTTGTAAAACTAAATTCTCAATCCTAGCTCTTCTTGGGACACAAATAAAATGCAAATTATTAGACAGCTAAAATAGTTCAGAAATGATATTTTTTGTCTAACTAATTAACCCTTGCAATAAATGAATGGGAGGGTTAATTAGCTCTTCTAGTAGGCAAAAGAAAGAAAGCAATCAAGCAAACAAAAGCCAAGCCTTTGAGATCAGAGATACTCTTTTGCCATCTTGTGGTTCAATTCCCACACTGCAATGTGTTACACAGCTCTTCTCTATAACAGCTGGAATATATATGATCGGGTGTGTATTTGTGTGTGTGTGTGTGTGTGTGTGTCTGTGTCTGTGTGTATGTGTGTGTGTGTGTCAGTTTTCAATATTTGCATATGTAGGTAAAGCTAATACTTAAAAATAATAGATGACTGCATTTTGCTTTCAGATGCCAGATACCCAAATGTTAAGTCCCCACAAGCTTCTAAAACAAGAGGATGTTTCCTATAGATGTGTTTGTGTGTGAGGGTACGGGGAACAGCTGCATTTGCAAAGGCTGAAAACTGCATAGTTCTTCCGAATTCTATTTTTAAGCCAGTGTACTGCTCTGTTTTTCCAAAAACAGTGTCACCCTTAGAGAATTCAGTCAGTACCAATTAGGTCATTTAACTTGAAGACAACACGTTACAGGTCTGTTCTTGATATTGTTCTTTTATTAACTTTCCTTGTATTTGTCCAATTAGCCATTTCCGTTATTTCCCTCATTCAAACTGCTGAGAAGAGAGCCTGAAAGAAAGCTCACTGGCAGTCCTAGGCATCGGTGAGGAATAGTAGTGCCGAGACCAATGAAAACTCAATTCTTTAGTTCCTCATGCATTTTAATTTCTATCACAGCCTTAAGTTATAATCTTACTTTCATAGGACATTTAAAACAAAAATGTTATGCTTTTCTATGGTTCCAAAAAGGACTACCAGAATTAACTTTCAAAACAAACAAAAAAAAAAACCGGTACTCACAGTTATCACAAGTCTATCATTTTTCGATGAAAACAAGAGTAAACATCGGACTACAAAACCATCCATCCTCAAACATGCTCAGCATTTCTCAGAATGGCGGGACAAATGAGGGTACTAAAGACTTCCTAGTCAGCCTCGGTTAGCTGCTATAGTAACACCTGCTTAGACGTATGTTATATCAGGTGCATAAGAACCAACTTCAAAACTGACTCAACTAGTAATTCCACAGGTCATTCATTACCTTGAGCTGGCCTTAGGCAGGTGACTCTTACGGTGTTCAGTGGAATCACGGCACCGCCAGAGGCTGTTAGGTCTGAAGCTAGCTGGGTTAGCTTGGCCTCAGTGAATTCACGATATCCCCCCCCAGAGGCTGTCTGTTAGGTCTGGAGCTAGCTGGGTTAGCTTGGCCTCAGTAGAGCCAGCTTTTCTGTCCTCTGTGTATGCTCTCATTCAGTGAACTAGCTGGGTTTTTTCTCATGCACACAAGCAAGTTTCCATATTAAGGCCTGGGGTGGTTTGAAAAATGACCGTCGAAGGGAGTGGTACTATTAGGAGGTGTGGCTTTGTTGGAATGGATGTGGCCTTGTGGAAGTGTCGCTGTGGAGGTTCGCTTTGAGGTCTCCTTTGCTCAAGCTACACTCAGTGTTGTAAACAGTTAACTCCCTGCTGCCTGCAGATCAAGATGTAGGACTCTCAGCTCCGGCTTTTTCTCCAGCACCATGACTAGCCTGCATGCCACCACGTTTTCCCACCATGATGATAATGGACTAAGCCTCTGAACTGTAAACCACCTCTGTTGTGGGAGGTCCTTCCACTCCTCCAGCCTATAGCCGCTGAGATACCAGCCCATTGGGGCGTGGTCTCTCTCCCTTTAAAAAAGTG
>NC_022027.1:35239922-35241498 GCF_000317375.1 Microtus ochrogaster | reverse complement strand
AAAAAAAGAATATTAAAAAAATGTGATAGTGTCCTGAAGAAGGTAGATACAATTTTTTAGATAAAACAGGGATCTGTGGTTAGACAAGGTGTGAAAGCCAAAGTTCAGAATTAGAGAATGGAAAAGGGCCTAGGGGAGGAGTGTGGGAGTACAGGCCAAAAATGGAAGAAACTCAGAAAGAAATCTAGGAAATGAAATTACAAGAGTGTCTTGGTGCTTTTTCTGTCTCAGCATAGAATACAGCAGGCTGAGTAACTCAAAAAAAAAAATTATTTGGCCCACAGATCTGGGGGCTAGAAGATCCAAAATCAGTGGCCCACATATAGTGGGGGTCCATTTGTTATATCACAAGATGGCAGTATCCACACGGATGAGAAAGAGCCAGAGGGTGCACTCATACCACGCTCTTCCATAGTTCACTTACTTCTGAGGTAAAGCCCTCCTGACCTCAATACCTGCAATTAGGCCTCACCTCCCATGACTGTGTTAGAATTACGCTTCTAATTCAAACCTTAGGGTAGAGATGTGAGTTCAAACCTTAGCAAGAATCAGTACTCAATTCAACTCAATAAATTCGACTAATGTACACTAAGATCCTATTTATGTAGACTATTGTCTCCACAGTTGTGCTGCCTAGTTTTTATGTCAACTGGATACAGACTATAATTATTTGGGAAGGAGTCTCAAATGAGAAAATGTCTATAAAGATTGGCTTGTAGTCAAGTCTGTAATATATATTTTTTAAAAAAAATAACTGATTGATGTGGGAATGTTGGTGGTATTTTGTTGTTGTTGTTCTTTGGGTTTTTTTTGACTTAGAACTAGCCTGAGACGTATTCAAGGATTTGATGCCTCAGCTCAAACTGGCATACTGTCACTCTGATGCATTCTATCAGCAGTAGTGATGGCCCATGACCTAGAACTAGCTAGCTATCTGCAGTGATGGTCCGTGACCTAGAACTAGCTATCTGCAGTGATTGTCCGTGACCGAGAACTAGTTATCTTTAATGATGGCCCATGATCTAGAACTAGCTATCTGCAGCGATGGCCTGTGACCCAGTACTAGCTAACTACAGCACAGATTTATTTGTTCATCTCCATAAATTAAAGCAGTGGGTTAATGGGAATTCCTGTCAGCTCTTATAAAACAGAAATATGGCGAGTGTGGAGTTCCCTGGGTTTACCATATAATTGCTATGCCAAATGTTCATTTATCCTCCTACTATCTTTGCCTCTCAGTCTTCTAGGAGAAAATAAAAGAAAGCCTTCCAAAAATACAATGCTGAATGGCCTTAATCCAGTTGGGCTAAGAATACTTGCAATGTAAATGGGATAATTCAATATGCTAACATTTGTGGTGAGTGACAACTTGTTTAACAGACAGACTACATGACAGATGCGTCAAGACAAGGCTGCCAAGAGTGGCCTGGGTATGAGATAGGGACAAGAGGAATGACAGAAACAGGAAATAAAGGTTAATGGTGACGCAAATGTGATAGTGTCTTGCAAGAGACTTGACTCTAGAGGGGCTCGCAGGTGTCCAGGGAGATGTCCCCAGCTAGTGCCTTGAGCAACT
>NC_022027.1:35203952-35235912 GCF_000317375.1 Microtus ochrogaster | reverse complement strand
TCCTCTTCTTACTCTTGTGTATCTTTCTTTCACTCTTACTCTGTGGCTCCCTGGGTGACTGGCCCCTGACATCCTCCTCTCCTTGTTCTCTCTTGCTCCTTCTCCCTCCTTTTCTCGTTTCTTCCTCTCTTCACAGATTTCTCCTTTTTATTCTCTCTGCCTTACAGTCCCATCTATGCTTTCTCCTGCCTTGATATTAGCTATTCAGCTCTTTATTAGACCACCAAATGTTTTAGACAGTCAAAGTAACATGGCTTTACAAAGTTGAACAAATGCAACATGAAAGAATGTAAGACATCTTTGCATCACTAAAGCAAATGTTCTACCGCATAAACAAATGTAATACCTTAAAATAACTTTCCACAATATGGGAATAGTCCAACCTATGGTAGGTGATGCTCCACATGGGCCAGTACTTCTGGGTGCTACAAGAAAATGGGTTGAATGGAGATGGAAGAATGGATGGGGAGGGGGTAGATGGGAGTTGGGGGCGGGAATGGAAGAAGAAGAGGGATGGTGTACTGGTCAGTATGTAAAATAAATGAAAAATGTTAACTAAATAAAGTTTTTTAAAAAATGAAAACGGGCTGAGCCTGGCAGTGGTGGCACATGCCTTTAATCCTTTCATCAGGAGGCAGAGGCAGAGAGATCTCTGAATTTTAAACCAGCCTGGTCTACAGAGAGAATTCCAGGACAGCCAGGGCTACACAGAGAAACCCTGTCTCAAAAAAAAAAAAGGAAAAGGAAAAGAAAAATGGGCTGAGCAAGAGGTGACAAGTCAAGCCAGTAAGCAACATTCAGTGGCTCCCACTTCGGTTCTCTCCAGGTTCTGACCTTGCTTGAGTTCCTGCTTTTACTTCCCTCAGTAATAGACTGTTCCATGTTGCTTGTTTATGGTAGTGAATCACAGAATAGAAATAAATCCTAAGAGAATAGTGAAAGAAAATTTGAAATTTTTTTTTGGAGCCATGAAGCATTTTAGAAAGAGAAAAGATGGCCATACACAATAGAAATAAATTATAAATTGCTTAGTGTTGTGGGAATAAAGCAGGAAAGTGTTCTTGAATGTGGTCAGGAAGGTTGCAGGTTTGGAAGATTAGTCAAGGAAGTTCTCATGTAAAAAGTACCCACTGAGCACAGACTAAAAGGAGGATGCAAAGGCTCATCTCTAACATTTGAGTTTGGTCAAACAGAACAGTCAGACAAGAACAAAAGCAAGGCAGTTGGAATGGCCAGCCCCCAGGAAATGTGGCACTTAAGAGGGAGTCCACAAAGATGACCCCAACTAGGACCCTGAGCATCTGTGGAGAGGGTGCCTGAACTGGCCTTGCCCTATGGTCAGATTGATGACTATCTTAGGTGTCATCATGGGGCCTTCATCCAGCAACCGAGGGAAGCATATGAAGATATCTACAGCAGAGCACTGGGCTGAGCTCCCAAAGACCAGTTGAAGAGAGGGAAGAGAGATATTATGAGCAGGGGGTTCAATTCCATGGTGGGGATACCCAATGAAACAGCTTACCTGACCCAATGGGAGCTCATTAACTCTGGCCTGACAGTGTGGGAGCCAGGATGGGACCCATGGAACCGAAATGGGCCATCTGAATGTGGGTGACAGTTGTGGCTGGGACAGACTGTGGGGTCATTGGTAGTGAAACCAGGATTTATCCCTATTGCTTGTACTGGCTTTTTTGGAACCAACTCTCTTGGGCAGGAGAATACCTTGTTCTGCTTGGATATAGTGGGGAGGTCTTGGTCCTGCCTCAAAGCAATAAAGCAATGGGCTAGACTTCGATGACTTTCCATGAAGTGGAAGGAGCATGAGGAGGGGAGGGAGTGGGGACTGGGATTTGTGGAAGCTTGCCCAAAGTAGTCTTGACAGTATTGTGACATTACATTGCAACTGGGGACCTGAATGTGTTGGCTCTGAATTTTATGCCCTGGCACTCTTTTGGATCATGGAATACCCTGTTCTAAAAGAACATAAACAGACTCAATTCCTCCAGATAGTTAGCTTAGGACCCAAAATTCTTGTATCTCTGACAACTATAAGAAAGAGGGTGGAGAACTAGGTTCACTCAAGCTAATTGCTTTCTTAGAGTAACCAGATTCTACAGGTGGCTACTGCGGAGAGACGCTGGACGCTGAGAAGTACACACAGAGTTTAGGACGTGAAGATAGGCCAGTGTGGCTTCACTGGAAATGGGGGCAAAAATAAGAGGTCTGATTTTAGGGCATATGGGAAGTCACTTTAAGGATTTGCAGCTTTTATTCAGGGCATCACAGAAAGGTAAGATGTGCCCTAGAACTCACTATGTAACCAAGGATGACCTTAAACTTCTAATTCTCCTGCCTCTACCTCTGGTGTGCTGGAATTACCGATGTATGCCACCAAGTTTGGTTTTATGTGGTGCTAAGGATTAAACTCGGGACTTTTTCCAGGCTAAGCTAGTACTCTACCAGATGAGCTATCCCACCAGCACATACTAACCTTTACTGGAGCATAGCTCAACAGCTCTATCTAAACATGATCTCTTTATTCTTTCTATTTTCCTTCTGATTATAACCAATCCCTTTTAACAGCCACAACAACAAAATCCTATGTATAATTCTAAATACCAGTGACAGGTATCACATACCTATCCTGTGTGTGTATGTATAAATACATACTATATACATATATAAATATATAGAATTTATGCATATATGGAAATTTTTCATTTTATGCACAGGAAATATAAGATACATAGCAGAAATATAAATTTTACTTGTGGAGATCTTGCATTCCTAACAACACTAAAGATGTGGAGATGTTCTTATGCTGGATATAGTGGTGTTGTCTAAAATTCCTCAGGAGGCTGAAGAAGGAAGATTAAGAGTTCAAAACCAGACTTGGTTATATAGGAAGACACTATTTCAAATAACCGGTGTGTATGTATGAATGTGTCTGCTACATAGTGTGAGAGTTTAATTGGAATTGGACCCCCAGAAGCTCATAGGGAGTGAAACTCCTAGGAGGTGTGGCTCTGTTGGAGTAGGTGTGGCCTTACCGGAAGAAGTGTTAGACGGTGAAGACAGGCTTTGAAGTCTCATATATGCTCAATCCTTACACAGTAGTTCAGACTACTTCCTGTTGTCTGCCAATCAAGATGCAGGACTGACTCACACTCCAGTGTCATGTCTGCCTGCAAGCCACCATTAAATGTTTTCCTTTACCAGAGTTGCCATGATCATGGTCTCTGCACAGCAATAGAAACCCTAAGATACCTAAGAAATCGCTTTATTTAATCTAGGTTGTCCTCCCAAATCATACACTAGTTCTCCAAGGTCCAGAAAGGTATTTGAAGACATAAACTGTCAGTTATGCATACTCCCAAGTATGTGCTCTTTCTTTAAAATTTCTAGTTTCAGTTGGTGTAACATTTTTGAAGGGTCCAGGAATAAGAACATAAAAATGTAGACTCCAAAAATAAGAATGTAGAAATTAATAAATATAAAGTTGTAAGCCTAGGAGAATGAGAAGGTTTCTGTCAGCTTAAGTTTCTTGGTAGCTTAAGAATTAACTATTATAGCCCAGTATCTTATAATTAATTCTTGTTATGCTGAGTGCAAAATATTTTGGTCTCATTTTCTGTATTATCAATTTGTTATGCAGTAAATAAATTACATAGGTTTAAAATATCACTGTTTTATTCTATGAAAAATGTTTTAGTATTATTTTTAAAAATTAATTTATTAATAAATATCAATCTGTGTATGTGTAAAAAATTAACTATTAACAGTGGGTTATTCTGCTTTACCACCCGTAGCTCTATTTACAAGGCCGAAGCATCTCTCTGCAAACTGAGAGCCTAACACCCCGGCCATCCTTGATTAACACGAATATGAGCTAAGTTAAGTCTTAGGAGACAGATATATGACCTCTGGGTTACACATTATCCCTGCCTAGTGAAAATGGTAGCATCAAAGAGGAGAGCACAGGGCTTCAGTAAACACTGCCTGGAAGTACCAAGGAAGACAATAGATTAGGTACAAACACTAGTTTAACTGAAAAACTCTGTTATGAAGATTGTAAAGTAAGGCAATCTGTATCTGAGTTTTACCTCACTATTGTAAATATTCCTTTGTTCAGATCTAATGCTTGGTATAAATATAAATATAAAATACCCTAATATAAAAAGGTGGGTTCCGAAACTGGCTTTTCCCACAGACTTACAAAATCCATCTCTGGCTGTGGTGATAAACTTTTTGTGCCCCATGGAGACTTTTCTATTTTTTCCTGGATTCTGGTTTCTGGAATAAAGTTTGCTTCTGGTTTATTAGACTTTGATGGCCTGTCCCTATCTTTGCACGAGCCCCCGGGACCCCAACAATTTTCAACTTTTTTCTTTCTTAAATTAAGTTGCAGCAGGGGAATCTAGATAATCTCTGGGTAGATGCTCCACCCCAAACCCTCCCTTGAGCTGCCTCAGTACAGACTGTGCCCCAGAGAAAGCCCGTCATTGGTGGCTCCATCCCCAAGAGCATTAAAAGCCCCCACTTTGTGGTTTCCCTTGTGGTTTCTTCAGTTTCCCCTGGGGCCACCAAGGAAAGCTTTGCTCAGAATAAACCTGGTCTATTAATTTGGTTTGATTGGTTTATTACATCAGCAGATTCTCATTAACCAGGATTTTAAACTTAATCTCAACTGGAATAACCTGTGCTGTTTGACCAACTGCCTCTCAGAGAAATAAATGATTCCTTGAGACAAACTATTTGACTCTTATTCTTCTATAGTGACAAACTAGATGGATGCATGTTTTCTAAGCAGTTCTTAACAAAAAGCTTACCGCAGACAAACTTTCAAGCATTTCACTAAAACACTTCAGGGCCTATTTCCAATTTTACTATAATTTCATAGTCACAAAGTGGTTATCTTGTGAGCATGCACATCACACGCATGACTTCTAATCTTAAGGCAATAGTTACCATCTCCTAAAAAAAAAAAAAAGCATAATATTGGTTTTCATGTCTTATACACTGAACCAAAGAGTGGAGGGCTTGAAAACTGAGAATCTTATCTCCTGTAAAATATTGTCCTCATTAGCCTTAACTCAGAACTAGTGCTTCATTGTTATGCTGGGATGTAGTTCAATTAGCACAGGGTTTAACTAGTATGCATGAAATTGAGTTCAATCCTGTGATGAAACACCAAACAACTTGGGGAGGAAAAAGTATATTTTGCTCACATTTCATCACCAAAGGCAGTGAGGGCAGGAACTCATGCAGCGCAGTAAGCTGGAGGCAGGAGCTGATGCAGAGGCCATGGAGGAGTGTTGCCTACTGGCTTGCTCAACCTGTTTTCTTATAGAGCCCAGGACTATCTGGCCACCCACAGTAGGCTGTGCCCTCCCCCATCAATCACTATGTAAGTAAATGCCCTACGTACAGACTTGCCTACAGCCTCATCTTATAGAAGTATTTTCTTCACTGAAGTTCTCTTCTCTCAAAAGACCTTTGCTTATGTCAAGTTGACATAAAACTATCCAGCATTCGTCAACGGGACACAAACACATCACTGTAAAGGTACAACCTTTCCTTTCTAATCTATTTTATTCCCAAGAACTCTCATTAAATATATAAATAACTTTAAAAGTTTTATAGTCAATACAAATTCAAACACATTAAAAATGCAGTCTCTTTAAAATATCCAATCCATTTAAAATTCCAAAAAGTTCAAAATCTTTCAGCTGTGAGATCCCATAAAAATCAAAATCAAGTTAAATACTTTCTTCAAGAGGGAAGAATCATAAAAAGAGGGAAGAATCAGGGCAAAGTCACAATCTTAACCAAGTAAGACCAAACTGGAACATATAAATAACCCAATGTCCAATTATCTGGAACTCACTAACAATCTGCTGGGCTTCTCCAATGAGCTTGGTCAATTCTCCAGCTCTGTCCTCTGCAGCAAACACAGTTTGTCTTCTAGGCTCCAGCTGGCTCCAGTACACTGCCCAAAGTCCCACCCTTCCACAATCCTCTCCAAAACATGGGTCTGTAGCAGCAACACCCATACCAATATGCTGCTATACCAACTTGTCGTCGTTAGGGTTGCTATTGCTGTGATGAAACGCCATGACCAAAAGCAACTTGGGGGAAGAGGCTTTATTTTGCTCACAGTTCCATATAACAGTTCATCATCAAAAACAGTGAGGGTAAGAACCTGGAGGCAGGAGCTAATATAGAAGTCACAGATGTTTACTACTTACTGGCTTGTTCCATTTTTATAGAACCTAGACTATCAGTCCAGGGGTAACACCACCCCTAGTGAGCTGTGCTCTCCCCCATCAATCACTAATTAAGAAAATGCCCCACAGCCTTGCCTATGGCCCCATCTTATGGAGGCATTTTCTTAGTTGAGGTTCACTCCTTTCTTAATTAGGGTTTCTATTGCTATGAAAAGACACCATGACTAAGAAAACTCTTATAAAGGAAAACATTAAATTGAGTATTTTGTTTACAGTTCAGAGGTTTAGTACATTGTTGTCAAGACAGGAAGGCAGCATGCAGGCAGACATGGTGCTAGAGAAGGAGCTGAGAGGCAGGCAACAGGAAGTGGTCTGAGACAATGGGCATGGCTTGAACATATAGGACACTCTTCCTTCAACAAGCCACACCCACTTCAAAAAGACCACACCTAATAGAGCCACTCCTTATGGGTCAAGCATTCAAGTACATGAATCTATGGGGGGTGACTTTTTGAAACCACCACACCTGCTCTCAGATGATTTTATCCAGAACAATTCCCTAGCACTACATAACACCAGGCATGGTGGCACATACCTATAGAAGCAACCATAACATCACATTTTCACGGTTGCAACTTCACTGCATAAAGCTTCCTCATATGGAAGGTACTATCTCAAAGCAGACATCTGTCATGGCTCCTACAGAATGTCCTCTCACTTGCCGTTAATGTTTCATGACATAGTAGTTATGCTGCAGACCTTTGGGTCAAGCACCACAGTCAGTTGTTTCCTGCATGTTGAATAGTTAGTGGATTTCAATAATAGTTTTCATTGGCTACAAGAAGAAATTTGTTTGATGAGGGATGAAAGCTACACTTACTTGTGAGTATTAAGTATTGAAAATACAGAAACGACCCAGGTCTAGGAAAGGTAGTGGTAGTAGTAGTTTCTCCTCTCGGGTCCTTGACCTCACCAAGTACAAAGGGTTAGGTTTACTCTTTCAGTCATGAATTCTACCTACTGAATGAGCAGGCCTTCAGTTCAATTAAGTGGTTGTTGGATCTCCTCAGGATACAGGTGCCACTAACTGAAGTACCATGCCATGCTGGTTACAGTTGTGATTTGTAGGCACTACAGCTAGGTAGGACTTCTGATTGATTACATTTCTCCCTTGGCATTGCAGTACCTCTTGGTACTGTAAGAGATAGTCTTCAGGCAAGGATTCTATATCAGTTCCAGCTTCATTTCTCTGAGTCTTGTGTCTGAAACGTGTGGCGTCTTCAGCAACAGACTCTTACCTTCAATGTACTTATTTCTCAGACTTCCACTTCTCATCTCCCATCTCCACAAGATGGATACATAAGCAAAAGCTACTCCAGGATTGCAAAAGGGAAAAGCCCAATTTTTAGGCAAATAACCCAATTCAGTCAGACTATTTAAGAACAATCCAGGCTTAGACGATTTCTGACCTCATGCTGGTGAAGTGTGTGTTCATCACCATGCAAGGATACTGGACCATTACTCACTGCCCCATGCAATCATTCAGTATTTATTGAACCTTGGGCTAAGTGCAGAAGTAATCTGCATGGCTGATGGTGGTGGAACTATTTGGGAAGGATTAGGAGGTGTGGCCTTTTTGGAGAAGGAGTGTTACTGGGTGTTGACCCAGAGATTTCAAAAGCACATGGAATTCTCAGTTAGCTCTCTCTGCCTTATGTTTATTGATCTAGATGTAAGCTCACCCTGTACGATAGTCAAGGACTCTAATCCTATGAAACTGCAAGCCACAAATAAACACCTTCCTATATAAATTGCATTGGTCATAGTGTCTTATCACATCAACAGAAAAGAAACTAAGACATTTGATAAGAGGTAAAGACTGAAATGTTTAAGGTATGAGACAAGGAAAGCCAAAGATAGGAACTAAATCAGACAGTAGAAAGAAGAGTGAGTCCCTTCTACAGAAGTGAGCATTGGCCTGATAAACTCATACTTCAAGTCTCAAAATACTGAGGCAAAAATACATAAAACAAATTTCCATTGTTTTAAATCACTTTGTTACAGCAGCCCATGGAAATTAATTCAGCAAATTTACTATAGTTTTCTATTCGATTATTTAATGACCAGTGATTTAAAATTTATATTTGGAACCAACTATTAATCATATTAATCAGTTCTTTTATAGCAAACATGTTATATTGTGGGAACAGTGATTTTGTTTTTTCAAAATGGTAATCACTAAAGGTAGTATACACATTCATGCAAAATTATGAAATGTTTACCCAGGAGTATGAAATGATTATCTAATTCAAGTTTATTCAAAACTAAATAAAAGTTTTATTTTAAAATAATCATAGTTACAAAAATTTACAATAAACAACCATTTTATACATGTATGCACCTTTCATCTCTTTATTTGAGTAAAAAGAAGACAACTTTCAACATTCAAGAGGTTTTTAATGTTGTAATGATTACCTAAAAGTAAAGTAACAAGAAAATACAATTACTTCAAGTAACAAAAAGATATATTTATTTCCATAAGGATCATTTCTTTTAAAGTATTTCTTCACCACTTAACACATACAGCATGTAATATGAAATAAAAACAATTAGCTAACTTAAAGTAACTTATTTAATTTTAATTGTACGAATCCAAGGACACAAAAATCAATCACTACCTACTGATGCAGAGAGGACATGAAAGAAAAAAATTTCCCATCAACTTCTAAGAAAAGCAGAGATAAATAAAAAATGTACACAAGAAGAGAAAACCATTCTGAAATTAGTCTTTAAATGATCTTTAGAAATGCTGTAAGTTCCTATAAACCAGGCATACACATAGTTGCACTGGTAAGAATAAAAGGTGAGCTCTTTTATAAAATAATTTTAAGGGCAAATGCTGCTCTAGAGTGTCAGATGGATAGTGTCATATATGACAGGTTTACTTGCATTAAATATTATTACTGTGACTTTCTCTGTCTTTCTAATTTCAATTAGAGATTGGTATCCATTAAAACTACTAGACTTACAAGCATCTCCACAACAGTGCTATGCACAGCAAGTACAGGGCTAGGACAGGGATGCACTCACTGAGCACTTGCCCAGCAGTAAGAAAAGGACTTCAGTTCAATTCGCAGAACCACAAGATGAAAGTATATAAATATAGCTACTACTCCTTTCATCACAATGTGAGCTTTGTAAATGTGAAGAGTTTTCTCTTTCCATTCATTTATCCCAAACTTAAAGAACAATACTTGGTATCACATTACACTGTTATTCATATTTACTGAAGGAAGGAATAAGCAAGCAAATAAATTAAAATACTTATTACTGATGACCTATAATCTTTTAATAGTACACTGGTTTGTATAGTTAAAACAATGAACTAAAAAGGGCTATAAAGTCATAGGAAATAACAATGCGGAAATATTCACTTATAGCTTGGAAGGCCAGACAACTTTTACTTAATATTTTTATTATTTAGCAATAAACATGTCTGAATTTTATACATCAAAACACTATAAATACTTAATGATAAAATAAAAGGAAAATATGTATCAAACTGTTTTGGCATCAATAACATGATGACCACTGTAGCTTCCATATTCATGGAACTATACACCAGCAACTATACAGTCATTGTAACAAAATGAATCAAAATGCTTTAGTTGTTCTTACCTGAAGGAACATAGAACGAATCACCAGTACTTATCATATATGCTGTTTCATGTAAGGTACATAAAAGGTCACCAAAGTTAACATAAAAAACCTATAGAATTAAAAAAAAAGAAATCTCAGTTCAAATTGAACCACAATTATGCTACAGAAATTCTTAAATGAAATGCAGCATGAAAAATAATGACTCCTCATGCATGTCTGTATTCTAATCTCCAGAACCTGCAAATACATCCTATGTAACAAAAGAACCTTGAGACAGACAGTACGCCTTTAATTTCAACTGAACCAAACCTAAACACACAAACCCTCAAAGATGAACTCACCCATACCACCCACCGATCCCCATACAAACACATCCAAGACACACACAGAGAGAGAGAGAGAGAGAGAGAGAGAGAGAGAGAGAGAGAGAGAGAGAGAGAGAGAGAGGAAAATGAAGCAGAAAGAGCAATTTTAAACATAAGGTTTTTGTACTCTTGCTGGTAGTAAGGAGAAGAAGGTACAAGTCAAGGAACAAAAAGCTGCCAACCTCCAGAGAAAAAATGAAAACGTCAGTCCTATCGTCACATGGGAATTGAATTCTCCCAACAATATCAATATATCTGGGAGGAAATGAACAGATTCATCCTTAGAAAAGGAAGCAAATCTGTCAATATCTTAATTCCAAACCCTTGATACTCTGAATAAACTATACAGCCAAGTCTGCCAGATGTATAACTACGCAAAATAAGATAATCAAAGGTCACTACTTTAAGCCAGTAGTACACTGTATTTTGTTAAATCAATAACAAAAAACTAACATGAATTCAATTTTGTTCATTCAATGTCATGAAAATTCAGTACTTAATCTTACAAGTAAACTCTACTAAAAATGAAAAATGTTATACATGCTCCTTCAAAGATTACATGTTTTTTGAATAACACATTTCTCAATAGGGATGAACCACAGATAAGAAGCCAAATCTGTAGGAGACTGCTCTTTCATTTCGCAACTATTCAGACCCAAATTATCATCTAGAAATTGTATTAATTACAACACTGCTTAGCCAATAGCTTAGGCATATTCCTGGTTAACTCTTGTACTGCCACGAGGACCCACTGGAAAGGTTCTGGGTCCTTCTCCTTTGGAGCTACATGGAGTCTCCTGGACTCTGCCTTCTCTATATATATATCCCTTCCAGCCTGACTATATTCTGCCCTGCCACAGGCCAAAGCAGCTTTATTCATCAACCAATAAAAGCAACACATATACAGAAGGACATTCATATCACAAATCCAGCTTGTGGGTGTGGGGGATGACAAAACAAAAAGCCCATCTCACATATTTTAACATCAAGAATAAGAAAAAAAATAGGATAAATTTACTTTTTAATTATGTTGGCTTCAAATTCAAAGATGGCTAACTTCCCGGTTTATTTATATGTAGACAGTTATCTATTTTGGAGGCCACTAAAATAAACATAAAGTATCCAAATTTTATGATGTGCCTACTGTTAGGTTTATCATCAAATTTTGTACTTTGAAGATTTATTCCCAATTTGATGGTATTATTGTGGAGCCATCATGAAAGAAATTGATGCCCTTAAAATTACACCAGAATATTCTCCCCCTTTCTGTTTCTACCCTTCCTCACTCTACTCCCCTCCCATCTGCTTGCCCTTCTCTCTCTCTTCTTCCCCTTCCCCCACATCTCTTCTTCATGTAAACCAGGAAGTATGCTTTCAACAAACACATCTCAGCCTCTAAAACTGAGAAATAAATGTTCATTTTTGGAGACACTAAATCTATAGTATTATTATTAATCTAAGGCACCCTTCAAGAATATTTTGCTTCAGATAATATACCTGTTTTAAAAGTGTGAGGCACAGAGATTAGATAAGCTTCAAAAGTCAATGAAATGACAGAACTGGGATTAGGATTGTGCACTCCAACGCCACAACTCACATTCCCAACCTCTACGAAAGGATAGCTCTCTAAATGAAAAAATGTTCCTCCAAATTTTTTTGAGGAACTAGAAAAGAATTTTTTTAATTCTTATGTCATCTAAAACTCTGCTTCAAGTAGAAAAGGTGAATTTAGAAAGTCATGCATATATTTCTAGATCATTTTCCTTATCTGATCAGCTTAGCTCTCTAAGCACACCTCTTCCCATTTTTGCCAATATTTAATTAAGATAATTTTTAATTAAATGAGAAACAGCTCTACATAAAAATCAAATGAGAACATTCAAATAGCTAATATTTGGATATCAGAGTGACAACTAATAGGGAAATAAGAGTTACAAGCTATCACATTACCCCACAAAGAATGATTATTATCAAAAAAAAAACTAAAGATAAAAAACGCTGGTAAGGATACGGAGAGAATTGAATGTTTCTATTCTATTGGTGGAAATGTAAGTCACTGCATGCCTTATGGAAAACCCCACACAGATATCTCAAAAATTAAACCACAACTAATTATTAATGACCTAGCAATTCCTCTAGTGGATATATATGCAAAGGAAAAAAAGGAGTCTATCGAAGAAGTGCCTGAGGCTCTAATGTCTACAAAACCCAAACACTAGAAATAACCTAAGTGCACACTGCCCAATAGGCAGATACAAAATGTGATACATATACAGGATGGAATAATATTTCATAAATGTATTATCGTTTGTGACATCAAATAAAACAAGAGATCTTTATGCTAAGTAAAATAAACCACCAATGAGAAAAGACACTCCCTGTAATATAAAAAAGTTAATCCCAATGGGTACTAAGTTACAGGTAGAGAGACAGAAGCAAAAAGCTCTGACACACAATAAGGCTACAACAGAAAAGAATACTCTGTACATTTTTAAAGCAGTAAGAAACATCTTTTTTTTTATTTATTTTTTTTTTTTGAGATTACAATTACAACATTTTTCCCTTCCCTGTCCACACTTCAAACCCTCCCATATACCCCTCCTGCTCTCTTTCACATTCATGGCCTTTTTTCTTTGTTATTACATGTACACATGTACATCTATGTACACATATATTCCTACATACAGCCTGCTCAGTCTGTATGTTACTTGTGTATGTCTTTAAGGCTGACTATTTATATTGGATAACCAAAAGCTATGCTCTTCCCTGGAGAAGTCTGTTTCTTGTGCTCTCAGAATTCCTTAGTTGCCTTTAATTCTTTGTATAGGATTAAGGCCTCATGGATCATCCCCAATCCATTTTTACCACGAAGAAATGATAAAACTTCAAAAAATAGGTATATTTAACTTGATTTAAATAGCTTACAATGTTATCACACATGCATCAAAATATCACATTACTCTATGTATTGCTTTTTAACTCCGCTGAAAAATAATAAAAATTAAACTAAATATGCATGATTCAAATATATTATAAAACACATTTTTGAGGGGCTGGAGATGGTTTAGGTGGTAAACACAAGCATGACGACCTGAGTTCAGATCCCTAGTACCACAGTAAAATAAAAAAAAAAACAGGTAGCATAGTACATGCCTATAACACCAGTAAGTGCTTGGGTGGTGAAGACAGAAGGGTCGTAGGGTATCATCACCCAGCCAGGCCAGCCAATTGTTGAGCTTCAGATTGAGTAAAAACTTTATCTCAAAGAATAAAGTAGAAAAGCAACTGCTATCAACTCCTGATTTCTACATGCATACGTATACCCTACCCATACACATGCACCCACTACCAACACACAAGCACATTGACACACAAAAAAAGAATTTGATATATACAAACAGAACAAAAGGGCAAAGCTGCCTGTCCAATATAGTCTATTTCCTTCATTACTTAATATTTGAGAAGAAAGCTTAGCATAGATAATTTAAAAGGACTAAAAGATTAAGTCCTTTATATAGATATATATAACCACAATACTGTCATCACTAAAATTAACATTCAAAAATTTCACTTATGTCTTCAACATATTTTCAAGGGCTTTTTGTTTTGCTTGGCTTTGAGACTAGGGTATACACACAATAGAGGTACAGTTACTGATCAGACCTTTCAGTTAATAGCAGTGGTCTCAATCAAGGCTGATTGTTCTCCTTAGGATAAAACAGTCTCTGAAAACATAACTGTCACCGCCTAGTGTGGTACCAATAGAGAGAAACCAGGGAAGTTTCTAAATGTCTATCTATATATAGAATAACTCCCTGCTACAATAAAGACAATCACCCAGGGAAAAAGGTTAACCGTGCCATGCTGGGAAGCCATGGCGTAGAGGTTTTACCTGGTTCTCTCTCTCTTTTCAATTCCTATTGCTCTCATATACAATAAATTAAATAACTGATCACAAAATATTCATACAGCAGGACTTTGTTTATTATATTCACTTCCAGTTCTCTTTCATTCCCCATGAACTAGTAGTTTGATCTAGAGACCTATGATTCCATGTTATTTTCTTCCAGTTTCTATGTATTTTAAAGACATTAAGACTACTCACAACACTATTTTTCTATCAGGAAACACATGTCTAGCTATGCTCCTTACAGATGCCAGCAGCCACTGATGCTTAGGTCCCACTTTAGTTTATCAAGGACACAAAATGGTGATTATTTCAAGCGCAGCATTCCATGTTCACTCAGTACCTAAGCATTCCTAAAAAGAAATTCTCACCTATTGTCGGCCTTCCTCACTTCAGACTTTGTAAGGGAAAAGGAGAGTAAAGGATTGATTTTCCCCCCTTGGCTTGACTATCGCTGGGAACATGATGAGCAGCATCCAAGAAGCCTCCAGATTTAACACATTAGGTTTTCTTTTGGAGGCTATCTAACAGTGATGGACTCCGACAGAACTGAAGGACATCAACCCAAAGAGTGTTCTTTCATCTTTGGCCAGTGGGAGAGCATCTTTAAGCTGGATGCTGAGACGTTATTACCGAATCCTGCTCATCTCTGATAGTCTTCCATCATGTATGCCATGATAAAAACATCCGAAGCCTAAACGAAGGCCCAAATTGGGCATTTCCCACAAGAAATGGAATAATAGTTAATGTGGGGCAGTTGACATTTTGTTTGTTTGTTTGTCTTAGTTCTGGATTATTTATTTATAATGTTTAAACTGTATTTCCAGATCTTTTAAAAAAGAAAAAAAACAAAAGAAATTCTCACTTTTAACATTCCTACAATTTTAGTACATTTTCATGTTTTGTTGTGTTCTTCACATCATTTGTTTTAATCTAACATTTATTTCATTTTATTTGGAGAGGGGCAGTTTACAGGCCACAGTCCACCTGTAGGAACTGTAGAAACCAGTCCTCTCCTTCCCAAAGCTGCCAACCTTGGCAGCAGGCTCCTTTACTCACTGAATCATCCCGATGGTCCTCCTTGCCTTTCCTACTATCTATCTTAAGCGCCTTTCTGCTTTTTAGGAAAGATCCATAATCAGCTCTACTAGTACATTGCTAATCTTCCTTTGGTTT
Source organism: Microtus ochrogaster (assembly GCF_000317375.1). Lineage (NCBI taxonomy): Eukaryota > Metazoa > Chordata > Mammalia > Rodentia > Cricetidae > Microtus > Microtus ochrogaster. The sequence continues at coordinate 35,220,577 of NC_022027.1, read as the reverse complement.
GATCTCCTTCTCCTCCTCCTTTAGACAGCGTTTCTAGCATTGTACCTGGAAGAAGTTAAAGGCAAATGCTGGGGCTCTATTTTTGTCTCTTTTTGTTTTTCAAAAATCATATCAAGTGTGCTTAAAGTTTTTTAAAAATGCAAAAAATACTTTGTATGCTGACCTAAAAATTAAGAAAAAATGTTCCAATTATTAAGAAAATATTTAATTCCAATTTTCAGTTATAAATGCGTACTCAAAGCTAACAACCAATCACATAGTAACACGTTTTTTATGTTTTCCTGCCATTTATATTTTCATTCTAATCAGGGGCTAAAGATGCAGCTCAATGGAAGAAAGCTTGTCTAGCACACACTAAACCCTAAAGTTCTATTCATAACACACAGTAAAGCAAACAGAAGGAAAACAGAAAGATAGATACAAATTAAAAATTTGCTTTAGAACGTTAGCCCAAAAAAGTTCTCATATAGCTAGTATTAAAGATACATTTGAGATAGTTTTTAAAAGTACAAATACTTCTTAGATCACATTTGAAGTTATATAACTTTATTTTGCCACATATTTATGCTATTAACCCAAAATAAAAATACAGTCATTTTTCTTCCTGTACTATGTTTTTCTTTTCCAAATTTTCCAATTATAAGTAGTAATACAAATGAATGTACATAATCAGTTTGTACTCTAATAGAAACGTTGGTATTTTTCTAGTTAAATTCTATTAATTCATTATAGTGTCATTTGTTTTAAGATGTGGATCCCTTTTAATACTAACCAGGTTAAATATTTCAAATATTTATTATTTAAATTTCCTTTTACATAAGGGCATTATAATTTAACAGGTAACTATCATCAGATTGGTGATGATACACAATGTCTTCATCATTAGCTATTGTTTAATCCACTGAATTAAATAAATCATTAAGAACCCTTGAATAGGAGCCAGAGAAATGGGAAAGAGCACTTGTTGCAAAGTGTGAGCACCAGCACCTATGTCAAAACTCAGGTGTGAAATGTGTGCCTGTAGCCCCAGCACTACAGGGGAAAGGTGGAGGTAGAGGCAGGACAATAGTTGGGCTTGTAGTTTGTCAACCTGACACCATGTTCAGTGAGATCCTGTCTCACAGGAATAAGAGTAATTTAGCAGGACACCATCTGGTCTCTGCACCCAGCCATATGTGCATATACCACACAGACATAAAGCTACAGAACATTAACACTGAAATTATTTTAATTGATTCTAGTTATAATGATGCAATAATAAATTATTCTTACAATGTCCCTTAATTATAATATTGCTACAATGATGGCATATTAAACATACTTAAACTTTGTAAATTTTACATTTATCATGTTTAGAATAAAGTGTTAACAGCACTCGTGAACATATGCACAGCACACATGTGTATGCAGTAGATACTGAGACTAAGGGAGAGGGAGAAAGAAGAGAGGGGCAATTTCAGACCCTGTTACATACAACAGGGAGGCAGCTAGTTCTTTGCCTCCAGAGTACTCTAACTATTTAAATCATTTTAAAACTCTTTGATCCTCAACCACATGATTACAGAAATTCACAAACCTTAATCTCTATCGTTCCCTGCAGCTCTAAAGTTCTACTTCTTTATTTGCAAATCTGTATTCTAAGATTCTCTTAACAAACACATCTCAAACCACTGAACCTCAAGGTTGTGCTATGCACAGTACAGGTATTTTTAAATAATTACTGACTAGTTAACCGCAACAGAATTAATAAAGGAAAAGATTTCTTTATTGCAGTATAGCAATGGGATTTCACTACCAGGTAAACAGAATTTCAACGCATCATCAGAGAAAAAAAAATCAGTTGTACTTCTAGAAATAAATGGAGAAATATACTCACCAATATATCTTGGCCAACATGCTGTTTTCCCTTTTCTTCATAGGGTCCTAAAATCAGTTTTCCAGTAGAAAAGACTGCTGTATCCAACGTTTTAAAAACTTTTAAACCATGTTGCTCCACAAAAAATTGGTATGTATCTCGTGGCCTTATAAGATCTAGGGAGAAAATAACAATACAAATATAGTACCAACTAAACATGCTTAACAGCATGTAACTGTCATCTTAACATTTAGGGAACTAAGGAAGGTTATACACTGGAAGTCCCTCTGGAGTACACATGGGAAATCCTATTGGAATAGTAGTACTGAATGATATATTATAAATATGTATATAAGAGTCATTTAGGCCATGCATACATACAGGCAGTAGTATTACACAGACTGAAGATGACTGGCTCTGTAGCTGGAATGCCAAAGGTCACACTCTGCCTGGCTCGTAACTGTGTAACTCTGGACTACTTAAGCTCTCTCTCTAAGCCTCAATTTCCTTTCTGTAAAATGAGCAACAGCCTGTTTAAACAGTTTCTATGAATCTCAAAGAATTGATAAATGAAAACAAAAAGCAATGACTGACTCAAACTAAGCACTATGTTATTAGCTTAAAAATAATGGAACTCTTTTTACTTCGAAGGAGACTAAGATGGAAAATAATATTAGGAGAGACACAATGAAGAGCTCCATGCCTTTACAAAGCTTAACAAGCTCCAAAATAAAAATGTGTCATCACAATGACCATAAATTGGTTTTGTTCATTTGATGATGATTAAACAGAAACATTTTTATTTAATTAAGACTACAAGAAATTATAATATAAAAGCTAATGCCAAGCCCAGTGTCTTTCTGCCTACAGAACAGGTTATAACTCAACTACTTCTAGCACCATGCTTGCAATGCTTGCTGCCACAATAATAATGGACTAAACCATAATGATAAATGAAACTCTGAGCAAGTCCACAACTAAGTGTTTTCTTTTGTAAGAACTGCTTTGGTTATGGTTTCTCTTCACAGTAATAGAGCAGTGACTAGGACATAGTCCATATAGTTTTTAAGATCTTTAAGTACTTCCTACAAATAAATACTACTTGGTTGGTATGGTGGTTTGAAAGAAAATGACCCCTGAAAGGAGTGGTATTATTAGGAAGTTTGGTCTTTTTGGAGTAGGCGTGGTCTTGCTGGATGAAGTGTGTCACTGTGCACGCAGGCTTTGAGGCCTCATATTTGCTCAAGCCATGCCCAGTGAAACAGTCTACTTTCTGCAGCCTGCGTATCCACACATCCTTCTCTAGGACCATGTGCCTACATGCCAAATGCTCCCCTTCGTGATGATAATGGACTAAACCTCTGAACCTAAGCCACCACTTAAATTAAACGTTTTCCTTTATAAGAGTTGCCGAGTTCACAGTGTCTCTTCGCAGCAATAGAAATCCTAACTGAGAGAGTTGGTAAACACTCATATATTCCCTAAAGCCCTGTACCACTAGAATATTATGGATGGCCTCCCAGAAACTAAATGTTTAATGTCAATGTAATACAGCATGAGGCTTCTAGGCTCTTATATTAAAACTGATATTTGTATGACTGATTGATGCTACTAACAGTCATCTTCACAAAGTTTCACGTTCCAGATACCATGACTGGATTCCAAAGGTACAGAAGATAGTGTGTGCCCTGGCCCAAATGGAGTACATCCTGGAGCATAAGTTAACTTTCTATAATTTCCCATAGAAAGTTCCTCATATATCTACTCATTTATAGAAGGCCTAGGCCTACTGGAAAAGATAACATATCTGGGAGGTAATAGTACCACTTGAACTCCAGAACTCAGAACACAAACACATGATACTGTATTTCACATAAATGTTCATCCATAATTATTCTCACAGAGGCTGTTTATTGAAAGAGATTTTAGTGCTGAGAGAGGAGCAGGAGGAGGAGGAGGAGGAGGAGGAGGAGAAAGAGGTAAAGGGAGAAGAGGGAGGGAGGAAGAGAGCATACACACTGACCAACCATTCAATAGTTTCTGTTAAATTATTTTCAGTATCATTCCCAAACTTACCCATAGGGACAATCTCTCTTGTTTCTGGGTCCTTTGCCAATGTTGCCTCAAAGGGATTTCCTAGGGGTTTATCCAGATTCACCACTAACCTATCCTCTGTAGAATAACCATTGAAACAAATTAATTTGTATTCATTATAAAATATTTCAATACAAAATATAATTTAGAGATAAGTTGTAAAGAAAACTGAAAAAGATTTAGCAACCTCTTTCTGACCATGTTAGCACATTAATAAGCAAAATTTCAAATTCTAGGACATAAGATTTAATGTAAAGTAAATACCTCTGAGAGCCATTATGTAAACTTTTCATTTCAACAAAAACTAAATGATGAGTTGCATAATCCCTCAGAGCTGCAATCATGACAAAGTTCTGGGAAAGTAAATTAAATGTCTACTGCAACCATACTTTGAGCATGGAAAAGGGAAGAGTCATATGACTAGGTAATGTTCTCAAAAGGAAACATTTTAAACTATACCATAGCTATTTTTATAAGAATAAAATTATCTTATATTCCAAATTGGGGGGTGACATAAAATGATCTTTACTGACGAGGCTACTATGTCTGAAGGTTTTTAAGAGATACAAAATCTAAGTTACATTGAACAGGTTCATACTTTCATGGTTATCACGATGGATCCGTTTCTTGTTGGCTTTTTTGTTGACTTTGTCCAGGTTTCTTTTTGCCTTTTTTATGGGTGATACTGGAGGTGGGGATACTATTCCAATCACAACTCTTCCTAAAATTTAACAAAAAAAGTTTTCCTGGTGACTTTAAAAACTAAAAGCAAAACATTAAATATATTACATTTCCTTTCAAAGTACCAAAGGAAATGCTGTTACATGTTACAGCTGTTAAAGAGACACAAATACTAACCAATTTCAACTGTGTCTCTAACAATCTAAATCAGATGATGAAGTCTAAATCACTGATGAAACAAGACTCAATACCCTGTTACTCACTTGAAATCAATAGTTGTCAATGGAGGATTCAAAACAAAATGGAACACTGCAGAAACTAGTAATAAACCTGAAGTAGTGAGCCACGGTGAAGTGTCCTTTAACATAGCTACACCCATCTAAATAGGGAAATAACCTTAACACTTAGTTCCTTGTTAACTCTATAAAGGGACTAGATGCTATGAGTGAGAAAGATATCATCTTTATCAGATACTAATTTTCTCATGTTCTAATATGTTTCATTTTAGGCTGGAAGGACAGCTCACCAGTAAAGAGTTTATTCTGCTCTCAAAAAGGACCAGAGTTCAATTTCCAGCACCCATCATGGGTGCCTCACAACTACCTGTCCACTCACCTCCAGAGGGATTCAGTGATTCTTTGCCTCTGTGTATATCTTCACAGCCTCCCACATACACACAATTAAAATGAAACTTTAAAATTATTCACTTTATGCAATCAGAAACCTCAGCTATTTAAGTGACAATATCTACAAAGTCAGAGAGTCAAATAGCTAGTTATTTTAAAAAAGGGAAAAAAATCAACACCTCGGCTGAGGAGTTCCATCCGGACGGAACCTTCATCTGGCAATGGATGGAGATAGAGACAGAGACCCACATTGGAGCATTGGACTGAGCTCCCAAGGTCCAAATGAGGAGCAGAAGAAAAGAGAATATGAGCAAGAAAGTCAGGACGGAGAGGGGTGCACCCACCCACTGAGACGTTGGGGCTGATCTAATGGGAGCTCACCAAGGCCAGCTGAAATGGGACTGATGGAACATGTGATCAAACCGGACTCTCTGAACGTGTAGGACAATGAGGGCTGACTGAGAAGCCAAGGACAATGGTGCTGGGTTTTGATCCTACTGCACGTACTGGCTTTGTGGGAGCCTAGACTGTTTGGATGCTCACCTTCCTAGACCTGGATGGAGTGGGGAGGACTTTGGACTTTCCACAGGGCAGGGAACCCTAACTGCTCTTTGGACTGAAGAGGGGCGGGGATTTGGGGGATGGGGAGGGAAATGGGAGGAGGGGAGGAAGTGGAAATTTTTAAGTAAAAATAAAAATTAAAATAATCAACACCTCTAAAATAATGAGAAAAAAATTAATTATAACCCTATTTTTAGATGTTTGTATATGGGAGGTGATAAAAATATGCCTGTCACATGATAAAATTATTTCAAGCAATGAATCTTTCACTTATAAGACATTATCACCTAAATTATCTTACCTGATGGTCTTTCTTGATAATCTATCCGTTCCCCTCGCCAATATTCGAGAGGTTTCAAACGTATTCTCTTTGTTCTACGAACATTTGGTGAATTAGAGGGCAGTACTGTCAAAGTTAAACAAAAATTCGAAAATTGAGCAAACATAGTAAAGATGTATACCAAATCTTAGAACATAATGTTTCAAATTTTTAGATGCTTGTGCAAATAAAAGTACATGAACCTCTAGATTGGCCAAGAAATAAAAGTTGGATAATACCCACACGTGAGACTGAACAATGCTACATTCCATATATTAAACAGAATTTGTTATAATTTGAGATTCCATTAGTTTATGACTGACACTAACCGGCAGAACCACTTCAACCAGGGACGCCCCACCACCACAGTCACAATACTCGGCGAGCTCCTAGGTGAGTGAACTTGATGTTCCCTCCTGCTCCCCATCTCAGTCTCTCTAGACCAGACTTCAGACCTGCTGCAGCCTGTCCACCTGAGTAAAACCTCCCAGACCATTTCCAAGTCCTCGGGACTCAGTCTCTTCGTGCAGAGTTCTTCCTTACCACAGCTCTCAGCCTCTCCTTCTATGAACCAAAGAACTACCAGGGACCCCCACAGTCACCACATTTAACTGTGAATAAGGGACTCCAAAGAAATCAGGCTTAGCTGGGACCCAGAATGGGCAATAGCAACCAAGACAAAAAGGTATCTATGCCAAGAATCACTTCAAAAGTCATTAACTTCCTAGATCTCAGGACCAAAAAACCAAACCAAACCATAACAAAAAGAAAAAAAAGACATGAATAACCAAAACAGTATAGGACAGTATATGCCTCTTTAAGAAGCCAGCAACCTTATTATAATAGCCATAGGAAAAGCATTTGAAACACAACAAAAGAACTTCAAAATGGCAACAAAGACCCTAATATAAAACCAGATAACCTGAATCTGATAGAGAACATGGAAAATAAGCTTGAACTCATTGGCATAGGAAGACTTTCTGAACAAAACCCCAAAAGCATAGGGAGTAAGACTATGGTGATTTAAATGAGAATGGCCCTAAAAGGGTCATTTATTTGAATGTTTGGTTGCCAGTTGGTGAACTGTTCAGAAAGGATTAAAAGATGTGACCTTGTTAGAGGAACTGTGTCACTGGGAGTGGGCTTTAGGTTTTAAAATTCCATACCAGGCTGTCTTGTCACTCTGCCTAGAGACTTATGGATCAGGATGTAAGTCCTTGGCTACTGCTCCAGTACAATTCTTGCCTGCCTACTGCCATGCTCTCCAACCTAGTGAAAATTGACTATTCCTTTGACAAATAAATGCTTCCTTTTATAAGTTGCTTTTTTAAGTTTCATCACATCAACAGAAAAATAAGTCGGAGACCAACAATAAATGACTTCTCATGAAACTGAAAAGCTTCTGTATGGCATAGGACAACATAATTTGAACACAGCAGTCGTCAACAGAATGGAAAAAACTTTACAAATTATGCACCTTAGAGTTCATATCTAGAATATATTAAAAAATAAAAAACTGAGCATCAAGAAAACAAATTAACCTAAATTTAAAAATGTAGTATACAACTAAACAGTGCTATGGGACAATGATCTTGTGCCCTGTAAAGATTTCTCAGTTGTATTGCTTTAAGAAAATGCTAATTGGCCAGTAGCCAGGCAAGAAGTATAGGCAGAGCAATGAGAACTCAGTCTGCAGGTGTCACCCAGACACAGAGGAAACAAGATGAGAATGCCTTATTGATAAAAGGTACCAAGCCACGTGGCTAACACAGACAAGAATTATAGGTTAATGTAGGCTGTAAGAGTTAATAAGAAGCCTGAGCTAATAGGCCAACCAGTTTATAATTAATGTAGACCTCTGTGTGTTTCTTTGGGCCAAACAGCTGTGGGATGGGGAGGAAAAGAAACCTCTGTCAACAAAACAGAGTTCTCAAAAGATAAAACAAAAATAGCTGAGAAATACTTTTAAAAAGGTCGACATCCTTAACAATCAAGGAAGTATAAATTAAAATTATCTTGAGATTTCACAATACATTATGAAATGCTGAGATCTAAACAAGTAATACTAATCTGGATATATTTTCCCTGTTAAAAAAATTAAGTTATATTTATAGAATGATTCAATAATACCATTTTCTTCAATGGGAATAATGTAAGAATAAATTATTTACCTAATTTGTGATGTATACTACTATCTGGTAGTACATTAGAACTTCTTATTCTTAAATCTGAAAAATACAAAAGATAGTATTATAAACAATACAACAATGCCTGCTAATTCTATATTGTTTTAAAGTGTTTTCTAATCAACTTGTACTAAGTATTATAAATAAGATTTAAACCTGAAAATATAATTTATACTTTCTCTTTTCATTGAAAAACAACACAAACTAAGGAAAAAAAAGTACAAAATCTCTTTACTCTTTGATACAATAAACATATTTAAAGAGCACAACCATTAAAATTAACAAAAAAACAAATATTATCTATTATCCATGAATGGCAAATAAGCCTTAGCAAATAAAAAGGCATAGCATAATGGTGAGTAAATAATTTCAATAATGTTACCTCCAATCACCCACAACTTTCTTCTTAAAGTTCTAATAGTAAAATCACTTCCAGGTTCTCAATTTAGCAACATTCTAAAACATCATCGATTTGTCATCGATTTTTTTCCACATTGTATACACATGTAATCTTTATTAAGAAATAGAATTACAATATTGTATGGGGGCCCAAATTGGTCAGTCCATCTAGTCTACTCTGCACCCCCACTCCCAATCCTCAGATCTATCCATAATCCTAGATCCAGTGCCCAGGCCTAATTTTCTGAGCTCCCATTCTCAGCCCCATGCTCTCTTCAACCTCCAGGCTTGGGCCAGGATGCACATTCTGTGTCTGTGTACTATCCCAGCATCCTCTGTGTCCCTAATACTTCAATTCATTTAGTTCCAGGAAGATTTTTCCCCTTCTTTCTAGATTTCTTCTTTGACTCATTAATCATTCATTTATGAAAATGAAAGCATAACATAATAAAACTCCTGGGATATGAGGGAAATGTGTAAGTGCTTACATTTTGAAATCAATAAAAGCACAAATAGCTTAATAATGCAACTCAAAAGGATAAACCAGAACAAATCAAATCAATTTTAATGTCAATTAAAGCAGAAATTAATTAAATAGAAGCAAAGAAAAGAATACAAAGAATTAACAAATATAGGAGATGGATCTCTGAGGAGATAAGATTGGCAGACCACTGATCCAACTAGCCAAAAGAAAGGATGCAAATTAACAGAGAAACATATCAGATACCAGAGAAATTAAGAACAAGTGAATACTTTAAAAATACTCCATTAAGTTGGAAAATCTAAAAGAAATGAACAAATTTCTAGATTTATCCAAATTACAAAGGGGAGGGAATTATGTAATGATACTTCAACTTTTTTAAGTGTGTCCCTCCCCCCCCAAAAAAAAGCCTCAGCAACACTTTCATTTCCTTCTTGAATTTCTGCTGGCCAGAGTGACTTGCTATACTAATTGAACACACAAAAATTACTTTCTGAGACTAATGTTATTACATCCAAAATCCTAACAAGATATGTAAATTCCACTAGGGGGTCAAACTTTGAGGAAGACAATAATGCTATCAACTACCCTAGATTGTCATGCTTTCAGAAAACCCAAGACAGCCACATGAATAGGCAGTACAGAGAGAAAGATTCTGAGACAGCTCAGTGTGCTGTCTATTTGAGATGGGTGCCAAATATAGAAATGAGGAACTTATTTTGAAAATATAGTTCAAGTAAACTTCAGAAATTGCAGGTAAATACCTTGTACCTAACTATCATATCATAAATGTATCTTCCTAAGAACTGCCTAGACAAATTGCCAGAACCATGTAAAATAAATAAATCAATAGCTGTATTAAGCTATTGAGTTTTAAGATAGCAATGAAGCAATAAGGTTGGAATATTTCATGTTCATGAGCTACTTATATTGACTATATATATATACATTTTCCTGAAAAGTTGGTTCAAGCTTTGAGAAAACAAAATATTGTTTAAAATCTACTAAATAAAACATAGAATTGTTAATTTGGAAAAAACTCTAGTGTCTATAAAACTGAATTGCCCTGTACTAAATAAATCTGTGGAGATCAAAAGCAGATGAGTGTTTTCCCAGGCCTGAGAAGAAGAGAAGAGAAGATGGCTGGTGAAGGATATGGCACTGGGCAGGGCCAGGGCAATGACAAAATATTCTAAAGTTGGCTACAATGATGACTACATACTAGGCTAATTATGACATGTGAAGTTTACCTCCAAAATCAAGCTGTTATCACCTCCTCTCCAATCCAATTTACCATGTAATCTGCATGTGAGTAGATGCACAGTTATCTTTGCTGAAAAAATTCCCACAGCAGTGGACCTTGAAGGCGTCTGGTAGATAGATAACTGAATGCATGAGAATAACGGGAATGAGGTTTCCTACTGTTTGAGAAAGGGCTTATACAAACAGAAAAGAGAATTCTGTTCTGTGCTGGAACTGGAGGTATTGAGATAAATCTGTGGTTTCTAGATACAAATATAGATAGTTGCTTGCTGGATAGTTTTTGTCAACTTGACAAAGGCTAGGGTTAGGGTCATCTGGGAAGAAGAAATCTGAATCAAGAAAATGCCTGCATAGGATTGGCTTGTAGGCAAGTCTGCAGAGCATTCTGATTATATGGGAGGGCCTCTGCATCAGCTCCTGCCTCCAGGTCTTCATCCTGTTGGAATTCCTGTCCTAACTTCCCTCTGGGATAAACTATGATTGGAACTATATGCTGAAATATACTCTTTCCTCCGCAAGTTGCTATTGGTCATGGTGTTTTATCACATCAGCAAAACCCTAAGTTAGATGGCACTGTATTACATACAGTCTGTCTCAGAGTATCAGTCTCTCTCCCTCCACCGTGTGTGTGTGTGTGTGTGTGTGTTCCTATCCTACCCAGAAAAAATCAAAAACAAAAACCCTAGAATCAAAGGCATGTCAATAATAACAACACTTGTCTTGGATTCTAAATGCCACGGTACATCAATAAGAATCAGGTATTTTTCAAAGCAATTATTGATTGCAGAATTAAAAGTACATCTTATGGAACAATTTATGTCCCCCAACTCCCAAAAAGGCAATATTCCAAAAATGACAGATCCATGACAAAGGAGTCAGTTAAAATAACAGCAAATGATGAGATCTATCACTGTTTGAGTTTTAGAAGAAATGATAGTTAAAAACTATAACACCACAGAGAAAAAACTAAATAATTTTTAAAGGATGATGCATCTGGACCATTTCAACAAATTTCCAACTATAAAGCAGTAATCTCAGGAGTACATCCACATTTACTATTACTGAAAATTTAAATAAACACAGAATACTTTACTGTATATTCATAGTGCCATAGAAAGCAAGATAGTAGAAAACAGTAACTTACCCGAACTCTCCTGATCCTTTTCATCACCCATGTCAGAATTATTGCTTTTAGACATTACATGATCCTTGAACCTGGAAGGTCCACTTAAGAACAAAATAAACCATAAAAGTTGTGCTCTTATAACTATGATCATGTCTTAAACCTGCCATCAGTGTCTTTCCTATGAAACTAAAAGTGATGCAATAGGTCATCAAGAATGTGTTTCCATGCAGCATGAAGCAAGAACTGCGATTTGATCCCATAGAGTCAAATCTGATAAATACAAATTTATATAAATGAGAGAGAGAGACAGAGAGAGAGAGAGGAAGACAGAGAGATTGGCTGATTAAGTAGCTCAGGCCCGGGGCCTCCTTACTGTAGCCTAAACTGGTCTAGAATTTGCAATCCTCCTGTCTCAGCCTCTTGAGTGTTTGGATTATAGGCATCATCACCAAGCTCAGCTAGAATATTTAAAGTTAATTCATGAATCACTTATAAATTTAATCAAGTCCAATAACAATATTCTTTCACACAAATAAGAGAAATCAGCAAGCATATCTTAATTTTAAAAGAAATCTACAAAAAATGAAATTAAACATGTAGCCCAAAAATCATCATAATTGACTCAAGCTATGGTACTCCCGGGCTCCTTTCCTCCTCCAAGTCCTAATCACAACCCCTCAAGCAGTAAAGAACCCATAGTACTCCCTTCAAAGGTTAAGGTTTGTTCTCATTTACTAGTCTTGTATTTTTCTTTTAAGGTTTTAACAGTTGAGAGCTAAAACAAGCAGGTTAATCTCACTTGTTTAATGTTAGTGGATATTTTAATAACACATCCACAAATTCTGTGACAATCTTCAAAAGATAAAGTCCCATTTCCCTTTTCCTGATTGTGGTCTGGACTTGTGATGACTTGTTTCTAATGAACAGAAAACTATAACCATGAGTATAGAACTCCAGAGGGTAAGTAATTGAAAAGGCATTTGATACTATCTTCTCTCAGATCATTTGTTTTGTAGGAAGTCAGCTGCCACATTACAAGAAACAAAGGCCAACTACCAAAAGACAGCAAAAAATTGCAACCTTCAACCAACAGTCATGAGGCATAAATGGATCCTCTAGTTGTAGTCAAGTCATCAAAGGGATAGAAAAGAAAAAGACACCTCCAAGGCCAAAACAGCTAGCTAAGCCTTGTCCACATTTCTGGCCCCACAGAGAGTAAATAGCAAAAATAAATTATGTTTGGAAGTAACATAGAAACGGATAACTAGTACAGTGAGTAACTTCTATTTTCACTACACTATATACACACCTTTCTTCCCAAATTGAATTTTTAGGCTCCCCTGCATTGGAATTAGACTTCATTGATGATTTACGTGTATTCTCCCCAGTATGAGACTTTAAATGAACATTCTGTGAAGTCATAACACTGTTTTGATACTTAGAGCCTCCTGTAGGTCTATGAGGAAAAAGAAAAGGTTAAAATTATTTTTCAAAAGTTCTTTCTTCTAGAAACAATATACAAATGTTTGTACAAGCAATATAAAATTAGCTACATCAAGCATAAGTTCATCATGTTCAGACCTTGAGATTTAAAACTAGGTTCACAAAGGTATCTGGTCTATCAAGACTCCCAATTAAAAAGAAATAGAGAAAACAGTACAAACCTGGCCTGAGAAGTAGAAAGAGTGACGATGAGTGACACTGACTCTAACAGTCGATGGCATCTACTGTACAACTACATACCGATACAACTACTACTGTACAACTACATACCGATCGTTCCCAGTTTTACAATAAGAAAACAAGTTCAGAGTGGTACTATTCCTCGGTGTCATCCAGCAAATTGCAGAGCCTAGATTTAATAACAACTTTGACCAAGTCCAAGTCCTTTATGCTTATTCCCCCTCTGAGTACTTAATAACAGACAAATTACTAAATTCTCAATGGGGAAAAAAGAAAAAAAGTTATATTGTAAATACAAAAGAAATTACCCAGAAATATCAAGACTTTTCTTCTGAGTTGAGTCTGCCTCGTTTTCCAATGGCTCACTCTGGGAACCAGAAATTTCATCATGACTAACACTTCTAGAACCCTTAGTGTTTAAAGACTTCTGTACTCTTGAGCTGCTCTCTGTTTTCCGTCTTTTTGATGGAGAAGGTTTTTTCCCAGTATTCTTAGATAACTGACTTTTCCTAGTCCGCTTTTTTCCATTGTGATGCACCACTGACAATATACTTTCTCTTGAAAAGCTTCTATCAAAAGAACCTGAAAGATTCAATGACAACTTCAAATAGCATGTTTGTTCAAATGAAAAGATCAATGTCATATTTACATATAAATGCACATACCAATTTCATAAGCTAAATTTGTTTTCACATAAAAAATCTTATATTTTTTCAGTTGTACTTATAGGACATGTACTAGATTTATTTGTTTTTTTTTTTAAGATTTATATATTATGTATACAATGTTTTGCCTGTATGTGTACCTGCAGGCCAGAAGTTGGCACCAGATTTTTTTTTTTATTACAGGTGGTTTGTGAGCCACCATGTGGTTGCTGGGAATTGAACTCAGGACCTTTGGAAAAACAATCAGTGCTCTTAACTGCTGAGCCATCTCTCCAGCCCCAATGTACTAGATTTATTAAATTCACCACAAACTTCCTTAATAATTTTGTCTCTGGCTCTACCTATTACTCACCTGACCATCTGTAATGATAAAGGTCAATTTAATAGAATCTAAATCTCCCAGGAAATGGGTCTCTGGGTATGCCTACAAGGAGGTTTCATGGATTGTGTTAACTAAAGTGAGAAGACCGACCCGCACACATGTGGGTGGCACCATTCCTCGGCTGCCATCTTGGATCCTGGATGGCACAGGTAAAGAGAAGGTGCTGTTCTGTTTCCTGAGCATGGAAGCAATATAAGCAGCTAGCCTCCTGACGCCATACCTTAGCTTCCAGAACTGTAAGGCAAAATAAAATAAACCCTTTCTCTCTGAAGCTGCTTTTGTCAGAGTAGTTTGTCATACCAACAGAAAGTTGCTAAGACATCACCCGTAAGATCTGAGTGTTTGTTGTAATTCCAAACGATCAGTTTATCATCTTTCTTTGTAAAAGCCTATCCAGTCATAGCATCTTGTACTAAAGTAGTGCTCAATTCTATCATCCCCTGACATCTCTTTCTTATCTTTATCTTTCATCTGATTTTTAAACATCTATCATTACATGGATTATTTTACCTAGAGTCTTCCCTCATAGAATGTAGTCTTCTTAAGTACAAGGACTTCTGATTTTGGATATGTTTGTCCACAGCACACTGTGTAACTTTATACTTCCTAACTGACAATATTTCTGTTGGTAAACCATTTTAACCTTGTCTTTATAACATATTGCTATAGAATGGGAATAGTCACATATAACCCCAGAAAGAATAACTGTAGGGCCCTTTCAACAAAGATAATCTAAATAAAAATACTTACCTTTCTCTGGTTTTACCAGCCACCACTCAGATGGACAACGAGAAATTCTACCACTTCTGACAATCTCTTGCTCTTGTTTGTCCTTGGAACCACCAGAAAAACTTTTCTTCCTGGATTTTTCCATATCTTTTTGGATGCTATGCTTTTTCTTTTTCTTTTCTAATGTAAAGAAAAACCATAAAACTATTCAAAACATCAGCTTTCAAAGTTCACAACAGATTTCAAAAAAATAAAACTCAATTACAGAAACATCTTACGTTTATCCCATGGGCTAGTTTCACATACATGTCTTTAAAAAACCATGTTTTCAAGCAGATCTCTGATTTTCTGTCAATTAAATGTTAAATACTTTACACTGTTAGTCATAAACTAAAAGAGAAATATTCATGTATGTACTTGCAGGCACATGCATTCAAGTGCCTAAGTATGGAAACCAAAGGACAACCTTAGATGCCATCTCTTCTCCTTATTTATTTATTTTTATTTTATTTTATCTTTTATTGAGAGAGTTACTGCCTAGAACTCAACCATTAGGCTATGCTTACTGGCCATCAACCCTTTCTCTGCCTCCCTAGTCCTGGCATTACAAACGTGTAAAACCACAACAGTTATATTTTTCTAACTTGGGTTTTGGGGATCAAAATCAAGTTATTCTGCTTGAAAGTAAGTATTGTGCCATCTCCCTAGTCTGCGTATCTTTTGAAAAACAAAATAGTTTCTTTGTACTTACCACTATACAAAATAAAACAGTTAATTACTGACTTACCTTTTAATTGTTTTGTAATCTAATTTTGAAAAAAGAAATTTAAAGATTAAGTATGATTAAATTATAAACCTTGAAATGAGATTACTTTGGATTAACCCTACCAGCTCATGTATCCATAAAACTTCTGATCAAACAAAACTTGGGATGACAGCAGGCAAAGTGAAAAATCAGAGATAGAAGAAAGCAAGCATTGTTAGCTTTGATGGCAGAGAAGGACCATCAGTCAAAGATGATGGGTAGCTCAACAGGATGGAAAGGTAAGGAGCAGAACTCTTACATACACAGCAGAAACAGAGCTTAACAAAGATATTTTTTTCCGTCCTATGAAACTTCTGACTTAAAAATTATATAAGACTGAAAAAAAATTTAAGTGTGTTGTTTATTCTACTGTGTGGCAATTTGTAACAACAATGGAAA
The DNA here is from genome assembly GCF_000317375.1 of Microtus ochrogaster. Lineage (NCBI taxonomy): Eukaryota > Metazoa > Chordata > Mammalia > Rodentia > Cricetidae > Microtus > Microtus ochrogaster. The sequence continues at coordinate 35,204,323 of NC_022027.1, read as the reverse complement.
AATCACAATCAGTATAGCAACACATCAGAACACCATATTCATTAACCAGTCTTTACTGAAAATATTTATGAAGATAGAAAGATTTATGGACATATTGGATAGAGACTTATTTTCTCTTCTACTTTCATCCTATATACATATGTATCTGTCAATCTACACACACACACAATATGTTAGCAGGAGAAAGCGTTTCATTAACTTGTTTATAGTCTTTCACTTCTTCATGTGTGTTTCTGTCATGGGATCTATTTAAATAAAAAGAGAATCATATGACAAGGGCATTTGTTCAACTATGTTCATAGCAGCATTATTTGTAATAGCCAGAACTTGGAAACAACCTAGATGTCCTTCAATGGAAGAATGGATGAAGA
>NC_022027.1:35180531-35202817 GCF_000317375.1 Microtus ochrogaster | reverse complement strand
AAAAATAAAAAGAGAGTGACTCTGCACTGAACTAAACCTAGAGAGATTGTCAAAAAGAACCCCCAAAAGGCTTCTGAATCTTTGTAGGCAGCTTTACTTTGCCTATCTCCCAAAGCTAAGCAACTATAAAATAATGAAAAAATACTCATACTTTGAATTTCTATTAACACTTACCAACAGGGGATATCTGCTTCTTAGGAATAGGCTTATTTCTTGCCTCTTCACAATCTTCCATATTTCTTTTTGAATTTAGTTGTAATTTGTCAGTATTTGACATATTCCTCTTTTTCTTTTTGCCCTGTCCCATATCAAGTTGCTCTTCAACTACTTTAGGCTTTGATACTCTTTGCTTCTTCTGTCTTAGAGTCCTTTTGCTTTCAGATGTTTTTTTGGCATTCTCAGAATGTATTTTATTTTCTGTAGAACTATAATCACTTTCCAATTCATCTATATAACTAGTCCCCAGGATTTTTTCAACAGAGGGCTGAGATTTCTCTATTGGGGAAGCCTTATGAAACTGTGTGTCATGCATCAAAGACGTAGCTGACACACTATGAGGTTTTTCTTCCGGTTTCTTATCTTTAGCAGCTACCATGTTTTCAGGAGATGGCAAGTGGTGGCTCTGATGTCTGTCTTTTCTTGGAATTTTCACCCAAGGTTGACTTTCAAAACTTCTCCCCGATTCTTCAATAATAAATTCATCTTCTAGCAATGTCCTGGCCTTTGGAGATGAGTGAGGTGAAATTGCTGCTGTGTGCCTAACACTGGAACTGAAACAAAACATGATTTTAACAGTTAAAGTAGCTGAAGTTTCATCTTTGTTTAGTGAATAAAATATTCTGTACAGGAAATGCAATCACTTCTCCTTGATTTTCTCTTAATTTTAATCTCCATTTTATAATATTAAGATCATAGAAATTTAAAGTTGGTCATTTACTTTGATGCCCCTAAATCAATAAACACACTAAAACCTTGAAATTCACAACTGTATAATTACAACCCAAACATATTTACTTACAATAGAAAGTGCATGCCATATCTATATGTTTGATGAAACTATTTGTACAGATATCTTCAATTCTTCATATCTAAAACATTAGCAATATTCAATATAATAAACCATCATATCTAATATTTTAAGAGAACTGATCTTGAATGGTTTATCTTTTTTATATCTGATAGAACTCCACTCATAATAGCACCAAATACACAGATGTTAAGTGAAAGTAATAATTATTCATATAAATGAACTATAAGATATAAAATTTCATCTTAAGTTCCAATATCTCATGCTTATTTTCACACATATATCAATATCATAATAACAGTTCAGAACTAAGTTGTCTAGGGTACCACAGGCACAAGAAATCTAGTGCTATATAAAAGAAACATGATTCTTATTAAAAGCAGACAATGCCACACAATTTGTTGTTATGAGGTCAAATAATGTTATCCTGCTACAGCCTTCTTTCCCCACACAGCTAACCCTAAATTTATTTAGTAAGGAAGCAATATCATCTTTGTATATACTCAGTTATAAAAGGATTACAAACTTGCTAAAATATTCATAAAAGGACACATTTGTACATCTTAGGCAATTCACACATTTATTGATTGTTCTGGTTGGTGTTTTTGCTTTGTTTTGTTTTTTATTTGTTGTTTGTAGTAGAAGAGAGAGACAGAGACCATAGATTGTCCTAAGTGGGTATCTGTATGACATTCCCTTCTCTGTGGAAGTGAAAAGAATGTAAGAGCCAAAGGCAGCAGATGGCTACAATGAAACAGTACCTTCCAGACAGGTGACAGCATACATAAGACCTGTGCAAACTCAAGCCAGTCAAGGTAGGCACAAAGGCCCTAACCAAGGAGCTACTGTCAACTCATAGATGCTGGCAGAGAGACACTTGGTTTCCTGGCCCTAGTAAGCAAACTATGCTCCAGTGGGAAGGTGGTACATGTAAGAATGCATGTGCAGCACAGAATGGACTTGACAAGTGCTAAATAGAAGAGAGGAGGCCACAAAGCTGCTTGGGTAAGGAAGGAAAGAAAGGCAGGATCTAGAAAGAGTTTGAAGAGTTGTAAAGATGAGGCATATTAATAAATGATCAAAACACGTTGTACAAAATTCTAATAGAATTTATAATTCAACAAAAAGAAAATAAAAAGATTTCTATATTAATTAACAGAATACCCAGATACAGTTCACAGAAAGAGACAGAAGAAATGTCCCAAAGGACAGTTTTGTAATAACTTTACCTGGATTCACTTTTCCTCTTGACAGTTTCTAAATACAATGTTGAAAAACTCTTTCTAGATTGTGGTTGAATTTCATAGGTCAAATCTTGTGCTCTTTTCTGAGATGTTTCTGATGATGTCCCTTCTTGTCCTTCTGATACTTCTAATACATTGTTCTCTACTTCTGCTTTGTTCAAACTATCTTTACCTTCAAAGTTTAACCTGGAAGGTTAAAACGGTAAGACAAATCTCCATAAGTAAATTACACTTATTACAAATGTCTCCAAATAACAAAGTATCTTAAATAACCTATTTTTTTGTATCTTAAAGGCAAAAAAAAAGCTCTCAGAACTGGAACTGGGTTTATAATTCATCCATACTCTGCTATTAGAAAGGACCTATTACTGACCCTTGCAATCGTACATAATACGCAGGAAATATAAGTTGTTTCTTTCAAGAAGTTAAAGATAATGGGGTGGGGAGAATATAAGCAATGTATAATGATAAATAAAAATGTTAATGGAAATTATTTTGTATGATAACTAAAAAAGTTAAGTAAATCAAAGAAAACTAATTATCACAAAGAATACTTTGTCTTATTGTGTATGTGCATGCATGATATAAAAGGATGCACATGCCAAAACACGCACATGGACATTGGAGGACAACTTTGCATGATGTAGAAGGATGCACATGCCAAATCATGCACGTGGGCACTGGAGGATAACTTAGCATGATACATAAGGATGCGAAGGCCACAGCAAGCACATGGGTTTTGGAGGACAACTTTGTGGAGTTAGATTTCTCTTCTATCTTTATTTGGTTTTCAGAGATTGAACTCTGCTTAGCAGAACTGTACACCAGGTGCCTTAATTTGCTGAGCCATCTCAACAGCCCCACAAAGAAAGTATTTTCCACAGACTATAGAAAAGTTAAACTCCAAATTTCTTTGAAGTATACTTTAATGCTTTCCTTACTACTAATTAAAAACTAAAGCTAAGCAAAAAGCATTTGCTCTTTTCTCATGCTATCTCTTAACACATTTATTCAAACCTACATAAAAGGCTAAATTAACATTGCAATATTAGGATAAAATTAAGCAGAATTATTATTACTTAAACAGAAATTACCTTTTCCTGGTTTTAAGAGAAATGTCTGTGTATGAAGATTTAGTATCTATTGAATTTCTTGAGTTGTAAGCCCCTCTCCTTTGGCTGAGAGATGAAATAACATTCTGCGATTCAGACATTTTTTCATACAAAGGAACAACAGGGGAGCCGCCAGGTAAGTAAAGGTGATCCTTGGTGGCACTGCGGGATTCATTTGTTTTTTTACTTGACATGTTGTTTGAGTTCGCTGGACTTTCAGAAACATCAGAAGTCAGAATTTTCTGATGAACTTCATTAGCCTGAACTAAAAAAAAAGTATATGATGACAGCTCTCAGTAGCTGAAAACAGTATTTAAATTAAACGTATTTTTAAAAATCAACCACAATTAAAATAAAAAGCTTTCAGAAGACACACAGTTTATTAAGCTTAGAATCAGAGGCTTATAATTAAAATACCTATGTCTTAGGACATTCTGATTTACCAGATTAATGAAATGAAACATGTACTTGATTCACACCATCTGAGGTTATGGAAACACAGAAATCTTCAAACACAGAAACTCCAAAATTTATGCCTAAAGTCTTTAGATACAAAGTTTGAATAGCACAAAGTTTAAATACAAAGAAGTTAGAGAAATTATGAAATTCTGTTATGCACAGACTAAGAGCAAGTAAGTTAATTTGGCTAGACAAACATACACACATATATAACAGGCATACATAAAACAAGTACATACATGTATCTATATACGTATATAGAGAGAATATACATACATGCTTATATAAAATCACCTTCAGTCTTCAAATGTCAAAGAAAAATGACTAGCTAGTATTCATATTAACTCATTGCTCTTAAATGCAAAGATTTAAAAATTTAAATACAACAAAAAAAGGCTTTTGGTTCAATGGTAAGATGTCATTTATTTCTCCCTCTTAATGTAACTAAATTCTTTAGAAATAATCAACCAACTATAATAGGCCTCTGAAAACTGAGCCAAACTAGGGTACCTACCTAGAAAACTGAAGACTTAAGGAACAATTCACTGTGTAGCCTCTTGGGTCTCCTATTCGCTTCCCATTTGTCCCTGGACTAGGCTCCTGAGATGTCTGCAACCCAGAGCCCACATTCTCTCAATAAGGTGAAGGAACACAGACTAGAGGGAGACTCCAACCCCTGCCATGGTGGCTCTGTTCTGCCTGCAGAGGCAGTGCAGCAAAGTACTAGGTTGTACTAGGGGACAAGGGAAGTGTTATGGAAGAAAAGCCCTTATCAGATAATTAGCCTGCACACATTTTCCACCATACTTTAGTTACCCTTTCACATGCCCTTCAAACTTTATATATATGTATGTTTGTTAAGGAAGACAGAAATATAAATGACTATCAAAAAATTATTACAGAAAGCCCATTCTAGCTAGAATTTTAACAAAGAGAACAAAATTAATATGTTATTATGAATATGTTCAACTATAGGAAAAAAAGAGTTGTTTAATCAAAATAGGAAACTAAGCAACTTACAGGTAAGAGTCACACATTCTACAATTAAAATAAAGCATTAAGTTCCATGGTTAAAAATATAATTTCAGCTGTTATTGTGGCACAAACCTTTGGAAGAAAAGGCAAACTGAATTCCTTCTTAGAAACCAGCCTGATAGCCATAGTGAGTTGTAGAGCTACATAGTATGATCCTGTCTCAACAACAACAACAATAGTAGTAGTAATAATAATAATAATAATTTCAGGACTGGCAAGATGGTTCAGGGAGTAGAGCTGCTTACCAAGCAAGCCTGACAACCTGAGTTCAATCATGGGAACCTATGTGAATATGGAAGGAGACCCACCTCCACACAGTAATTCTCTGCCCCCAACATGCATGCCATGACATGCAAATTAGAGTACACACATGAATGTGCAAACAATAATAAAAAAAATTAAATATATATCTTTATATTTTTAAGCCCAAAGTCTAGGGATCAGTTAGAAACATATATGACAAAAAGGGCAACCATGTAACCATGTCACATACGTTTATATTTTTTAAATTTATGAGCACCAATGAAGGTATGGAAGAGTTCGAGTGTTACCACACCACCCCCCCAAAAAAAATGATGGAAGCAATTACATTTTTCTTGTAAATCTTTGAGTCTATTAGCTCAAACAGAACAAACAGAATACTACTTTTCTAATTTGTTACAAGAATAAATGTAAAAAACAAAACAAACAAAAAACCAGCACATATCCCAGAATAAGGAAGAGAGGAAAGGGAAGAAAAATAAAGCCTGACCACTAGCAATTACACCTAGTCTGACCTTGATCTTGTCACCTGGCACAATGTGTGCACCACCTTTGTCATCAGCTTTTTAATTGCCATGAGTCTACTACCAACCTGATCCAAGAGTGGCTTCACTTGGTTCTGCAGTAACTTGTGGAGAAGCATCTTTCCTCCCTGAAGAAACTGGAACTGACTGTGAATGTGATGCCTGGCACTGAGCACAAAAGAAATACATTTGATATACTTTTAGTATGTTGTCAATTCTGATTAGATGGGGGTGGTTAGACAACAAAGCAACTGGCAATGTATACTAAAGAACTACTGAACAGAGAGGAAATAAACAATCTATGGGCCATGAAATAATATCTCTAAGAGTTAAAACACCAGAGTTAACACAAGCAACAAACAATTACAGTAACAAAAAAAGCAAGTTCATGAAAATGCATAATGATGTCATTAAGGTAAAGTTAAAAAATATAAAAGGAAGTATGTAACAATACAATATTTAGGAATTCACTCTGTAACAAAGTGTTAACACAGCATACCTAATCACTGAGAGGGCTCTCTGAAAGGGTTAGACATTGCCAAGCATCTACAGACTGGATTTTACAATGCTTCTTCTTTAACAAGCGGTAAGGTTGAACCTGATATTGTAACTGGTCTTAATTATTTAACAAAACATGATTATGGTAAACACTTGTTTTGTTTCCTTCTGGGATTATACTTGATAATTGGGAATGTCCATGGAACCAGAACCCAATAATGGACTAGTGTCAAAAGGCATTCCCAGGGAGAAATAACATAAACATGATTGTCTCTCACTAATGGTACACTAAATGTTGTGAATGACAGGCAAATAAATAAAAATCCTTGGCTTTGAATCACACATACTCTAAGCCTAGAGTGTAATACTCTATTGACACAGTAGAAAAAAAACAACTGAGGAGAGAGATGGCTCAGAGGTTAGGAGCACTGGCTGCTCTTCCAGAGCTCATGAGTTCAATTCCCAGCAATCACATGGTGGCTCACAACCATCTATGATAAAATCTGGTGCTCTCCTCTGGTATGCAGGCATACATGCAGACAGAATGTTATGCATTCAAAATAAATAAATAAATCTTTAAAAAAAACAAATGAGGTCAAAGTTCAAAAGTATTAAATTAAGAGTCAATGCAGAAAATAATAAATTCAGAAGAGCATAGATTAATTAATGAATGTGTATGCATATTACTCTTCAGACTTGACATTCATGGTTCGTAGGATAATATAGGAGGCTGTACATGTGTATATATCTTGATCAAGATCATAGTTATAAAAATTTATCAAAATGTGCATTTAAATCAGGCAAGCTAGTGTACAGCTATAATCACAACACCTAGGAGACAGAGAACGGTCAGGAGTTCAAAGCCATCCTTGGATACACAGCAAGTTCAAAGTCAGACTAAGCTACATGAGACCTTGTCTCAGAAATCTTTTTAAAGCTAAACACAATGGTACACATCTGTGATCCCAGCACTCAGTAAACTGAGGCAAGAGTCTCATGAGTATAAGCTCAAGTGAGACAGGCTCTCAACTTAGTTAATAATTATAAATACATAATATATGCATACATACCAAGGCCAGAAAAAGAACCATCTGAACCTGGGAGAAATACTCCTCTCAGACAAAGAGAAGCTAGATTAATGCCTGTACCTATCAGCAAGAGAGGAAAAACCTCCCTAAGTCAGCAAACAATAAAGAACATTTTTTTCCCCTCAAACGTGAGGAAAATTAGCAGCAGGTTATATACTGTGAGACCTGTCTTCATTATCTCTGAAAGCTATAAAACTATAATCTGTTTACATTTTATGCTTAACTAGCTATCACAGTAGGGTGTTGCTGAACTGCTATAACATACTTGATTCCACCTAGAAAAGGAACCTCAAAAGTTAAGACCAATAAAAACATTTTAAGGCAGGAGAGGAGACCAATATTCGTGACTATGGATGCAAGCATCTCAAACATTAAGCTAAATTTAAGTCAAAACAAAAAGTCAAAACTGTCAAAGTACAAATTTATTGCTTCAGACTTTAACAATCGAGTTCCCAGGAAATTTAAAAGTTGATTTTAATTTTCAAAAATCAATATAATTTCTCATATTATAAAAAGTCTCAGCTGGGCGATGGTGGCGCACGCCTTTAATCCCAGCACTCGGGAGGCAGAGGCAGGTGGATCTCTGTGAGTTCGAGACCAGCCTGGTCTACAGAGCTAGTTCCAGGGCAGGCTCCAAAGCCACAGAGAAACCCTGTCTCGAAAAACCAAAAAAAAAAAAAAAAAAAGTCTCCCAAATTCTAAAAAATATGGCTGTCTACATTCCTTAAAACTAAAGGCAATCTATACAGGTACAGCAATCAGGATCATGAACTCAAGGTCAACCTAGGTAGTATAGCTAAGATCCAGGTCAGCTTGTGGTAGAACACTGCTTATCAGTTTTTAATGAACTTTAATTTACTTCTATGATCTTTCTAATTAACATTATGCTTCCAAATAATATCTCTTGGGCCACTAGCTTCAAAACCTTTACCTCTAGGAGTGTGGCTCAGTGATCCAGCCCTGTGTTTGGCATGTACCCCTGGGTTCAAACACATACTTAGAAAAATTCTACCTAAAACTGTTCTACTTTTGGACGATAAATCAACCTAACCTTTTAAGGCACACAACCAACCAGAAGCAGTTTTTTGTGGACAGTGACCAGTCCTATCAGTCTTCCAAAAACAACCACACTTGTTAATCTGATCAGGAACCTTAAAGCTACCCATTTCCCTCAAACTCTTAAGTATTAGTATAAAAGAAATTAAAAGACTTACTATAATTTTATGGATTTTGTCCCAATTTCAAATACTAGAAATGTCAAAAAAATTATAATAGCTCAAATTTTATAAAATTCAAGAGAAGCATAGGATCCTCTTTAAAGAATCAGATAACTAAAATGTAAATAAGAACACTGTTCAACATTCATTACAGGACCAAACCTCCATCAGTTCTCCTGTTAGACCTACCTCTTTGCCTGCCGATTGACTGCGAGTATCTTTCGCTTTAGGTGTGAAAGAAAGCAATGACTCTGTAGAACCTGCAATTAAAACCATTGACAAGACTTAAAAAGTATTTAAAAAATAAAAAGTGGAATAAAACTTTTAAAATCTCAGCACTCAGGTGAAAGAGGCAGGCAGATCTCTGTGAATTCAAAGGTAGCCTCATCTACATACTGAGACCCTATATGGAAGAAAGATTCTAACTGAACAATTAAAATGGCTCTATATCAGTGGCTCTCAACTTGTAAGTCATGACCTCTTGGAGGTCAAATGACCTTTTCATAGACCATTGGAAAACACAGACATTTATGACTCATAACAGCAGTAAAATTACAGTTATTAAGTAGCAACAAAATAATGCTATGGTTGGGGGTGACCACAACATGAGGAACCATATTAAAGGGTCACAACATTAGGAAGGTTGAGAACCACTGCTCTATATATATGACCTGTGATGAACTATCAATTGACTCTCCAAAATACAATTAGCCTAAAGAAACAGAAATATCAATGTAATAGTCAAATAGTTCCTACAAATATCAGAAACTGAAAAGCAAACAAAATTCCTAAAGAAAAGAAAATTCTGCGCTTTCAGTCTGTAGATGTGTTCTCCTCTGTCCCACTTCTTGTGCTGTCAGAATACCTGAGGCTGAATTAGGGGTGTAGCTCAGTAATAGAGTGCTTGCCTAACAGCCACAACACCCTGGGCTTCATACCCAGATCTGCAAAATAAATACAGGAAACTGAATGACTGAAAAAGCACAGAAATTTGGTATCTAGCAAGAGTCTTTATTTTATTCCAAGCAAGCAAGACACAGAGTTGACAAAAGTTCCCAAGGCCTTTTAAGGATAGCTTAAACTCATTCATGAGAACAGAAACATTACAATCTAATCACACCTCAAAAGTCACATCTCTGAACACTACTACACTGGAAATCAATGTTCCAGGCCATCTTTTGGGAGATGACATTAAACCTCTCCACTCAGCTACTCATGCTCAGCTTCAGAACATATTTTGTCCTACCTAATTCATCGCTTTGAAATAAACAAATGTAAATTACCAAAAGTACCTTAAATTCTTAATTATCCCTTACACTTTTTCCCATATAGAAATGCTTGGATCTCTAAGTATCTAATTTTGTGTTTTAAGCAGACTTTGGAATATTTACATATTCCAAAGACTTTTCTTGAGTATAAACACAAAATTTTACTTATATTTCATATGCACATTATACACAAAGACTGGAGGTAATTTTGTACATAAAACAAAGTTTCATAGTAATTTCCATGCATGATATTTATATCCAAAGTCCTGGATTTCCAAGCATTTATGATTTTAGATTTTCACAAAGGAAATATTTTCTTTTGTGCATTGTAACTGATCTATGGAATTTCAAATTTTAGGAATCTAGTGTTAATTAAAGATGACACATTACTGTAGCTATATCAGTAATATTCTATATTCCCCTCAATATACCAAAATGTAAAAGGATTGGTTATGTATACTCAAAATTATAAAGAAATTGCTCTATATACTTAAATGCTACATATCTGCTACATTAGACATTAGTGATAAATATCTATTTTCATCTACACCAACTCTGAAAGTCCATTTAGAAATGAAGCCTTACTTTGTTCATCAAAACAGTCTTGTAAGACTTCCAGCACATTCTGGCCTTGCTTTGCATGAATGTTGGGCGCTCTAATAAAAAAGAAAAGGTAAATATATCATTTCTGCAAGATGTTTGTTACTTATGTTATTGTCTGCTTGAAAGTCCATATAAAATGTTAACTTTAAATAGGAAAAAATCTCTACTATTTTAACACAAGAAAAACACCTAGTAGTTTGAGTCCATCAAACACCTTATTTGTATGCAATATTAAGAGAAGTTATTTTATTATCCACATATATCTACTCAAAGTTGAATATCTGTATCTGAAAATGGTTTGGACACTGCTATATTTCAATAATAATTCCAGTTTTTGAAGAAAATAAATTGATTCTGAAATACTTTGCTTTTGTTTTGGGAACTAAGCCCAGGATTTCTAGCATTATACTACCATTGAACTTTATTACAGCACTTAATGCTTCTTTAGTGAAGACTTTATAAAAGCCAGTTTCAACATCTTCAAGTAACATTATCTTCTCTGCAACTTTTCCAGTGCACTTAGGATTGAACAGCATTAATTTTTAATTAACCAGAAATTTATAAATGAATAGAAATAGCTTAAATTAAATATTGTGTTCACTTGATATTACCATATAGCTAGAACATATTTACTTTTTCTGGTTCTATGTCCCACTCATGTGTTTATGTTTTGACATGACTAATGTAATACGATTTTGTCTCAACTTTATTTTGTGTCTGCCTAGACACCTCTCAGCCTTCCCAACCTCCAATATCCACATCTACCTTGGCATCACTTTTGGGACTGTCATAACCTTGACTCTGGTCCAGATATATTTACTGAAATAAATGACCTTTATGGAAGTTTAAAAAATAAAACTAAAATAATCAAGAGAAAACATAAATCAAAATAACTGTTATGTAGTATCTGGAATAATATTGTTAAGCTTCAAATCCCTCACTAATTACCACACCATACCCACCCCCAGGGAACCCTGAGCCAGCACTGATGTAATTGTGGTTTTGTCTATAAAACACTGTACCCCTGAGCTTGATCATCAAAAGACTTTTCAGAGGCATGAGCCTGCTCTTTGTCCATTAAAAGAACTTAAAACTTTTAACTGGTTTAATCAGTGTGGTTATCAGTAACTATCTTGCACAAATCATTTCAGTTTCTGTGTCTGTCTGTCTGTGTGTGCACGCACACAATTCTACCCAATGCATTACCTCTATAGGTTCACTATCACAACCACAGACAGGATACTGAATGGTTTAGTCACCATAAGAATCACTGTATTCTCTTTCAGAAATATATATACTTCCCTCTGACTTCCGTCTTTCCTTACCTCATTCTATCATTCCTAACCCCTGTACAACAATTATCCATCTATTGCTGTGAGACAATGGTCTTGTACCCTGTCACTTATATTGCATTGTTTTAATAAAACAGTGATTAGCCAGTGACCAGGCAGGAAGTAGAGGCAGGGCAAAAAGAAGAGAATTCTGGGAATGGTATAGGAGGTCCTGCTATATTTGTGTTGATAAAGAAACTGCCTTGGCCTTTTGATAGGGCAGCACTTAGGAAGGAGGAGTAGACAGAATAGGAAGAAGAGTCAGAAAGCCGACATGGAGCTGCCAGGTCAGACATGCTGAATCTTTCCCGGTAAGCCACAACCTCATGGTGAACACAGATTAATAGAAATGGGTTAGATCAAGATGTGAGGATTAGCTAATAAGAGGATAGAGATAATGGGCCAGGCAGTGTTTAAATGAACACAGTTTCTGTGTGATTATTCTGGGTTAAACTAGCCAGGCCAAAACAAAGGGACCTCGCTCCATACAACATGGGAAGAGGAAAGATGCAGTCTGCAGTTGTTATCCAGACACAGAGGAAGCAAGATGAGAATGCCTCACTGATAAAAGCTACCAAGCCACATGGCTAACACAGACACAAATTATGAGCTAATGTAAGTTATAAGAGTCAATAAGAAGCCTAAGCTAATAGGCCAACCAGTTTATAATGAATGTGGACCTTTGTGTGTTTCTTTGGGACTGAACAGCTGCAGGACCAGGCAGGACAGAAATCTCTGTCAACACTTCATTTCTAAATTTCTGTCATTTAAAAAATAATCATCCATAGAAATGGGACTGTATAGTATTGTAATATTTTTCAACAACTTTTTTTTACTCAGTATAATTCTCTAGGGAGTAATCTAAGTTATTGGAATAATGAACTGTTCATTCCAATTATTGCTGAATAATATTCCATGATATGAATATATCATAGAGTTTAAATATTTACCTAATGAAGGACATCTGGATTTTGATGAGCATAATTTAGGTATGCAGCTCTAAAGAGGGTTAATAAACTTTTGCTTAAAAATTACACTAATCTGGGGCTGGAGAGATGGTACAGCAGTTAAGAGCACTGGCTGCTCTTTCAAAGGTTTGGAGTTCAATTTCCAGCAACCACACAGTGGCTCACAACTATCTGTAATAAGATCTGGTGTCCTCTTCCAGCCTGCAGGCATACATGCAAGCAGAACACAATACATTATAAATAAAATTACACTAAACCTTTAACCTTTCATTAATATCAAAAACACAAATTCCATATAATTTCTTATATGGCTGACTGCACTTCAAATTAATAGCTAAATTATATATAAGCCTTTTATGATATAATCTCTTACTTTATTATCCAATTATAAATAATAGTTTTGCCCATTTGCCCATTAAGTAATCTTACTGGTAAGTAGAGAAAAAAAAAAACTTTCAAACAAAATACAAGCTCTTTATGACCCAAAAACTTACTGAAATACGTATACTTCACTATTTATCAAAATAAGCATATTTCACTAATATCACCATTATCATCTTACCATAATAGCACCATTCAGTGCTAATAATTCAATGTTCAATTCTTCTTGTCCACAATTCTATATAAGCATTTTTCTTACTTCTACTAAGTTATTGCATGACTTGTATTAATAGTTCTCTCATATAAAATAATTAAAAGACCAAACAATCAGTGCACATAGAAATCAATCAGTCAAAGGTAACAGATTTTTCTATCTTCAATATAAAAAAACAGGTTCCAAAGATGAAAATAAGTTGTCTTAAAAGTTCAAGTATAAGCATGTCACCTGGAAGGCCGGCAAAATCTTCTGTGGTAATTCTTTAGATGATCCTGAAAGAAAAGTTAACTATCAATTTTTTAAACTATAATCAAATATAATTCATCTTCAAAATAATTTCAGTACAATATAAGATGAAGAAAAAACATATTTTTTTCATTTACTCTGTTATCAAGTATCTGTTAATTGTCCCATTAATACTATAAAGATTTTAGGGAGGACAAGATGGCTAATTAGGAGCTGCTTTCCCATAATACAACCTTAATGACATGAGTTTGATCCCTAGTTAAGTTAGGAAAAAAGAACTGACTCCACGAAGTTGGCCCCTGATACACATGTCACATGAGTGCGCACACATACTAAATGAAATAACAAGACATAAAACAACAATAAAAATGGATTAGAAAGCCATTTGCAAAAACACCCAACAATTTTTTGAAAGACGGAAAACAGAGAAAGCATGATAAATAATGAAATATAACAAAAGTAAAATATTATATATTAATATATACTAAATATAATATCCTTCATTGGATATATTAATGTAATATATATAAATATTGTGCACTCAGTGAAGGAGTTTTATCTGCCCAAAAGAAAGTCACAGAGATGTGGAACAAGAACTTGAGATAAGACAGAAAGAATAAGACATGCAAACAGTAGTAGAGCAATTCCCCTGCACAGGGGTGCTCATCTGCAGTCCCAGAACTTGATGTGCCTAAGCCAGAGGATTTCAACTTTGATATCAACCTGGGCTGTGCCAAACAGTGAGACTCCGTCTCAATAAAGGTGGATAGGAGATTTAAAAAAACACATCATAAAACTGACAGCATGACATGGTATGGTTAAGGGGAAGGTTTTTATTGTAGATATGAGTTACAACAGCCAGAGGCATCTTGAAAGAGCCCAGAGCAGAGAAAGAAAGAAGTAGCCTACATATATATACAAGGATTTATGGAAGATGTGAGACCAGCTAAGGATAGATAATAGAGAAAACATAGTGAGAGAACCAGGAGCAGAGACAGTTCTCAGTTAAAATCTAGAAAATATTCATTTGAAACTACAACCTGCCAACTTCAACCTATCCTTCAGTTGATCTCAACTTGGTTTTCTTCCACAGAGACTACAGTCCACAGGAAAGAAAAATTGTACAACACAACTGGATTCGCCAACATCTATTTGGAGTGAATGGCATTCTGTTGTAGGATGCTTAGCAGAATCCTTGGTCTTTATCCAGTAGGTACTTAGGCACCTTCTTAGCACTCCCTCATCCTCCCTATCCAAACCCAAACCCACACTGCAGAAAAACAAGTTTCTTTGGTTATAAACAAGTATGCCTAACGTAAGAAATGCCCTTGAAAACACTTACGTGTGAATACCTTCTCTTCTCTGCCCTTATCTTCTAAATAGACAACACATTGTTATCAGTGTAAACTCAAAACAGTAGTAGGTTTATATAGGTATTTGATAATGTACAGCAAACATCTGTTAAGTTTTGTTGTTTTGTGGCTTTAATGACTTTTTCCTCTGATCACGTACAGTGTAAATTATATATGATTTTACAGAATGCACACTATAGTGTCTTCTCATACGTGTTCAAGCATACATATACAGCTATATAATAGGAGATCATCGATGAAGATTTTCTTAAAAAGACAGAGAACTGCTAGGTTAGGGCATAGTAATCACATAAAATTTAAAAGACTAATGAATATCAATGTGTCAAGAAACATAAAGTGACAAGTTCTGGTCCAAATCAGACATTCAAAGTTGGCACCTTTTTAAAAAATGATTGTCTTAAATAAAAGGTTTAACAATAACAGATGTCCCATTAATATTAGAAACTACACGTAATAGCATTTTGACAAAAAGTATAACTTTAGAGGGTTTTATTTGGTTGTTTTTTGCTTTAGGGAGAAATTAATACTCAAGTATTTCCAGACCATCAAGACGGACTTGTACAGTAGTAAGGAGTATTTGGAAGACTAGGAAATAGAGGCTAAAATGTGGAACGGGAACAGTCTCTTCAGAAATAAAAGCAGGCACAGACGAGACTACGGTGGGAAACCTTGAGACTAATAGTCCAGTTACTCCAGCTGCTGGTCCACAACCACATCTGGTTTATTACCTGTGCTGCTTTTAACCCACTCCTGACCAGCCGCTCACAGTACCCATCCGACACACCCCTGATCACCCCCATTGCACTCACCCCGACCAGCCGCTCACAGCACCCACCCCCGACCAGCCACTCACATCACCCTCCCCTGACCAGCCGCTCACAGCACCCACCCCCGAACACCCCCAGAGCACCCACCCCGAGCCACCCGCCCGGCGTCCGGACTGCTCGACGGCAGGGCCGCCGCTTCTGCTCACAGCCAGGGTCCAGACCAGCACTTACCAGATGGAAGGAGGCCATGTTTCCGGCCCACAAAGCCCAACTGAGGCCTGGGAGCGAAACCCCAGCAGGCCAGGGTTCCAGGTGGGTCAAGAAAAAAGTCGTCCGCCCTGAGTCAGATTGCGGACGGAAGCCGCGGCCCAAGAGCCTCGGGTTCCGCACTTCAAACTAGGTCCTAAATAAACAGGATTCAAAAGAGTCGCGCTTGCGCAAAACGCACTGCGCAGCCGCTAAAACTCTGGCCGTTATTGGCGTTAGAGTCCCGCCCTTCATCCCTCCCCCGAGCCAGTCCAACCTATCAACCCGCCTTCCTCAGGTCGCTCCGCCCTCCCACCCCGCGCCTTGGCTTCCAGCGGGCCGTCTCTCCCTCCCGCCCGTCGCCCCGCCTCCCCCCGTCGTCCCGCCTATAGCCCATCGCCCCCCCTCCCCCCGCCTCTCTCGCCCGTCGTCCCGCCTCCCGCCCGTCGCCCCGCCTCCCCCCGTCGTCCCGCCTCCCGCCCGTTGCCCCGCCTCCCCCCGTCGTCCCGCCCATAGCCCATCGCCCCGCCTCTCGCCCGTCGCCCCGCCTCTCGCCGTCGCCCCCGGTTTACAAAGCGAGTTCCTAGACAGCCAGGGCTACAGGGAAACCTGTTTGTCTCGGAAAAAAACAAACGGAAAAAAAAAGAAGGATTAGAGGTGGAAATTGCAGACGTGTTGAACAGATTACACTACACAGATTCGTCAGCTGCAGCCAAGCCAGCTCTATACGCTATCTCTGAAAATAATAGCAAGAATAATGTCTTCTTTTTTTCGAGTATGTGGAAATCATTTATGAAGTATCATTGCAGACAAAATAATCTGCATAAATATATACACGTATAAACATTAGCAGAGCGACTTATTAATTAGGAAAAGCGGCTGCTTCAGTCTTATGCAAAATTAAAGTAATGGCCCAGATTGGAAAACAAGATTAAACCGATGTTCTGAGGACTATCCTATACCACTTCTTGGTCGCCTAAAGTCACGTAGTTGCAACTGTAGCTGATCTATATCCTGGAAAGACAAAATGTCCTTTAAAAGCAAATCAATAATGAGTGAATGGGTGTGAGGGTTTAAGTGATGTCTCTGTGGTCAAGAGCGCTTGCAGCGCTTTCAGAGCAAAGTTCCGTTCCGAGCATCCAAACCTCACCTCACAACCATCTGTAGCTCTAGTTCCAGGGCATCCGACCCCCTCTTCCGACCTCAGCCAGCACCAGGCATGCACGTGATGCCTACATGCAAACAAAACACTCGTACCTATAAAGTAATTTCCTTTTAATTGGAGATCGTTTTAAAACGATGGGGTTCTTTACGAGCTAATAGCGCTCTGGGCCGACATCTGCCGAGCTTGCCGGCCAGATCCGCGAGAGGGCAGCAGAGGTGCTGCAAACCTAACAGGCCGAAATGTATTTATTAATCCTATTCTCCAGTGGAAAGGGACAGAATCCAGGCAACTTGTACCTAGTACAACAGCAACGACTAGATAAACCTCAAAGAGGAGTCAGCTAATCCTAGCAGCTGAAATAGTCTTTCTCCTATGTTGGAAACAATTTTGGCACTGTTGTCCTCAAATGCAACGGGGTACTTTGTGGGTATTTTGAACAAAAGCTGTGGACAAATAGAAGTAAGTATATGATGCTGAATTGTTCAACGTGCAGACACTGTTTGCTGAAGAAGCATTTGAGAGGGAGTCTAGAGAGTCAGACAAAGTGCAGGATAAAAAAAAAATTGGATTTTTGCTTTGAAACTTTGGGAATCAACAAGCATAAACAATCTCTAAACTCCAGGAGAATAAATAAAATTGACAGTAAATCTTTGAGTCTTCCAGCTACTAAAGACAGAGAGAGCATCATTAATACAGGGGGTTTAAACGTTCTGGTCAATGATGCTGGCCATGGTGACTAGGAAGTTGGACTCCCCCCACCCCCACCTCTCCATGCTATGCTGATGAAAGAAAACCTGAAGACCTCTACACAGAAGAAAAATATTCTGTCCTTCTCAGAGTATGAAGCTCTTGAAAGTCCTGTGAAACCTTCAGAAAGGTCACACACTGAAAATGATTGACCAGGACAGCCACTGCCCTTTCGTCATCAAAATGCTGAAGTCGGCCAGGGAGTGAGGAGAGTGGAGACCACCAGGAAGAATGCATTTGGTTTCTAGAGACCTCACAAGCTTACAGCTCAGAAAGCCACAAAGGGGGGAACCGGGACCTGGAATCCTCCACATCATCAAAACCAATCCCCCGGAGCACTTTACCTGCCTGCCTAAGGAATGGCAGCTCAGAGTTTAGTTTTGAACTCTGTGACAACAACAATCATTGTGTATATGATCATAATTGCCTTGTACATAAGTGATTTTGAAATTTTCCTGTTGTCTCCGAGGGGAAATACCACACTATGTCCTATGCTTGGATCATCTTTAGGTATTTGTTAATTCAAAAGGACCATAGAAAACCGTAAATGATGAAAACGCCAAACTTATCTAGGCAGTACATAAAAATAAGAGATTGTGTAAAAGAGGAAATACAAAGAAAAACTGCCAGCAAAGATATGGGGCAAAAATGAAACATTGATGAAATGCTGAAAGAGGAAAAAACTTTCCTTATATTAAAAATATACTGTTTGTGAAATGAAATCTGATCTGGGACACGTCCGAGGTTCAGATAAAATTTCACAAATTCTATGGCAAGTGAGGGACTGTATTTATCTAGGACTGGTTATAAAGAACAAGGATTTGTAATCACTAGTTCAGATTAAAACTCATCCACCATCAGGCATTTAACAGCTTACAGAAACTTGGGAGGTATCCCATCCAGCGTGACATGAACGAGGGGGGGGGGGTCCCTGATAAACCTGGAGGGGAGGAATAGAAGGGCAAGAAACACGAGAAATGACAGCAAGTCTAGTTTTCTTATCAAGCTGTCCACTTACTATTCCTCAGAAGCTGTTATATAGCAAACAGGCAAGGGGGAGAGGAGGTAGGATGCTGGAATTTAGGTCTGGAAAGGTCCCTATTTGATGGGGAAATACTGAGGTCTGTGATTGTTAACTAACAAAGGAAATGCTAATTGCTTCTAAAGCCTGAGGCCTGCAGGTATTGCAGGGAGACAAGTTACTAGGTTAATTTGCTAGACTCAGAACTTATCCTGCAGAGGTGACAGAGTTGAATATTTTACTTAACTTGTGAGCTTAAGATGGCAATAAACAAAATACAGGTCTTTGCTTCTGGCAGGGAGGAATGGTAAAATCATGTGTGGGAAGGAAGGGAGGGAGGGAGGGAGGGTGGGAGGGAGGATGGTTGGGGATCCATGCTTAAAGACTTGGTGTGAAGTTAAGCCACTGTTTCTACAATCATGAAGCAAATTGAAAAATTAGGAACCTGATAATAATGCCAGTCTCTAAGACTGTATAGGCAATGCAATCAGGAAGTCACCGCAATTACAAAACTGCCCCCTCAGAGAAGCCTACACAAATAACACAACAGTGAACATCAAGACTGCTTATTGCATCTGAGTTCATGCCACATCACACCTAACATGATACACACCAGTGCAACTGATGGCCCCTGGCCATCAACATCGGCAAAGCTAGAGATCGCACACTGTACCATCCCATCCCATTACCATGGAGAAGTCAGATACTTATGAGCTGTTCCTGCCTTTTCTTTGGTGATGGGACAATTCTCACTGAGCTTCACCTAGTCTGACTCCAAGTGTGTAGCATCAAGCCTTAAACCCACCTTTTGTTGAGCAGTTACTTTTTGTTTCTCTTCTTGCCCTCCCATGTGAAGCTTGTCTGAGAGTTTCCCAAGGGTACAAAGTCTATGCAATGAAATGGTTGAGAAAAAATGGGGCACACTATGATATTCCTTAATTGAGAATTTGCATTTGGCATTGTCCCTTTGGAAGCTATGGAAATCAGCTTGCTAAAAATGAAAGCTGGAGAACAATAAAGAAACCTGGCTCGGTCCACAGTCTCTGTCCCCAAAAAGGCTGAGTACCCCTGTAGCTGTGAAGACTAATATCATCCTTGATGTGCCTCTGGGCTTCTTCCTAAGGACAGGTGTGAATGCCTATACCCATCATCCACCACACTTTGGTGAAAAGAATCCAATCCTTGCCAATCATATTGGTTCATTCCGTTTCTACTTGGGAAACTTTCTGAAAAAATGCAGAAAGTTGGAATTGGGTTTTTTTGGTTTTTTTGGGGGTTCCCAACATTTTCAGCTTCTACAGTAAAGAATGGCATATTAGGAATTTAAATGAATGTGAAGCATCAATCTACTTTGTTTTCACCCTGCATCACCAACTAAATGATCTTAAATGAAAAGCATACACTTGAATTTTGTATATATTGAGTCTGTAATCGCAGAATGAATTTTCAAGAAATTTGACTAACAATATCATTATTACGCTATCACCAGAGTATCTATTATTCTGAATTCCTAGCTTCTGCTAAAGCTAACAGTAGCTTGTGATTGACTTAATTTGGGAGCTGGTGTTCTATATGTATATTGGTCTCTGTTAGACTTTTCCCCAGTGTGACAAAACACCTGGGAAAACAACTTAGTTGGGGAAGGGCCGACTTTGCTCATGGTTTCAGAAGTCTCAGTCCATCGTGACACGGAGGAGAGGATACGGCACAGCCGAACACACACATACCATAGAGCCAGGGAGCAGAGAACATGCCTAACTCACTAGCCCTCCCCCTTCCCCCCTCTTATTCCATCTAGGTCCCAGGTGTGTGGGATGGCACCACATACTTCCAGAGGTGATCTTTCCCTCTTAGTTAATCTTCTCTGTAAATTTTCTCATAGACACATCCAGAACTGTCCTTTGCTAATGTAGGTGCCCCACAAAAGACTGTCAATCAAGATTCACAACTAGAGTGTGACGGTAAACATACCTTTGGTCCCATCAGAGACAGGCAGATTTTTGTGAGTTCCAGGACAATCAAACTACATGATGAAACCTGTCCTAAAATGGGGGGAGGGGGACCCATAAGCACCCAAACTATTACATTATAAAAATAGTGTGGGCATATAACCAGGAAAAACTCTTGCCAACTAAAAGCAATTCTTCATACAATACTAAAAATGCTAAGGCTAGTGAATTAAATTATTAAACAGTGGTTCTAGTATAACTTCAGCAGCAGTGATTTTATACCATTTTTTCTAACCCAAATACTTCTGGAAAACATGTTCTGAAAACTTCATTATGTCAATAATTTTTGGGTAAAGGGGGAGGGAAGAAACTCCATACTGAGCGCCTATGAATCTCTAGGATTTTATTACTACAATTTTCATGTTCTCTATTGAAAACACTTTTGTCCTATCAGTATCAATAAAAAACTGATGAGAAACTCATTCACCTTGTTGTTTGTTTAAATTAAAGTTTTTTTCCAGTTATGTATTGTAAACATAAAATTTGTGTGTATGTATATGTCTGTGTGTGCATGTATGTGCACATGCATGCATGTTTTTCAAGACAAGATTTCTCTGTGTAGTTCTGGATGTCCTGGAATTCACTTGTATACAAAGCTGTTCTGAACTCAGCGATCCACCCACCTGTCTCTGCCTCCTGAGTGCTGGGATTAAAGGTGTGCATCACCACACCTGGCGACACAATTATATTCAATGCCAATACCTTTTAAATCTATCAAATGAATTGTGATGCATGTGGTAATTAATCAATAGGTACTAAGGACCAGAAACTAAGAAATTCTACATGAGGACTGGACATTTCTGCTCAGACTTGCTGACTTAAGCAACACTAATAAGTAGATAGTAAAGTACTCATACCTAGCAACAGAAAGATTTCACCAGGCTCTTGAAAGATGAGTAAGACATTACCAAATAGATAACAGAAAGGAGGGCACGTGAGCACACAGTACAGGGAGCTGTGAGAAGAAAGACCAACGGGCTTGGAGACATCCAGGAACAATGGCTACAGTGGAAGGTAGTGTTTATAGAACACTTTGGTTAGATATGTTTCTGGAGCCACAAATATTTATGGTTCACAAAGAGTTTGAAAAAAGATATCTCAAAAGCAGTGGGGATCTTTTAGACCCTTCCATCTTGTATTAAAGATGTTTTAATACAAGATTGGTTTGTATTTCACATGAGCGAGTAAAGAGAAGTAATGGGGACTGCTCAGTACATTTGATCTATTTGTAATGGGATTTCTACTGCAGTGGTGCCAGGGTACAGTGGGGTTGGGAACCCTGACAGGTCTAACAGGCTGAAATGTTTAAGACAGATTAAACATTAAGATAATGTTTAAATTTCGAGTTTTGGATTATTTGGGTCTCGGTGTATTAAGGATTAATTTTACTTCCAAGTCAACAGACCAAAGAAATTCATTGTTTGATGAACTAGGTTTTTATTTTTTGCTTCCTTTTTTTATTGAGAAAAGGAAAAAAAA
>NC_022027.1:35175829-35178329 GCF_000317375.1 Microtus ochrogaster | reverse complement strand
TAAAGGGTTTGTACACACACACACACACGCATACACACACACACGCATATATATGAAGTATAATAAGGTTCTAATATTTAGCCATAGTAGAAAACTCTGAAGTTTTCAAAGAATTGTTCTAAACATCACATAAGATTTTACCTTTCAAGATAATTTTGTGTGTTTTCTCAGCAATTAACTACCATGCTTCAGTAGTGATAAATTACATGAAGATAAGACGTGATCTCCTGAGTAAATTGGGAGCATGGGGGCTATTGGAGAGGGTACAAGGAGAGGGGAGAGGTAGGGAGAGAAGCAGAGACAAATATATAGCTTGATAAAAACAATAAAAAAGTACCTTTTGTTAACTGTAATTTAAAATTTTACATTTTAAAATATATGGGATATTTTATGAGTTTTCTTAAGGCAAAAGTACCTTTTAAAAAACAAAATTAGTGTATTTACTATTCATAATAACACCCTAAATGCTCTCTTAGGGCCAGTATGGTGAACAGAATTTTCGGAATGCATAATGAAGCAATATTAAATAAATATCAAATTTTCATGATTTTATGAGTTTACCATTTCTTACAATTGATCAGTATACACTTCCATATGATTTAGAGTAGGCCTGGGTTATTATTCATCTTAAAATTCTCTTATCATCATGTAATTTATCACCGCTGACGCATACTAGTCAACTGCTGAGTTTTCTACTTCCCATGTAGTTTAGATTCATGTATATCTCTCTTGGTGTCCTCATTTTCTGGTGTCTCTGCATTTAAAGTTGTAATTGTGGACAATATAAAATTAATTAGAGAAATGAAAATGAAATTATGTTACTAAAAGTAAAGAAAGTCATTGGTGTAGGTAGAAATTTATGAAATGTTAATATTCACCGAAGTTCACAAAGTTTAAATGCTTACAGAAATAACAAGCATTCAATGATGATAAGTCAAGGCTTCAGAGGATTAATTAACATTCATGAAAATTATGAATTTGAAAATACTGTAACAGTATGTTCCTATTTTCTATGTACATGGTAAAGATATGGCCATTTGAAAGTCTGGTTGGGATTTTTGTTGTCGGTGTTAAACATCTCTTAGTAAGTTGCAAGCTATTTTGGAATTTTGGTAGTTCAGCTACATGGTTTTACTTCAAAAACGGAGAACAGCCAAAAGTAAATTTCTAATTGGCAATTTAAATTTGATCATTCACTGACTGTCTTTCCAGAGTGTCTCTAGTAACTGTGCCTGATACCAAGATCTTTCAGGTGTTTAAACAAAGCATGTGTGGGAACAGTTAGCAGACAAAAATCCACAATTTTAAAATATCAGTAAGCCACGTCTGTACTTGATGGTTTTCCACATACAACTTGTAACCTTCTGAAAATGACTCCATCATCTCCCGGGGCTCAGTTTATTCAACTGCTAAGGGAAAAAACAGATACTATCTACCTAGCATAATATATTACTACTTGCACTGTATTCGTCATTATTTCTGGAATAACTAAGTGCAATATTGAATCAATTTGTTTTCCAAGCAGTGTTTATTGCATACCTTGTACATGACAAACTGAGAAGAAGTTTAGCTTAGTAATAGTTGTGATTTCTTTTCTAACTCCTACTCTGGCTTTTCTTAGAAAGCATGCTATAAGACAGAAGGAACTGCAATTGAGCATTTCTCATAAAGGCTGGGGATGGAACTAAATGGTAGAGCACTTGTCCAAGAGGCGGGGGGCCCTGAGTTCAATCCGAGCACAGAAATGCAAATAACTGTGAAGTGTATATATGAGAAGACTCATTTGTTTGCCCATTTGAATGCATTAGCAACTGCCTTTCCCTTGTGTGTTAAGCAGAAGAGGAAGAAGAGAATGGCAGCAATGTCAACGTACATGGTGGTTTCACAGATGAAAATGATAACTATATAAAATACTAATTTCTCACTTCAGATTAGATTCATTTTCTTCCTTTTCACTTTTTTGTCTGCTCACATCCTAAAGTCAGTTTGAGGTTGACAAACAAATGCTCCCCGGTGCTTGCTGCCGGTTGTGGGGAAATCCCACTTGTTTCCTTAAGTGTTTCTCTCTTTGCTTCTATATTTAAGTTTGTGAGCACTATGCTGTCCCTTTGATGAAGTTAGCGGTGGAGTTCATGGCATACATGTCCTTGAGAGGCTATGGAGAATGCTGAGTCCCTGCTGGAAACAAACTCTCAGAAGATTAAGCTAGAGAAAACGTGCTTTAAGAGTCAGATGTTCAATAAAGAAATTATAGGTCAAGAGGCTCTTATTGCAAGGTTTTATTCTATTTTTATTCTTCTCTCATACATTACATCCCGACCACAGTTTCCCCGCCGCGTCTCTCTACCCAACCTGCCCTTTTTCACAGATTCAAGCCTCTGTCCCTCCTCTGTAAAGAGCAGGCCTCCCAGTGACATCAAACAAGCACAGCATAACAAGTCATAGTAAGAGTAGTCACCAGGCAGTGGTGGTGCACGCCTTTAATCCCAGCACTCAGGAG
>NC_022027.1:35169606-35175149 GCF_000317375.1 Microtus ochrogaster | reverse complement strand
AAAAAAAAAAAAATCTATGAAAAGTATTTTTCAAGGGAAAGACAAAGGAAGATTTACTTGAACTTCAGGATCAGGGCTTTAGCTTGACTAAGAAGTATTCAATAATTAAAACACAATCAAATGGAAAATGTATTGCAGTTTTTATAATTCAAAAAAGAGTCAACTTTCCCAGGCCTTTAAATATAAGAAAGTTTGAGCAATAGCCCATTGTTCTTTCCATCTGTGATGTTCCCAGCTTTAAAGAATGTAACGTGTCCTCTTAACCTTAAAATGATGATATGATCATCATAATGGATCAAAGTGTCCTTCCCTGATGGCCCTCACGTTTAGGAAGCTTTTAGTTCTATGTCATTTGTGTCCTAAAACACAATTCTCTATACCAGAAAACTCTAAAATTTTAAAATAGCATGCCTCTCCCAGCAAAACATTTGGAACATAGATATTCATTAAAAGAAAATGAACATATGTACCCCTTTACCAATATTCTAGGTAGATTATTGAATATATGGAAAAGGAAATAAGAAAAAGTAGATGAATATAGGTAGATATTCTCTAAGTTTCCCATATTTTTGGGTATGAGCACCTCATTTCGGAGAACCATTATACAACATCTTTGGCTT
Organism: Microtus ochrogaster; assembly: GCF_000317375.1. Classification (NCBI taxonomy): domain Eukaryota; kingdom Metazoa; phylum Chordata; class Mammalia; order Rodentia; family Cricetidae; genus Microtus; species Microtus ochrogaster. Next base: position 35,174,529 of record NC_022027.1, on the reverse strand, counting down.
GCCAAATGCCCTTGTTGTTAGAGAAAAAGGAAACATTTTGTTTGGGGAGAAGAATAGAGAGAGATTTAAATAAATTCCAGTGTTCCTATTTACAATGGATTGCTTTATAACTGATCTTCTTGTAGTTACATTATCAAGAAAAAATACCACGAAGGCAAGAGACTGTTCAAAGTTTGTAATGTGTACAATTTCCTTAAATGTAATATGTTTCCTCCTTTGTAAGTGGATGATCACTCTCTTGCACATATAAATGAATTTGTAGAACAAATAGAGGATGTGCTAGTGAATATATTTTATTGAAGTTTGACTGTAGGGGATATTGTGCTAAGGTCTTAATGTCTTGTCACTCAGTTGTTAAAACAACTCTTGGATAGCAAGTGTGTGCATCTCACAGATGGGTATCTGTGGCTCATGGAAGTTTTGTTAAAAATTCCTCATTGATTGGAAAGTATGGATTTTATTGTGAGGTATATGGCAAAATGCTGCCTCTCAAACTCTAGTTCTAATTCCTTTTGATGTTATAGATACCCTTTAAGTAGACATTTTTTAAATATTTAGATATTTATACAAATAAAAATACCTACCTGGATACTAATTATTTAGTGTTAGCCAAGTTATCCTGGAATCCATACGGTCTTATCAGAAACTAATTCAGAGTTCTGACTTTTTCTCTGTCTGTGAGTTTGTGAGTATCCGTTGCAGAAGCTCATGGGTCATATTGTTATTTCTCACCTTATTTTTCCTTCCTTTGTACTCAAGTCAGTGCCTTTATATTTGGTCCTTACTCTAGTTAATAAATCCTTCTTAATTTTCCCTTTCAATCTATAAGATTTTTTCACCTTTTAACTTCTGTTTGTTCCCTGGTGAATTCCACCCAATTAACATCATTCTTTTGTGTCGGGCCATCTCTGTAATTTTTCTCAGGAGCACAAAGAGATACCTGCATGTACATTCTGAGGAATCTCAATAACCTTTGCCCTTTAAAAATGATACTAGCTTTGTTTTTCTTCTGAAGGCTAGTTAGGAAAATGAACAGAGTGGTAGAGTGACTTCTAGTGTTTTCTCTAAGACTGACTATCTTGGGTTTGATTTTAGAGGCTACATATCCATTAAACATCACTAGTGGTTATATTTCCTAAATGATGCTCATAGATTTCAATGGCTTCTACAGTGCTCACCTAGATCAGAAATACAGAATAGCTTTGACCTGCTTTTTTTCATGACAGAGGCTTAATGACAGAGAAGAGTTTGAAAGCTCCCCCATCCACCAGCAAAAAAAAAAAAAAAAAAAAGTGTGGTAAACCAAATAAGCCAGCTCCTCAGACGTAATTGTTCTTGTTAATTCATTGTGGGTCAAGTCCGTGATAGTTCATTCTGTTTCAACAGGGTCAAAGACTACTCGGTACCACCAGTTTTACACAACTCCCAAATGAACAAGGGGCCAGTACATATTAGCAACTTCTGCAGTGAAATGTCTCACTGAAGTTTTTAAAACATCTCCAAATATAAGAATAACTTATGGACCCAAGAGATGGCTCAGGGGCAAAGGGTGCTTACCTAAGTTTGAGCCCAGAAACTTACATGGTAGGAGAAAATGAACTCCACCCAGCAAGTTGTGCTCTGACCCCACCGTGCGCACTATGGTATATATGTGCACGCACGCACACATGCACGCACAGACACACACACACACACACACACACACACACTGGTGTGGGAGGTCCTTCTGTCTCTGTGTTGCTTTTATTGGTTAATGAATAAAGAAACTGCCTTTGGCCTGTTGATAGGGAAGAACTTAGGTAGGTGGAGGGTGGGGAAGTGGACTGAATGCTGGGAGAAGGAAGACAGAAGGGAGAAACCAGCCGGGCGATGGTGGCGCACGCCTTTAATCTCAGCACTCGGGAGGCAGAGGCAGGTGGATCTCTGTGAGTTCGAGACCAGCCTGGTCTACAGAGCGAGTTCCAGGACAGGCTCCAAAGCCACAGAGAAATCCTGTCTCGAAAAACCAAAAAAAAAAAAAAAAAAAAAGAAGGGAGAAACCATGGGGCCGCCGCCAGAGTCAGACATGCAGAAACTTTGCTGGTAAGCCACTGCTATGGGGCGATACACAGATTAATAGAAATGGGTTAAATTAAGGTGTAAGAGTTAGCCAATAATAAGTTAGAGCTAATGGGCCAAGCATTGATTTAATTAATACAGTTTCTGTGTGATTATTTTGGGGCTAAGCTATCCAGCTGGCTAGGAACCAAACATAGCCTGCTACTGCACAAACACTAAAAAAGGAAGAACGAAAATGTTTTAAAATAATTAAAAATGAAACCTTTAGGAGTGATTTTGTACAGGAAGGACAATTTATTTCATTATTCTGTTGCTTAAGATTACCTGCCCTTCTCTTTCACAGTCTCATTAGAACACACCTTAAAACTCTATCACCATTCTCTCAGATGACCATATAAATCACTACATTAAAAAGTATTCCAGGTTGGAAAGATGAGTCAGTGGTTAAGAGCTGCTTTTCCAAAGGATGAAGGTTTAGCGTCCAGCACCCACATGGTAGCTCAAAACCATCTGTAACTTGGTCATCAGCTTATGCAAGATCCCTGGTCCCAGCTACTGCTTTTGTCTTCTTTACTTCTTGTCTGCTCTGTTTCTCATGCCTGGGCCTCCCTCTTGACACCTTGCCATCCAGGACCTTATTTCTGCTGGTTCAGGTCATCACTATATGAAGAAGTTCCACGAGCAGCCATCTCTCTCTCTCTTCCCCCAGCTTTACATGTTTAAAATCTTCTACTGTGACTTTTCTTCTCACAAGTTTTAAACCAAACAGGCTCGGGAACTATGTAAACTAAGCGTCTTGGTTTTATTACTGATAAAGTCTACCGATGTGTGGTTTGATTGAAGGCCTAAGCAGCTAAGGCTCCAACATAGAGTGAGCCGCCTAGAATGACTGAGTCAACTTGAGAGGCCCAAGCCTACACTTCTTAGGCCCTTTGCTCCCTGGCAGGAAGTGGAGCAGAGCACCCACTCTTTTCTCCACACAGCCAAGGTGAAGAGAGGACCCGAAGGAGTGAGTGAAGCATCCTGCCTCTTGACCTCACGTGTTTGGTACTCAATCCTGCTCGATTCAGACATCAGTCATTCTGGCAGCATCCATGAGTGAAGACTAAATGAGAGAGTGTAAAAAAGTAGCAGAGGCCAAAACCAGGGCGATTGTAGTGACAGGAAGCTTGGTGTCCTCAGTGAGCAGAAGGAAAGACGTTTCTAAAGGGGTTAAAACTAAGGTTTGTTCTCTTACTAATCTACTTGACTCTAAGAAGTATCAGCACACACTGGGCATTTGGATTTCAGGAACCTCTTGCCTCTGTTTTGTAATTGCCTTTTAGGAAGGATCTTTTGACTGACCCCTTAGCTGCATCCATAGGCCTATTATATGTTGCAGTCAGCGCCCAATAGTGGGTTCATGGGAGTGAAAGACCACCTGCCATGGGTAAGGATACATCTTTCCAAGTTCCACCCTTGTGTTTGGGGTAGGCTGCTGCAGTAATATGATCATTTTATTTAAATTTGACCATATGTACATACCACTAAAGTATAACTTTTTATCTTTTTTCCCACAAATTAGGTGAATCTATTTTTCTACCTTTTGAATTTTGGCCATGTCATGTGATGTGCTTAGGTAAATATGACAAAGGCAGAAATTTATATTAATTATACGCTTGTTAAGGATGAGGAGGTGGTTTAGTGGTTCAGAGCATTTGCTACTCTTGCAGAGGACCTGGGATCAGTTCCTAGCACCCATGTGGTAGCTCACAACAACTGTTCAATCCAGATTCAGGAGATCATACCCTCTCCTGGCCTCTGTGGGCTCCTGAACACACACAGCGGATGTAAGTGCATTAGGTGTGTGTGCACCCACATACCCACGATTTTAAAATGAACAAGTATGATTGCACATTGACCCAGGGATTCAACACCCTATCCTGGCCTCCTTTGCCTCTGCACCCACATTTTTTTTGTGCTCTCAGGAGCACAAACATACACACATAAAATAAATAATTTTTTAAAATAGGCAAAATGTGAAGAATAAAGAATAATTTTATATTACACAACCACAAAAGATAAAACAGAAAATAAAAACGTTGAATATGCAGTGATGAAGTGGTATTTATGACTTCTTTCCCACAGGAGTACAAACTCTACTGGACAGAGTTGAGAGGAACCACGCTTTTCTTTTATACCGACAGAAAAAGCACAATAGTAAGTAGTTTGACAAGTTCACCTGGTTCAACTTTTCAATAGACCATTGGTATATAATCTATTATCCATTTTCTTTCCATCACCCCAAAATAAAGATGTTAAAAAAATGTAAATCTGAGTGCGCCTATCCATCCCATGGCCTACCATGGGATCAGAGTGATAATTCCCTAAACAACTCAGAAGGTGTCAACTCACGTTTATAACTTTTTGTTCTTATCTTCCTGACATAGACAATAAAAGCTTAGCTTAAAAGTAGAAATTTTAGCCCTTAGATATAAATGTTTAATGCAAATGTTAATTTCTATTTCTTGCAAATCTTAGCATGCTATGGAATACAGTCATAATCTGAAAAAAACCCGAAATGATTTTCATAGCATCATCATAACATATGATGTTGCAATTTAACTTTCCTAGATAAAAACATACCCTCTAAAAGCAGATTCCTAAGAGCTATGAGAATAATGATGACGTGATTCTTCAATTAATCTTTTGCTTTTTAGTGTGTATTAGAACTTCCCAGGGATACCAGGAAAGCAAAGAAAGTGGCCTAAGCCTTGTGTGATTTACAGGAACCAAGTTCACTTATCACTTCAAAAGGCAGTACAGCTTGGTATGCCCAGAAAGATTGCCTAGTATTTTTTCTTTTCTTTCTTTTTTTTTTTTTTT
>NC_022027.1:35140476-35168596 GCF_000317375.1 Microtus ochrogaster | reverse complement strand
CACACACACACACACACACACACACACACACACACACACACACACACACACACACAATGGTACAAGGTTGTACAGCTAGTAAAAGGGGTGTAATCCAGGCGTGGCTTGTGAGCTGGTGGTCTTTTTAGGCACTCTGTCACAAGGAGGTCACAACAAAAGGCTGAAGAGCTGTCCACCTACCAATCTTGTTAAAAGAGGATGAAAACCCTTGGAGAAGTTTTCTGGGAGACAGTCTCAGTAGAAACCCAGGGATAGACCAACTGAGAAAGTCAAGCCTTTGGCCGGCCTGCAGCAGGGAACAGTTTAAAACGACTTGACACATCTAAAAGGCTAAGAGGAAGTCATGTGGAAACTTCACCGAATTTGCTCAGTGTTGTTACTCAGGAGAAAAGAGTTCAGGACCAGTGGATGGGAATTATCTAGAACAAAAATGCAACTCAATACAAGGAACACTTAGCAGGACTCTTTCAGCAGTGTGAGTTCAACGGTGGGCTTGAAGACAACACTGAGAGCTGAGTCCCACAGATGACCTTTAAGGCTCTTTACAGCCCACAGTTAAAACTAGAAGGTACAACTTCCCTTTCTGTAACTGATGCATTGGCACTGTTTGTTAAAGCAAAACTCACTGAGCCTGATCTAGGCAGTCCACCATACGAAGGTGCGGTTCAGTTCTGGTTTTGTTCCCTTATGTTTATCCTTCCATTTTTAATTTTTCTTTGTTCAATAATAATATTGACAATAATAGGCCAAACCAAGCTTAGCCTCAACCCCATCAACATAGAAATCACTCTGGTCAACTATTTTTCTGTTTTTAAGCCCTACATTATCCAGGAAAGTAAAATGAGGCAGGAAAGTTAAGTGAGACACAAAAGGTATAGTACAGTGACTATACGTTTTTCTAGTATACTATAGTATAGTATAGTACAGTGACTATACGTTTTTCTAGTATAGTATAGTATAGTATAGTATACTAGACACAATCAAGAAAAGCTAAAAGGAGAGAAAAAGAAGTGAAGAATGGGTTCATCTGTCAAAAAGCAACTAATGTATAAACCATTAAACCCCTATTAGGTTTTTCTAATAGTAGAGGGCAATGTTGATCCACTGTATACAGAGCAACTGCTCAGAAAGTTTCTGTGCACCCGAGAAACAGAAATGTCTCAATAGATGCTTCATAACCAGCGGCGTTTGGTGAATATGATAAAAGATGACTTTCTAAAATAAAATGTTAGATATGAACATATGTTTATAGACTCAGAAGCACAACTTCTGCAAAGATGTATGGCACTCAACTAGAAAAATATTTAATATTGTTTGCTGTAACTATTTTTTATGACTATTGGGTCCATGGGGGTCGTGCAAAGATGGAGACAAATCACCAAAGTCTAATAAACCAAAAGCAAACTTTATTCCAGGAAAAAAATTAAAAATTTAAAAAGGAAATCTCCATGGGACACAAGAAGCTTATCAGCTAGCTGAGACCACAGCCAGAGATAGACTTGTAAGGTTTTTTGCAAAGGTCTTTTGCAAAGGCCGGGTTTTTGAACTCCTCCTTTTTTTTTTTTTTTTTTTATTTATTTTTTATTTTTCGAGACAGGGTTTCTCTGTAGCTTTTGGTTCCTGTCCTGGAACTAGCTCTTGTAGACCAGGCTGGCCTCGAACTCACAGAGATCCGCCTGCCTCTGCCTCCCGAGTGCTGGGATTAAAGGCGTGCGCCACCACCGCCCGGCTGAACTCCTCCTTTTATAGCAAGCATTAGGCAATAACAAAAGAATTTTTACAATCTGAAGCTAAAACTCAGATACAAATTGATCCTCTTTGCAATCTTTTGTTAATATGCTGTGTTTTTTTTTTTGTTGTTGTTGTTGTTGTAAAACTAGTGTTTAAACCATCGTTTCTCTCTGGTTCTTGCTGATGGTGTTTATGGGTCATTATAAAACCAAAAAGTCAAAAGTCACGTATATCCCATCATATAAAAACTTAACTCAGCTCACATCAATTGCTGGTCATGAGTGGCCAGGGGGTTGTCTTAAGGATAACTATCAGTTTGCAGAGCTGACCCTCAGTTAGTAGAGGGATGCTTCGGTCTTGTAACCAGAGCAGCCAGTTGTAGAGCAAAGTAATCCACTGTTAATAGTTAATCCTTAAACTACTGAGAAAGTTGCCAGCAGCCTGTTCTTATTTTCCTAGGCATGCAACTTTATATTTATTTATTTTTACTTATTTTTTGCATCTACATTTTTTTATTCTTATTTTTGTACTCTTCAATGACAATAATTCTTTATTGTTAGACATTTGATTCTCATACATTACTTGCCTTAATTTTTGTTAAACTGCTCCTGTGATGAATTAGACATTTTTTGACTTCTGAAAAAGTATTTTGCAATAACCCTCCCTCATTGACAAGGAAACAACTTTAGATACAATGAACTAATGAGGTTTCATCTGGGTTATTAATATTTTCTCTATTATTTTCTCAAGTTTAGACAGAGGGCCAGAAAATCAGTAGACCTTAAGGCAACTGTGGCTTGATTTGATACAGTGTCTGAATAAATCACTTTATCTTTTCAATTTTATTTTATAAAGAAAAAGCAAAAACAGAAAAAATATGTAATGGAGAATGTATTCATATCCAGAGTATGTATTATTAGAAAGGCTGCCTTTGGGAAAAGCAACAAAATATACATTCATTTTTAAATGGCTTACTAATTTCCACCATGTAACCATTCCTGCCTTGACAGATTCAACCTATCAATGTGACTGTATTGAGCATGAAGAATGAAAAAAATGCACAGAGCTGTTAAATGCTATTTATGCCACACAGAACAAAGATGTAAATAATATTGAGGGCATAGACAGTAAAATATTGCAATACAATTAGAAAAAAAAGAAATTTGCATTTAGACTATATTATATTTTTTAATATAATATTTTATTTACTGGCATATTAGTATAAGTAACTTTTAATAATAGCTAGGTTAACCAATTGCAAAATTCTCAAAAATTTAATTTGGCCTTTGCGAATTTGTATGGGTCCAGTCCAGCACACCATCATACAATGTGTTTATATATACTTTCTGGTATATACAATGCCAATATGTTTAAAAACTATTATTCTCCTTCATGCTCGAACAAGTGTATCTGACCCAGGAAGTAATTTCACAGTATTTTCCTTTATCTTTGCAGTATGTTGGCAAATTAGACATAATAGACCTTGTATGCCTTACTGACCAAAATTCAACTGAGAAGAGCTGTGCAAAATTCACTCTTGTTCTGCCTACAGAGGAAGTGCAACTGAAGGTGAGTGAGAACAGCAGTCTGTAGAGTTATAGGTAGCCTTGACCTTTTACTATCCGCAGGTTGGGATTACAAGGGGGGCGAGTCTTAATACTTCGCTAACATTTCCTGCCCTTTGCCAAGGACTACAGTGTTCTGAGTTACACTTTAGAAGGGCACTCTTGACTTGTTTAGTATACAAGCACACTGAAACCTTAGACTTCTGTCCTCTACAGAGTCAAGGATCCCACCTGGTGTTTTTCAAGGTTGTCCCTGAATTAGCCTGGTGAGCTAATTAGCCCAACAGTGAGAGCCATAACAAAGAGAACAGCTTTGGCATTGGTAAAGACAATTGTAGAGGCTCCTGGGAAGCTGCTGGTTGACTCAGAGCTGTGAGGGTTAGAATGAACCAGCATTTAAGCAAGCTCCCTGGAGAACTCTTGGACGTGGAGTGAACAGTCAGAGGAAACAGACGCTGAGGTAGACAGTTGCTACTTTATGCAACGTCTGTGAAACAGGCCAGCTACGTAACCTCTTCGCTCATTTGTTTCCTGAATTATCAGTAAGTCTCTGCTCAAATGTAAGGTTCTCACTGTGGTCCACCTGGAACACTTTTATCCAAATTGTAACCTTGTCTACCTAGCTGTTGTTGGCATCGGAATGAGGATGACTCAATGGGCTCCTAAGATTGAATGCCTGGTCCCCAGTTGGTGAACTATTTGAGAAGGATTAGGAGTTGTGGCCTTGCCGGAGGAGGTGTGCCATGGAGGGCGGGCTTCGTAGTTTCAAAAGCCCACACCAGGGCTAGGCCAGGGATCCCACCCCCAGCCTGCTGCCTGGGGATCAGGCTGTAAAGCTACCAGCTACTGTTCCAGTGCCGTGCCCGTCTGATTCCTGTAATGATGATCATGGACTAACTCTGTAACCTGTAAGCAAGCCTGCAGTCAAATGCTTTGTCTTGTATGAGGGTTGTCTTACAACCATGATGTCTCTTCACAGTAACAGGACAGTGACTAAGACACCTACCCTCTTGTCACATTATCGGTTTGCCTTACTCTGCCCTAGACTTTATATTTCCTAGTTGTTTCCTTCCAACATTTTAAATGCACTATTACATTGATTATTTAATCTTCCTTGTTGTATTCCTTTCTGGGTTGGTTTTTTTTTTTTCCTGAGACAGTTTTTCTGTGTAACAGCCCTGACCTGACCTCCCGCCTATCTCTCCAGAGTCCTGGGATTAAAGGTGTGCACCTCTACTGCACAGTACTTGCTATATTTCAAATTCCATGAGAACAAGGATCTTTGTTCTGTTCCCAATGCCTGTACTTAGCAATACACAATATTTATCTTTTAATTGAACTGATACATAAAACAACATTAAAAACACCTTTTGCTGAATTACCTTGAAGATTTTCAAAGAACAAAATTACACCTTTATATAAAGACCTTAATTTTTTTATAGTCTACTCAAGAAACAGATGTTTTTTATTCTACAGAATAAAATATTATAGTCAGCTGAAAAGAAAAAAATAAATTTATAGACAGGAAAAGCTAAAACAAATTTATAACCAGTAATAAAGTTAGTTGGTCATCTCAAACGTTTCTATGTAGGCAGAAATAGGATGGAAAATGGTACAAAAATGACCGATTGTCATTAGATTTCTGCAGGTCACTCTTTTGCATACAGAGGGAACAAAGTGAAATTGGCCTGTACGGGAGGGAGATGTGGCTGTTACGTTCCTTTCCCGATTTCCCGAGAAGGCCAGGCAACAGTTTTGCTTTAGTGATGTGGAACATTAGCACAGATGACTCCATTTTCATTTCTAGTGCGGACTATGAGGGACCTCAGTGCGGAAACCCAGAAACAATGGCCATCTGTAATATTTCTTTGGCATGGTTAAACTGGCAGTGCCTGTGAAGTGCTTAGTACAGTAGCTAGCATTGGAAGTGCTCAAAAGTCATTAGCTGCTATTGGCAGCCTTGGAAGTTAAGAATTGGACCCTTTTGCATTTGTTCCCCCAAATTTCAAGCAAGACAATGGAGGGAGTAAGGCCATAAGTAGCATACAGTAGAGATAAATTTACTAACACTTCATTTTTCAGTTAGGCATAAATTTGTACAATTGTACTTGCTTAGTAAGTAAATAATTTAAAAGTATACGCTTCAGTTTTGTTCTAAGAAATTGTCTATGTGTGCAAATGATTTTTGTGTGTGAATGCATGTACATGATGCACAGTGAGTGTGTTGCACAATGAATGTGTTGCACGAGGCTGAAGGAGAATCGTGGGTCCTCATCTTCTACCTTCTTTGTGACAGGATCACTTAGTTGTTCCGTGCTGACAATGCCAGGTTAGCTGGAAGGAACTTCTAAAGATTCTCCTGTTTCTTCCCTGTATCTTGTCATAGGTACACTTCGATTATGTGTCTCACTGTGCCCATCTTTATGTGCTTCTGGGGATTTGAATTCAGCTCTTAACACTTGTGTAGCAAGTACTTTACTCATTGAACCATCCTACCTCCATCATTTATATCTCTGTTTATCTATTAAAATGGGCTGAAATAAATAAGAATAATATGTTATTTCTCTTTGCAGCAGATTTTACGCAATGTGAGCCTTTTTTATTTTTGCAGTTTTAACTTTTGTGTTATTTTACAAAGTGCCTGAACAGAAGAATATGCATTTTTTTTGCCAGTCTTGCTAGTTTTTTCTTTTTTGGCATGTATATGTGCATGTGTGCACAGCTACTTGGATGTGCATGGATATATGTGTGTAGGTGCACATGCGTGTTTATGTATGGGGAGGCCGGAAGTTAGCAGCATGCACTTTTCTCATTCACTTCCATCTTAGACACTGAGGCAGCACCTCTCACAAGGACCCATGGGCTTCTCGATTTGGCTAATCCAGCTAGCCAGCTTGCTCTAGAGATCCTCCGTATTCACCTCCGAGGTGCAGGGATTACAGCTGAGCTGCCATACGTGCTTGTCATTTTCCTCAGGTTCCAGAGGTCCGAACTCTTGTATGACAAATGCTTCACCCAAAGAGCCATCTCCTTAGCCTGAAACCTTGTAAGCTTGTGATGGCACACCTCTCTCGTCATGTGAAATTCTCGTTCCTCTTAAAGTTAGCACAGATCGTTCATTAACTATACATTTTCTCCTTTTCCTTGCTTTCATCTTTAGACAGAAAACACAGAAAGTGGGGAAGAATGGAGGGGCTTCATTCTTACAGTAACAGAGGTAAGAAGGCCATTCAATTCTTCTGCTGAACCAGGTCTCAACAGCCCTTGGTGGCCTCAAACTTACGATCCTCTTGTCTCAGCCTCCCAGGTGATGAGATTACCATGGTGAGTCACCATTCCCAGCAGAAGATCATTACAGCCTGCTGATTTATTTGTTGGTCCAACAGTTTCTAACATCATTGCAACTATGGACATTAAAGAGGTTGAGGCTATAAAAACTAGAAAAGGCCGGTAGTAATCCATGCTTTTATTTCTGAAAGTTACATTTTTATTAAGTGGGTTGAGAAACTAAAGACACTCAGCAAACTCCCGAGCCCATGTCATCGTGAGATAATGGTATTGGTGAGCAGGGGATGAGGGAGATCTACTTATGACATCTTTAATCTTTTTGGCTGTAAGCCTTAGGCTTTATGGCTAAGTCCTACCTCCTTATTGTTTTTTTTTAGCATGGAGGTTCTTTGTTTAGGCTGACGTTTGTAGTTTTTGTAGTTTATTATAAAAACAATCTCCATGATTTCTCTTCTAAATTTAGAAAGTGCTATACTGCACTGGTTTTGTGAATGAAATAGACAACATGAAAGAGAGAAACCACCAAAATGAAAAATCATCTTTAAACACGTGTTACATGTGTTTTAAAATAAAAGGAAGCTTACCTGCTCAATGGCAGCATTTTATCAGAGGCAAATAGTAAGGCTCATTGCTCAGAGTGAGCCTACTGCAGCGGGATAAAGGACCGTTAGTTTGACTAAAGCCACAGCAGCAACTGTCTTCAAAACATGAGGTACTTTGGTCACAAGCACCATATTAACTTAAGACACCATGCTCTTTAAAACTTTTCGAGGAAATGAAAAGTTTCAGGTTAGGTTCAAATGACCATTCTACCCACGTGAGTTCCGAACAAAGCCTTTGTGGTCATAAAATAGGCTGGACTCTTTACCAAGACATTGGTAATGATTCTTCGTATCAACCACCCTTTTACAGGAAAATGGGTGGAGTTTCAACTGCCAGAGAGGGTGTCCCTGTGAGGCCTTAAAAGAGATTTTTAAACATGAGACGGGCATATGCCTGGGGCTGGAGAAGAGACAGGAAAATTGTGTTTTCTCCCTCTTATAGAAAGGTCCTGAAGGTTGCCATCGGGTGTCTGTAAGCACCCCAAGGGTACGTGACTAGGCATCCACACTGAACCCACTGGAAAAGTCTTGATATCTCTTCTTGACTCACTGATAATATTTGAAGTTTTGGCCATTTCCGTTATATTTTTCCTCTTTCAAAGATAAAAAGAAAGGTTTTTAAATCAAACATTGACATATTATGTAATATAAAATATATGTCATGTGAATTTTTAAGTTAAGACACTTTGTCTTTTATTTTATACTCTGTAAATACTTGGGGCACAGTATCAAATCACCGTATGTGAATCAAATCATTTGTAAAAATATTCCACTGCACTGACTCTTCCTCCAAGAGAGCATAATGAAGCACTAGACCAGGTACGAAAGCAATTCAGCAGGACAGATTTGGGTGACTCAATCAAAATCGCACTTCCAGAAGGGAAAAACAACAAAACAAAAGCATGCTGAGAAATAACAACATGCTAAAATATAAATGGACGCTATAAACAGACCACAGTGTAGAGCTGCTGCTCCTACGCCCATCGCAAACCCATGTTTGATAATAACGTATCATCTCCCTCCCTGGAGCTCCTAAGCCTCTGGGGCATTGCTAAGAGAATGAGTTTAGGATAAGAAAAGAGAGATTGGTTGCTACTTAGCTCTCAGGAAAAAGTATGTGTGCTTTGTTTGCCCTGAGGCCAAATCAAAACAGAAGACTTCAGCCAGGCACAGTAGTGGTGCACACCTTTAATCCCAGCACCTGGGAAGCAGAGGCAGCTAGATCTCTGTAAGTCTGAGGCCTACCTGGTGTACAGAGTGAGTTCTAGGACAGCCAGGGCCACATAGAGAGACCCCGCCACAACAGAGAACAAAGAACAAACAACAAACAAAACTGAAGACTTCTTAGAAGAAAGTTGGACACTCCCTACAGGTTCTAGTCCATACGGGGCCAGTTCTAGGATGTCCGCGTTAGACTGAAATCTTCTATTTACTATTTTATCCAATCACCTCTGACAAGTAACTAAAACTCCTCAGGGCCAACAAGCTCATCTTTACTAAAGCAGTATGCTGCTTAGCTATGGTTGTTGTTTGCCTACTGTGCTAACTGGTTTCAGCTGTCCGTTCCTCAACACGTGTCACTTCTACCGGGGCAAGTGATTAGACTGCACGAAGTCTTAGAGAGAGAAAAGAAAAGAAGGCTTGAGACAGAGCGGTCGCCAGTTATGCCTGCGGAGAAAGAGAAGGAGCCGGAGCAAGATGATGTGGATGTACCGAAGCCTATGCCAGCGTAAGTCCACAATTGACTGGTTCATTCATTTAGTAAGACTAATTTCTAATTATCAGGTAGCGTTGCCCACTTGAACTTGTTACATGACAGGTAGTATCTTGGGGATATTTAGTCTCTGAGCATAGGCCACATTTCCTCTCCTATGTCAAGATCGGCATTGTGCACACTTGAACTAACCTTACCACAGAGGAAATCCCCTTCTACCCACATATCTAGACTAAATACATATCTTTCCGGAGCTCAAACCTAAATTAAAGTTTCTGTGAAGAAGGAAGGAAAAGATGCGTATTTGTGTCTCCATAATTGGATATTTCTCATCACTAATACCAAATCTTTAAAAAAAAAAATCTTAGACTATTGAATTCAATTGATTGATCAGTGAGCATTGAACTTGGCCTCTGAGGAAAACCTTGTACAAAGTGTTCAAAAGAGTAATGGAACAGCATCTGGATTCTGGAGCATCCTACATGTGTCTTTTGATTGCTGAAAATATTATGGGTCTTATCTTCTGGAAATCTTGGTGCTCTTGTCATTAAAGCGTGTCCTGGCTCCATCTCTGACATTAGGTTCTAATGTACAGTCTTCCTTACTAAAGCCACTGGAACTTGCTAATCAATATTGTTAGCTTAAACTAGACAAGTGACCAACTCACAGAATAAAAATAAGATGGACTGCTTTTTGTTTTTTTCCCCCAAGACAAGAAGTAATGTGCTTCCTACAGAAGAATAAAGAGGAGAGTAAAACTAATTCTTGTCACAACACTTGAAGATGTTTACTGCTAAACATTTGGGTGTATAACATACAAAGTTGTACATGGCTACTATATTTCACTAAATATAGCATGTATTATAAAAACAACAAGTGCCTAATTTCTTAATTTTGTGTCTAAAAATACTACTGGTGCCATTTTAACACAAATTATAAATCAAGAGTGGTGGGCATGTTTTTAATCGGGGTCTCTAAGTTCAAGGACAGCCTGGTCTACAGAGCGAGTTTCAGGACAGCTGGGGCTATATGGTTATTCAGAAAAATTATTCCTCAAAAATACCAAAGACACCACAAACAACAAATTATACTAATGTAGTCAGTTCAGATACAGTCTTAAGGTCAGTGGTTTAAAACAGAGCCCCACTAAGCTGTGGTGGTGTACACCTTTAATTCCAGCCCTGGGAGCGGGGAAGGCAGGTGTATCTTTGAGTTTAAGGCCAGCAGAGTCTATATGGTGAGTTTCAGACCATCCAGGGCTAAGATTGAGGCCCTATCTCAAAACAAATAAACAGATTAACACACAAATAGATCTGTGAGTTCGAGGCCAGCCTGGTCTAGAAGAGCTAGTTCTAGGACAGGAACCAAAAAGCTACGGAGAAACCCTGTCTCGAAAATTAAAAAAAAAAAAAAAAATAGATCCGCAAGGAGAGTCTTGGGATGTTCTGGAGTCCTGAAAGAAAGCACCAACAAATTAATCAAAGACCCTGTTGTGAACTGAGACTGGGGATATGCTGTTAGCTGTCACAGGTTTTCAATAGTAAACATGACTATACATGGATTGGTAGATTTCATGTTCTCTTTGCTTAAAAGATAGCTCTGTATCTCTCGAGGTGTTTAGCATTATTTTCAAGTAATGATCTTCATTAGTTTTTCAAAAATCTGTCTTCCTTTTCATCTCACCTTCGCAGATGTTTTTATGCAGTTTCCCGGAAAGAAGCAACCAAGATGCTGGAGAAGAATCCTTCTTTGGGAAATATGATCCTGAGGCCTGGCAGTGACAGTAAAAACTACTCCATCACTATCCGACAGGAGATAGAGTACGTTCAGTTAATCTGGCTAGCATACTGTTAGGAGCATGGTATTCCGGTCAGTACCTGGTACGTGCTCTGCTAAGGCAGCAAATAGCATAGCACAAGCCTGAGAAGTAGCGTGGCACAAGCAAATCTCGCTCCTTACAGGGAATGAAGAGAACAGATCTGGGATTGCTGCTGTTTTCATAGACAGTGTTCACAAAGGCACTCAGTTAATGTAAGCAGAGACTCGAGGAAAGTGGGGGACCAAACCATGCTAGTAGCTGGGGAAGAACGTTCCATGCAGCCAGTGCACATGTCCAGAAGTAGAATACTTCTCTTGTTCAGGAAGCAGAAAGTATCTGCATACTTTACACCTATAAGGCCTACTGAAGAGCCTCTTACTAGTATATAAATATTTGTAAAATGATTTACCTTTGATAAAGCCAGTAATACTTAGATGTGCTTAGATGCAAGTGTCAGGGCAGAAGAACTAGCTCCGTCAGGAAAGGGCTTGCTTCGCAAATGTGAGAGACTCTGAATTCAGTCTCCATAAGGAGAGAGAGAGAGAGAGAGAAAGAGAGAGAGAGAGAGAGAGAGAGAGAGAGAGCTCCAAAAGAAGTACAAGTTAGAGCTGCCAGTGAATATGGCTTTTGACCCACACAGGCCTTTCTTTTTTCTGTTTTCTTCTTTTTAAGATTATAATATAATCACAACATTCCCAGTTTCCTTCTCTCTCTCCAAACCCTCCCATATACTCTTTTCCATTCTTCAAATTGAAGGCCTTTTTTTTCCACTGTTATTGCATGCATGTGTGTGTCTTCCGAAACACAACATATAAATACAACATAAATGTTCCTAATGGTTATTGCATGCATATACACATAGATATTCCTTTATGTTACTTGCATGTATGTTTTCAAGGGTCATCGTTTGGCAGCGGACAACCAAATGATGTCCTCTCCCCTGGGAAGGCCACTTCTCCCACTACAGATTTCCTCTGTGGTTGAGGCGTGCTGGGTTTAACCCTCCATACCCTTTGAGATGCCCATCGGTGTTGTCCATTTTCAGCCCAACTTTGGGCTGTCCTTGCCCCTGGAAAAGCACCAGCTCCCATAGTAGGAGAAACAAAGCAGAAAATTCACCCCTGTGCTCAGGGTTTAATATCTTCTACTTAATATGTCACTTGATTCTTAGAGACAGCAATCCGAGAGAGGATTAGAACTGAGTCTCACCAATGGAGAGCTTAATGTAAGTGACAGCAACCCGAACTGTTGAGGAACACCTGTGTTTCCCACAAAACATTTTCTTTCAGGGAGGTTCCAGAAGTGATCAGCCATGCAAGTTGATGAGTGAGTCCGGTAAACACGAGCTGGGTAGGACAAGCTGGTTTACAAAGCAGAACATGAAAGTAACTTTCCCCCATGTGTTTACCAATCAGCCTTAGGAAGGAAGGCTCCTCTCAGGAGTAAACAGAGCTTGCCAGGGCCAAACCATCAGGTGATTCCTCTCAGAGCAGAGCCTCAGCTGTCTTTAGCCAGCTCCGTGGCACAAGAATTCAGAAGACATAAAGCTATTTTTACAACAAGCCTCAAACTTTGTTTTTCCCTTTGAAGTTGTTGCAACTAGGTGCCATTATAGTCAAGTAAGTCATTACTAGCTAAGGAGGAAGTAGACTATCCTTCCCCCAAATTCATCCTTTTGCAAAACTTGAGATCAAGAACCAAGAAAACATATTTAGAACCACATGTAAAGCAATGCTCTTCTTTAAAGACTGGCTTCTCTTTTTCTGTCTCATTTGGGTTCACTTGTAGTTCCTCTGACTCAGCCTTTTACGTGCTGGGATCACAGGTGTGTGCCGCCACCTCTCATTTTTTATATCATAACCAGAATGCTTCAAACAGCACGTTTTATCCATTTTGCTTTTTCCTTTGCAAACCAAACCAAAACAACAGTTGGAATAAAAGTAGTCTAAAGGGAGAGACAAAGCCTGTGAGACTTCAGGGCCACTACTTCTCGGCATCACCTTTGACGTCAGAATCTATTCCCATTACTCCAAAGTCCCAAGAGCTTCTGCTGACCCCTGTCTGCTTTCATCTCGCAGCTTCCCCAAGAATTGATTATGTGATGGGATGGTTATTACCAATAATCATTGTCCCATTATATGATGACCTTTGTGTACCTTGTGTTGAGTGCTACAGACATTTCCTACAGGCACAAAAGAATAACTGAGACACATAGCATTTCCCACGCTTTACAAACTAGAGTGGCAGAAAACAATAAATATTATCTACATGTTAAATGTAGATAAAATAAGTATAATTTAGTGTGTCCTTAAATATGTCCAGGAGCGTACTAGGGATTTTGCAAGTTATTAGCCCACAAGAACCCTAAGAGGTAAAGCTTTATCATCTCCATTATGTAGGCTGAAAACACACACATGTGCACGCATGTGTATGCACACACACATATTCTGTCACAAATACACACTCACACATCCATACACACACCTACTCACACACATGATAAGGGATGTGTAGAGAGCACATATGACAGAAACCGAGTTTAAGCCAACTGTCCTGTCTCCCAAAGGGTAGCAGTCATTTTTTTTCTCAGGATACAGGAGTTCTAATTGAAATTGAAGAGAGTTTTCAATGGGAACTTTCTGGTTACAAAGATCTTTTCCTGATGGGATTACGATAAAGTCAGAGCCAACCATCTTGAACAGGCACATGAAAGGTGCCCTCTCTCCAAAGACTTTCTCTGCCAGTCTGGAACTGATTCGTGACCTTTTATTGTTAAAGAACACTTCTTTTGAAGTGAGAAGCTTGGCTAAGGCTTATGTCATTTTGAAAGCAGCCCATTGAGATGAAAGATTTTCTTACCGATGTGGTATCCAGGGGAGCAGAGATTTGGATGTAACGGTAGATGAGGAGTGTCCCGTATAGGAAGGACACTCGTACAGTTTAGCCCTCGTGGAATATGAACTGGACGTGGGAAAGTTGTAGTTCCAAAAAGAAGGTGAAAAGACCCCATAGACAAGTTAAACTTAATAATTTTCCTTAGCTTCGGATTATGAGGCAAATATTGAACTAGTTCAAATAAATGACACCATAATGCATGCTGTTAATATGTCACCATTAGAAAACGTTTGGGCGAAACACAATTGCCATGTGAACCAAATAAGTTCAAGACTAACATGCTTCTATGCAAAACTAACTGCCATGGACACTGACTTCTCAGCTCACAGCAGACAGCAGTATGAGATGAGGCCCGGATATTGTTCGATCCAGCTTTATAAGTGATGCGTTTATAATGTTGGAACGCAGTGATGAGCACAATGGGATTTTTTTTGCTCCAAAGCAGTTCATAACAAAATCTTACCATTTGGGGTGGTAACAATTCAGGGTGATATTTTTAAAGGGGAAGACCTGAAGATATTTTTGCTGTATTTACATTCCCAACCACCTGTTATTTAGTAGCCGACATTTTCCCCGTCATTATGAGATCCACAAAGTAAGCAGCAATGGAGGACAGCATTTGAGCTCGCACAGCGACAGCCGGTGAGGGCTACTTGTGGAATTGGTGATGAGGTGGAGTACAAGGCTATTTTAATTCTTTTTACTTTCCTTTTAGTAATGGGTACATTATTTAACTTATATATGCCCACAAAAGATCTTTTTACTCCTTTGGGTTTTGGTTTACTTTATTTTATTTTTTATTTTTAGGGAGTGGATATTATACATGTTAGGCAAGTGCTGAACCTGGACTACATCTCTACCCTGGACTACACCTCTACCCTGGGCTACATCCCTACCCTTTCATAAGATTTTATAAGTTACGGACTGAGAAAGTTTTAGTTCTTATTTTCACCTATTCTTTTCTCGTTTACCAATGTAGTGGCTCAGCTTTTTTACACCTCCTCATGTATTACCATTTGTCTCAAAGATAAAGTAATCCCAAGGAAGAAACAGGATGCTCTAGCCTAAGCCATAGCTGTAGATGTACAGGTTTACTACACAGCGCACATTCTCCATTTATTAAGCTTGCGTTGACTCAACTGTATAACCAAAAGAAGGCCAACCTTGTGCTTCATTTTAGAATGCCAAGAATCAAACACTACAAAGTGATGAGCGCTGGAAAGAACTACACCATCGACCTGGAAAAACCCGTACGTAGCCATCTCTTTGTTGCTGATAAACTTTCTCCTGTTGCCTTCCAAACCTACCTTAGAGACTGCAGAGGGAAGTGGGAACGCAGAAGTCTTCCTCAGGAACAGACACGGTGGTGGTAGAAGGGAGATGGGTACCTTTAGGTAAGACAGAAAGGGTGAGCGCCTCGCCAGCTCAGGCAGCTGAGATCGACTAGAAGAGAGCCTGCTTCTACAAGCGCGTTTCCCTCCACTCTCTCTGCAAATGATTACTCAATATAACTGCTTCAGGGAAAGAAAAGCGTTTTATGAAGGGTCAGTATAACATCCTCTATTTACAAATACTCAAATGAGCCTATATCTGAAGGGAAGCAATCTCAGTGCCCTGTCTTCTAATACCTACCACGCAGAAGTCCAACAATGCCCTCTTAACAGCAGTGTACTGGAAGGACGGGTTTCTTCTTTGTTTTCATCTCCTTTTCAAGCTTAGTTATTATATTATGGAGCTAACGACAGGCCGTCTTCTCTCTCCCCCAGCACAATGTCTGGTGCACAGCCAAGTAACTTACACATGCAATTTAATCTTTTCTATCTCCATGAGATATATTATGCCTATTATACAGGGAGTAAACTGACATTTAAACTAGTCTCAGCCATTGAAAAGGTGGTGATGTGGCCTGAGGTTCTTTAAAATTAGCTCCTGGTTTCTCTAGGCGCATTGTATAGTAATGTATAGGTAGAATTCCTCACGTTTTGACTGTAAGGCTCACAGAGACACTGTTGTACAGCTCACTTTAGTAAAGATTGGCTCCAGAACTTCTCAGGTCCACGTCTATGGATCCAACTATGTATCTCAGTCCATTGTAAACTCAAGGTCTTCTGTTCCCCAAGTGCTGGGATGATTGGTGTACACCAACCAGGTCTGTCTCCAACTGAGCTTTTTAAGCAGAGTTCTAACAAATGAGGCAGAAGTCTAGGAAGGGGCATCCATAAAACCATGTGACCAGAAGGGGTTCCGGTAAGGACCAATGTAACTAGTGCACCTTTGTAAGTGGAGACCTGCACTTCTTGTGGTTAGCCTCTACAGTCCACAGGAGAAGGAAAAGAAACAGTCTGGATAGTTCCTTCACCTTTCAAACTCCTCTGTTACCCTGCCCTTCAACCAGGTTGCATTTTTTTAATTTTAATTTTTATTTTTTGGTTTTTCAAGACAGGGTTTCTCTGTAGCTTTGGAGCCTGTCCTGGAACTAGCTCTTGTAGACCAGGCTGTTCTCGAACTCACGAAGATCCGCCTGCCTCTGACTCACAAATGCTGGGATTAAAGGCATGTGCCACCACCACCTGGCTTCCAGGTTGCATTTTAATGACTTATTTTACTTCAAGATTATTTGGGATATTCAGGTTTAACCAGATTTCACTTGTATAAAAGTATTGAGTTATAGGGTACAAAGATTTTAGTGACACACAGACCATTGTTACAATGAAGGATTAAAATGCTTAAAACTTCACTGGGGTTTCTAGTAGAGAAAACCTATTGTGCCCAACTTAAGAAAATATAATATCAGTCTATAAAAGATTCTTCTTATAACCATTTTAGAGGCTAGCAATTTTTAGGGACTAGGAAACATTTGGTTATGGAGTGGCCATGTTTTTTCTTGTTTGCCTATTGAAATTCCAATATTAGAAAGGAATTAAATTGGCCTAAAATGAGTCATTTTTCTATTTTAATTGTGAGAAGGCAAAGTACTTAAATGTTGTTCACCAGACTGTACCCAATACTAAGAGTATTTCCTCACTAAAGAATTACCACACAGTCCTTAAAAGGGATTAAACAGACATGGCTAAGAGAATCATTGCTGTTCAAGTCATTGAAGTTTTATGTCTACCCGATCTGACTGTCTGGAGGTCAGGACATACACAACAATCCCCACTAGAGATCAGGGGAGCATCTCTTGTTTCTCTTTAGCTGAGCACTGAGCCATCTCTCCCTTTCTTTCCCACAGGTAACACTCCCAAACCTTTTCAGCGTCGTTGACTATTTTGTGAAGGAGACGCGAGGGAATCTGAGACCATTCATACATTCAACTGATGACAACCTCGGTATGGTTTTCACTTTACAGCTGCATCGAACAAAAAACAAAACCCAAAGTACACCACAGGACAAACTAAAAATTTAAAACGTAAAGCTCTCCATTTGGCAATCATCTTTGTCAGAATCTAGAGGGGCGGGGGGATCTCCTTCCACACAGTCTATGAGGCATGCATTGTGATTATTAACCTCATTCCATCATTCTATCCTTCTTTATCAAACAAGTTCAGGGACACTAGGAGAAAACAAAACAATATAGACTTCTGGGTAGCAAACAGGAAATATAAAGGGATGGGCCCACAATCATGTCAGATGCTTGGGCCTGGGTAGAATGCATGGGAGTAAGCAAGGGCTGTGGGGATTGGCCATTTGGTAGTAAATGACCTACTAGAGTACTATTCTATTACAAAGGTAAAGAAGCCAGATGGCAAGGACCCAGGAGTGAGCAGATGGTGAGGAACTACTGTCACAAGTTATAGCCAGGGCCAGCTTCAAAATTGGTGGGCTTCTTTTTCATACAGGAAGAACTTTAAAACAGTGGAAGGTAGCCGTCCACTAAGCTGAGCAATGAGACCTGCGTCAACAGTACAGTTCACATGCTCATTACATTGGCTCCATCTGCATTCTCGTTTTCACCATAGCGAGGCAAGCTAGACTTGCTCATCTTCCCCGGTCCTATCCAACAGTCTACATGTAGTCACTGGGCAAGCTCTGAGCAGAAGAGGCTAAGCGTCTCCAGCTAGATTGGGGTTCATTTAAAAATAGTTTCTTTTCCTAGATGTTATAAAGAAAAACTTTGTCTATCAAGGGCATATCTGCAAAGTCTCATGACCAAAAACAGCAGTAGGTTTAAAAGTTCTTAAGATATCACTATCTTTGGATGCTACCTAAAATACAAAAAGTACAAGAGCTCAGAGTCTGCAGGAATCTTAGGTAAATGACCAAGTGCGATCTTCATCTGTGTGGTCCTCTGTACACTTAGCAGAGGAAGTATCTCTAAGATGTGGTCAAACAGTTTGCTTGGCAAGGACTGTTATGGTATTCATGACTCTTGAAGCAACACGGTTCACTGGATTCTTGTTCTAAAAAATTCTTCCTGAGTCTGAAACATTGTTTCATCTTCTGCTATGTGAATCTAATTGCAGGCTTTGAAGTACCATTAAAATAACCATGGCATTTCCCCTTAGTGTTTCAACCTGCTCTTTGAGTTACTGGTTCCTGCAGCCCCCTTTCCTCTAACTTTCTCTCTGTGTTTTCTAGCTTCTGAAAACTTCTCATAACCCATGATCCTAAACATGGACACACAACTATACACATAGTCAATATAACACATTGCTTGGTATGTATGCGGGAAAACATACCTACTAGAGTTCTGTGAAAGAATGACTTTTTAAGACAACCTCTCTCCAAATCCTTGGGATTTCTTAATAAAATTTGGAGCATGTAGAAAATCCATTGTAACGTTCCCCATCCCTGGATATTATTCTGTCAATTAATTATTCAGCCCTGTAGAACAAACCACCTCCGCAATGACTAAATGAATAACTATTTCATTGGTTCATTGTTCTACAGATGAGAAAATTTGATTGGGCAGTTTTTCTAGTCTTTGTCACTCACATAGGCTCCAGCTTAATGGGAAATTGAAACTGACTTTGTCGTCCCCTCCTAAGTGCTTGTATTATGGGCCATGTGCTCTCCCACACCCGACTTCTTGAGACTTTACTATAGGATTCCTGGTATGATAACCACCATTAGCTTTAGCTCATGTTTCTCAATGTGTATTTGTTCTTACAGTACTGGCTGGAGCATCTGAAACCTCCTTCCCTTGCTCCCAGCTTTTGGGGGAAAACTTCCATGTTTCATTACTAAGCATGATTGTACATTTTTCTTCTTCCTCCTCTTCCTCCTCTTATCCCAGAATGAACCAAGTTTCCTTAACAACTGCTACTTTCTGGAATGGCATTTTATTCAGATTGCATGGATAGATGCTGAAATTTGTGAGTTGCTTTTTTTTTTTTGCATCTGTCCTATATGATCACGTATAGATTTTTTCCTTAATTGGTTAATATGGTGAGGTATACTAAGTTTCAAACCTTACATGAAACCCACTTGATCATACTGTATTAAGTGTTGGGTTTGCATAATAAGCCAAAATATGCTTGCTTGTTAGAAATACTATGCTCTGTTAAGTGAATTTATTTCTAATATTCTGCCTTCTAAGTTCCAGTATGGTTTTCATTCCACCTTAGATGCAGGGGCCTTATGCTCAGGCTGGGGAGGACCCTGCATGTGATCTCTAGTGCTCTCCCGACAAGTTAAAAACAAATGTAGTTGCTTTACAGTCCATGGGATAGTTCCATCCGCTTGCTTTCTTACTGACGTATGTGTCTCTCTGTGTGCATGTTTTCTGTAGAATTTCCAATTTTCTTTCTTTTTTTCTTTTGTTTTTTTTGAGACATGGTTTTTCTGTTTAACAGCCCTGGCTGTCCTGGAACTCACTTCACGACCAGACTCACCTTGCACTCGGTATCTGCCTGCATCTGTCTCCCGAGTACTAGGATTAACAGCATGCATCACCATGCCCGGATCAATTTTCTGACTTTCTCCCAATTAATTTTAGGTTCCACTTGGACAATCTGAGTATTATTGTTGGGAGTCTTTGAGTCCTTCTAAAGTCTCTGCAGCACTTACTTGCTTTAAATAGGCAATTATTCTGGCTAGGGTGAAGCAGCTGTCTCAACTACTATGGGAAGAAGCTCCAAGTCAGTTACCTTAGCTATGCTGCTTTAGGTTTGTACATCTCAAGATGTTGTCCTAGGGCAATGGTCCATACTGCAGCTTAGAGCTCAGAGCCTTCGACACACCACATTGTCAGCTACCATTCATCAGCTAATGGAGGTTTAGTTTGTTTCCTAACTATAGTGACCTAAGCAACAACAGCATGGCTAAGCAAGTATCTGGGAAATAGGATTCATTCTCTCACATGTGGAGATCCTGTTTCCCAGCACCATTTATTGAAGACGCTGTCTTTTCTCCTGAGTTTTCGGCGTTGTTGTCAAGTATCGATCAGATGGCTATAGTTAAGCACACTCATGTTTGGGCCTTTTGCTTTGTTCCGTTAGTCTGCACATTTTTGTGCCATTACCATGCTTTTATTAGCATAGCCGTGTAATAGCCTGGAATGAAGAGCTGCAGGTGATCAAGGACCATAGAGAGAGGGAGAATCAGCGTCCTCCATGGAGAAGCTTTCACATATGTTGTCCAGTCCTAAGTGCTCAGTCCTGGACACATGTACATGCTAGCAAAGGTAAATGAACTAAGTCATATCAGTATATGCACATATACATACGCATATACATGTAACAATATTAAAGAAAAAAATCTTGAACTAGGGAGAGGCACACAGGAACTGGCGAGACCCCCCCACAAAAAAACCCAATAAAATATAAAAAAATTTTCCCATGTAGAAAAACATATCCAAAACTTGGCCTCCTACTTTAACTGATACAATGCAAATTCAAAAGTATGTTTCTGACTTTGCTACTTACATTTAGCGCTATTGTTTTATTCCAACATTACTTGAATCTTTATAAAATAAAAATTTCTGTCTAGAACAACCGAACCCACCTCTTGGATTTTTGTACAAGAGGAGCTCTTGGTAAGCCTGAAATCTGTGCACGGCCAATGTAACACTAGGTGGGGCTCTCTCCCACTTCTTACCTCTAGGATGTCTCTAACTGTCCTAAGGATTACTGCTCTGTCTAGGTAAAAGAAGTGGCCTGAGAGCTTAGCCAGGGCTGTCCTGCTGTCCTGTGAGCTAGGGGCTGTGTCTCTTCAAAGAAGTTAGAGAAAAAAAACAAAGCAAAACACACATGCAAAAGCAAATCCCACTCCCTCAGTTCTCAGTTTCTTGGTTTCTATGGACAGAAAGGATTTTCTTTGGGGTGTTAGGACCAGGGGAAAAAAAAAAAAACAGACAATAAAAAAAAATAATTGAAAATGGACTGCTGACTTAAATTACATCAAATGATTTTGAAAAACAGACAAGCAGCTTATTATCGCTATGTGATTGAACTGGTTTGGTTTGCTTTGTGATCAAGAGTATTACTCAACCCCCTTGCATCTGGTTCCTTTGTTATCAGAGTTATTGACTAATAGGGAGAACAAGTGAATTACAGATGCCAAGGCACCCTTTTCAAACCAGAAAAGCTTCTGGAGTGGACCATATTTAGATTTTCAAAAGCAGAAAGAGAAGGAAAATAGGACTTCCTGAGAAGGCCAACCCCTCAAAAGCTGCATTTTAAGAAAACTTTGTAAATCTGGTGATCGTTTCTGGGACACAGACTTGCTTGTTGAGGCATGGTGTGAATGTTAGAACACTTAGTCTAATGTCTAACCTTGAGTCTAGCGGTATTTAACGGTTCCGGGATCTGGCGCTGTGGAACTGGCCAGTGCGTTTACATAGCATACTAATGAAAAGAACCTGGAATTGTCTTTGAGCCTTGGTACACTGTGTTAGTGTCCAGCTTTCTCTCCGATACCAAGAGGCAAGAGCAGCAATAGGAATAGAATAGTCAAGAGATATTCTCTCAATTTATTCTTCCCAATGCCAGAAATTACCAGCTTAAAAGTCATTTCAAAATACAGCACGAAAAGTATACAGAACATTAAACTTGAGTATAATAAAATACATGATATTTGCAGTCCAGGGTACAAAAATATTAAAAGAAGTCTGGATATTCTGCATCTAATTATGTAAAACTTAATAACACCACCAGTGTTTGGGGAACAAGCGAGAAAAACAACTCCTACTGAGAGTAGAGAAAAATTTGGTCCTACAGAATCGCTTCCTTACCTAATCAAGACTTTCCACCCATAATTTCCAGGTCAAGAGCCCAACACAGAAAAGTGAGAAGCTGAAGAAAAATCCACACAAGGCATGAAATAACGTGAAAACAGCCTCCATAGGTCTTGGTATTTATTGTTTTCAAAAGGAAGACTTTCACTTTTAAAGACAATTATCTCCGACCCTAAATCACTTGTTTGGGAACAAGAATAAAATAATGTAGCATGTAATTCCATTGTTTTATCAGTAGGAAATCAATTTATTGGTTTCCACCAGCTGCCTGTAGAGTAACCTGACGCATGCATTTCTCTGTACCAAGTGGGGAAAAATTACTTTCTAAAGCCAGGTTTTTGTTCCTCCTTGGCTTCATCTAAATACATTTGACGTATACAATTTGCATTGCAGTTTATCTAGTTCCCCTAAATCCTACTCTAACTAGGTTTTTGGTAAAATCTGATTGAACAAATGAATCAAATGTAAGTCATTTAAACGATCTGGTTGGCGGCCACAGACATGAAATGAACTAGGAAATGTCCACCTGGTAGGAATGCTATATGCCGCATATTATGTTCATGGAACTAACTGCAATTCATTTTTATGTTTTTCCTTGAAGCTATCATTCTACTAGCTCAAAACTAAGCTGTATATCATTAAAGGATGATAAAATAAACACCACTTTCAAACGTGCATGTTGTGTGATGTTTTTCTCTTTTGACTTTTTGGGGTGCCCACCACCCAGCTCCCAAATATTTTTAGTTATGAATGCCCAACCTTAGCTTGACTTGTTTCTTGCCAGCTACCTTTTGCCTCTGGGCTTTTATCTTTCTCCATGTCTGCATATTTTCTTTCCTTCTTACTCCACGAGTGACTGTGTGGCTGGCTCCTGACCCCCTCACCTAGTTTTCTTGTTCCTCTACCGCTCTCCCCCCAGAGTTCTTCTTCTATTTATCCTCTCTGCCTGCCAGTCCCACCTATGCTTGCTCCTGCCTCGCTACTGGCCGCTCATCTCTTTATTAGAACCATCAGGTGTTTTAGACAGGCACAGTGACAGCTTCCCAGAGTTAAACAAATGCAGTGTAAATGTCCCACACCTGAAAATAATATTCCCCAACACATGTAGAGGGCGATTCATTTCTTCAAAAATACAGATCCAAAATCCAGATTAGATCTCTTGAATAACACACTTTTTTCCTTTGAAAACAAGTTCTTAAATTGATTTCCTTTTTTCCTCTCTCTGTCTCTCTCTGTCTCTCTCCCTCCCTCCCTCCCTCCCTTTTTCTTTTTTTTGAGAAAGGATTTCTCTGTGAAGCCTTGGTTGTCCTGTAACTCGCGCTGTAAACAAGGCTAGCCTCAAACTCACAGAGATTTTTATGGTCATAAAATTCAAGAATCACATAATTCAGAATGAAGTTATATAGTTTATATTCTATCCTTGGTTCAAATTATTAGGGTATTTAGCTTGTTTTTCTCACCTAAAAACAAAATGAAACCGCAAATAGGATAGAATGGAGTAAGATTCTCTTAGTTCCAACATCTTATAAAGATGCTAAGGGAGGTTAGACCACAGAGCAAAGGCTGTATGAGACCAAAGAAGAAGATGGACACTTATGCTGAGCAAAAGGACCCTATGGGGGAAAAACAAATCAACCAGATATTTAACGACTTTCAGACTCAAAACTGTGGGAATTTTCTTTCTGTTTCTTTATCCATCTATTTGTTATGGAACTCCAGTAGTCAAGAAGAAACAGTGCTTATCCTTTAAGAAAACAGAAACTATGATTTATTTTAATAAAAAATTTAAGATACAATCAGTAAACATATTTAGGGGAGAATGGAAATGTCCACATAAAACCCAACTGTAAAAAGGAAGGTGTAAACATAGACGCTGGGGAGATAAGCTCCGTAGGATGGCAGAGAAAAGCTACAGCCTGTCAAACAGTAACAGCTGCTGGAAGAGCAACTGCCGGACAAGATGATCAACACCTCCTGACCACCAAATCCAAACAATTGTGGTACATACTAGGCAAACATCTAAAAGTTAGAATATGTAAAGGGTCAAAGGAAATAAATGGAAAAATTGAAAGATGGTTAGAGATAAGACTTTAAGGCACAAAGATGACTCACATTGATAAAATACCATTCAGCAGGAAAATATAACAAGCCAAATTTACAGTCCTCATCACTGTTTGATTGCTGTGAAGAGACACCATGACCGAAGCAACTTTATGAAAGGAAGCATTTTATTGGGGCCTTGCTTACAGTTTCAGTATTCTACTATTCTCATTGGATGGGAGCACGGGGCGGGGGGTGGGGGGGCAGGCACAGCCCTGGAGAAGCAGTTAAGAGCTACCTCCTGATCTGAAGGTGCTTGCATATGTGTGTGTGTGTGTGTGTGTGTGTGTGTGTGTGCACACACACACACAAACACAGACATGGGCTGGCACAGAATCTGAAACTCCAAAGCCCATCTCCAGTGTGACAATTCCTCCAAGGTCACAACTCACAACCCTTCTAATCCTTTCAAATTCAAGTCCCATTCCCTAGTGAATAAATATTCAAATATATAAACCCATGGGGCCATTCTTACTCAAACCACCACACATGAACTTACTAATGTTGCCTCACGATATATAAAACAGAAACGCAACACTGGGAGAAAAAAAGAAAATAAATAGGTGACTTTTAGTATAACTCATAATGATTCACATTATAGTTTATTAAAAACACTCCACATAAGGAGCCGGGCGACGGTGGCGCACACCTTTAATCCCAGCACTCGGGAGGCAGAGGCAGGCGGATCTCTGTGAGTTCGAGACCAGCCTGGTCTACAGAGCTAGTTCCAGGACAGGCTCCAAAGCCACAGAGAAACCCTGTCTCGAAAAAACCAACAAAACAAAACAAAACACATAAGGATATAGAAACTTTAAATATTAAAAGATTTGATGACTCTGATATGTACAGCACACAGCCCCTAATGACTACAGAATGTACTAGTTCCAAATTCATAAAAATTATATCCTGGGCCACAAAGTAAGTCTCAAATAAATTTAAGGATTAAAAAAAATCATTTAAATTTTCATTAGGATTTTTTTTGATGTTAAGGGAGTGAAACTCTATTTTACTCATGGGTATGGACACTGGAAGACCAAATGTACAGTACTGAAAATTGTGCAGGACTTCTTCCTGGGTCTCAATCTGGCCCGGGCCTCCAGTGTGAGCCAGAAAAATCATTTTTAGTCAGGTCACGTCCACCTTTGTGGTTACTGGTACTATGGCTTCAAAGCCTCAGCTAAAAATAACAGCACAGAAACTTGGGACTGTTCCAGACGTGAGCTCTTTGGGGGCCACTGGAAATGAAGGGTAAGGGCAGACAAAAAATAAGAGAATAGTAGTCAAAAGTTCTACCTTGAATCACACTAGTATGTCTAAGAAATCTGAGAGCCTAAAATTCCATCAAGGTGATTTTAGGTTACAAGTCTCCAGGCAGAAGCAAAAACATGTCTTAATAGGAAAATATTATTCTATTAAGTAATTTCTTCACAATTTCAAGTAAAATACTGGCAAGCATTAAAAGGATACTGGTACAGAGAAAGAACAGAAGAAACAAAAGTCAGGTAACAGAGGAAGGCTTTAGATTCTTTAATTAGGCGGACTACATAGTCTGGGCTGGAGCCATGGCTCAGGGGTAAGGGTACTTGCTGTTCTTGGGGAGGACAGGATCTCACTCTTGGGCAACTCACAAACGTTCTAACTCCAGATCTAGGGGATCTGCTGCCTCCTGGCCTCTACAGGCACCTGCATACACATGGACTGCACACATGTGTACATGGTATACATAAACACAAGGTGTGCACACACGTGGAAACATACCACACATAAATGAGAGATTAACATTTTTTGGGGGGGAAGAAAAGTGAAAAGTGCCAGAGTGACCAGTTTGTAAGTTTATGAAGAAATCTGAGAAAAGAAAATCAAAGGGCTAAGAATAACCAAGACATTTGAACAGAAAAAGTTGGAAGGGTGAGTTTTGTCAAATATAAACATATTATCATCTACAGTGATGGAGACAGTGTATTACCATTAGGACAGAAAAGGAAAGAAACGAAGGTTTAGTAGGATACATACACATTTTTTCTAGTGCAATGCTACCTTGGCAGAACCAGAGAAAAAAGGAAAACAAACTTTACCTAAATACTACTGATCTATATTAGCCATGATGTTCAAAATCAACTCCTCACGAATTACAACTTAATCCTGAGAGGCAAAACTAAAGTGCTTAGGAGACAAGAGGGGATCTTAGAAGACCTCCCAGGCTGTCAACGAGGTATTGTGAAACGAAAGACTAGTCCTGTTAGGTATCTAACCTTCAGCTACAGAACAGAAGATATTTAGAACTATACAGACAATAAAAACAGGGTTTATAAAGATCTTTCATGAGGAAAAGCACTGACAACACAGAAGGAAGATATGTAGCAGATCCGACAACATACTTTTAAAAATGAAGTGGAAATGGCCATGTGAAAAAGGTAACCCCCATAACAAGAGAACAGAGGAACCAGTCAATGAAATACCATTGTATATCTACCATTGTCAAAATACAAAACAAAACCCATCCGAACTGACCTCAGTGTGGAGAAAGCAAGTGTTAGAGCAAGGGGATGGTGCATGGGAAGGGTTGGAAGGATGAAATGGAAGGGGAAAATGATGTAATTAGTTTTACTTTCAAAACTAAAATATTAAAAAGTATCTACAATCAATCAAGTTTTATCCTAGCCATCTTATTTGCACTGGATGAGAAACAAAATACATTTATTACAGAACTGTACTTATCCTGAACTAAATACATCTTTATCATTCACAGTCAATACAACATAAACTGGTATATTAATGCAAAGGTAAACTATACAGCAATGGTAAATACGGCTACAATGAGCATGGATAAGCCACAGCAAATGAAAGACATAGAAAAATACAACGATTCTTTACATACAGCTCAGAAGCAGGCAGAACTACACTGCTCTGTCTAGATATACACACAGAGGGGTAATACCACAAGAACAAGGAAACAGCTAATACAAAAAATAGGACAACAGTAACTACCAGGGGTTTAAGATGTCTGTGACTGGGGAGGGATTGGGAAGGTTTCTGATATCAGTGATCTATTAATTTCAATATTAGTTAGATTAAATATTTTAAATTATTCCTTAAACTGTATATTCACACTTTATATACTTTCAATAGGCATTTCTCAATTATGACAAGAAGCTTTTGCAGACGGAGTAATGGCTCAGTGGTTAAGATAACTGGCTGCCCTTACAGAGAACCTGGTGGGTCACAACTGTCTTAACTTGTCTCAGGGGATCCATGCCCTTTCTGGCTTCATGAATACTGCACACATGCGGAGCATAGACACACCCACAAACAAGCTTTAGAGATACAAGAGAAAAGCACGCAAACGGCCTGCTGATTCTTTATCTGACTCCCTAGATCTAAACTTTCTGATTTCTGTTTCTGAGTTGGGACTCACACCCAGAGTCTTGCGTATGCTAGGCATGTATTCTGTGGTAGAGCTACATACAATCTTAGCTATGGCTGTAGTTTTGTACTCTGACACTGGTTCCAACAATGTGCCATGAAAGATAAACTATAAAAATAATATATTTGTTTTATCAAGTTCTACTTTTGGAACAATGTGTAAGGAACTTAAAACACAATACAATACTTCAAATCCTATAAGGAACCGACTTTGAAACCCCTTCTCATGCAGTCTATTTTTGCCTGGATTTCTCATTTACTTCTGTTCCTGGTGATTTAAGTTAGGGCTTTGAGCTTGTTAAGCACACTGTCCCTTTGACTTATATGTCCAAAACTAGTCTGCTTGCAAAGCACAGAAATGAGGAAACAGAAGCAGTACTAATCACAGAATAAGATGTGTAGTTAAATTCTTTGCAATGAACCACAGAACATGGTTTATGACAATATTCTAAAATTTCCTAGACTTAGTTTTAGGATATGTATGCATGCATACATGTAACCGAATGGAATAGCATAATTTCTTTTTTGTACCCAGTTTGCACACTAGTATTCAACAGCTATATTACAGTAACAATAATCTTAAAGTAGAAAATAAAACAAT
Source organism: Microtus ochrogaster (assembly GCF_000317375.1). NCBI lineage: Eukaryota > Metazoa > Chordata > Mammalia > Rodentia > Cricetidae > Microtus > Microtus ochrogaster. Next base: position 35,140,682 of record NC_022027.1, on the reverse strand, counting down.
TAAAATGGTTGTCATTAACTTCACTGTGGCTTTCCAGTTTAGTAATATTTTGGATAGTAAAAATCATTACCTACAGAAAACCAAAACAAAATGGAAAAACAAATGACAAAACGGATGTAGTTTAATTGCCAACAAGTCCAATCAATTCCAGTTGAGCTTATTTACTGAAGCAGTCTACCGAGCACGGTTCCCATTTACTTTTTTTT
>NC_022027.1:35137943-35140376 GCF_000317375.1 Microtus ochrogaster | reverse complement strand
TGACAACAGAAAAGTTGTATTTTTATTAGCACTCCTCATTAATTTATTTTTTTTCCCTTTTTCTTTCTTTATTTCTTTTTTTTTAAAATTTATTTATTTATTAAAGATGTGGAGACCTAGGAAAACACAGCCAAGCTACTGGTTCATGTTTGAGGACTGCTGAATGGTTACCTAGAAAATACATCACTACCAAAGAAAAGAAGACAAGTAAAAACTAGGAAAAAGGGGCATTTTTTTTTTTAAAAAAAACGAAGTTCCTTTTATTATTCCTAACCTTTTAACGTCTAAGCCACAGAGCCTTTGATGTTCCTGTATCAATTTTATATGACACTAATTTTGAACATTATACTAGGAATATGCACAACAGAAGAGCACAGGATGACAAAACAGTATTTATTTCAGATGTAGCCATTTAAGATGGACCCTGCCACTTTTCTCCATCTCTCAATGAACAGAATACCTTGTTACAAACTCACTCATTTTCCAATTGGATCCGTCAATAAGAGGAGGAGGAGAGCAAACCTGGGTTAACACAGGATTTTAAATTATCTATAAATGGAAAATAAGTACAGGGGGTAAAGAGATGCTGGGAGCTGGAGTAATACTGATGTAATCTAAATTTGAATCCATCAAAGTAGCTACTAATGGTCTGAACTCTAAGAGCAGGGGCTCCAGGCAAGTGACTTTCAGAGGCTGTAAGCGCTTGATGTTTAGAATGTATGCTAACCCTTGTAAAAAAGTCATTTGCTTGCTGTTTTCACTGATTTTACAGCCAAGTTCTGTTTGTACCTTTTAATGAACACAATCATATTATTAATTGCAACTGTTTATATTAGGAAATAGAGCATTCCTCTCAATGAAGAAAAACTTAAAAAAATATAATTTCTCTCTCTTTGTCAATTCCCCTTTTGGGAATGAAGAGTAAAATGACATGTTTCCTTAAAACAAACAAACAAACAAACAAAAACCCACTTTTTTTCTCCATTATATTGATGGAAGGAAAAAAGACAACTCTACTAACATTAATTTTATATCCATCTATTTCTAAGGATAGACCCTTTATAAAAATTTCAGTCTTATATACTGACTAGTTTAGAGTTCCAGATAAATAAAATAAAAGCATATTAACAATCAAATGATTAGCCATATTTATCTGCTCACATTCATGGATTTTCTGACAATTGTAGAGTGCATATAATACTGTTAACATTTAGTCCATGTTAACACGCCACCACCTCATGGCTCATAACACCGACCATATCAGCAAAACGCTTGATGTACGGGAGGAAGTAACACAACAAATCGTTGGCAGAAGTAGCAGGATACTAACTGTAGCCACACAACTGTAATCTCTACCATCCCACCCCCTTCAGAGCTATGGAATTTTCAAAGCCTAATTATGTCAGAGGTACAGTATCACACTATTCATATTGGAAAATGGGTATCAAACACCAAAAAAAAAAAAAAAGCCTTAAAATGGGATTTAGCTTTTTTAATGGCTGGGATTCACTATTTTCTATTTCTTCTGGTCATAGATAAATGCTTTCTTTGTTCCTTTTTATCCACAAGGCTTAATATACAAACTTGTAAGCATTAGAAAATGGTATTCCAGTTCGAAGTTGCTGTGATCATAGCCACACGAAGCAACAGATGTGTACTATGCTCCAAAATGTTTTTTAATTCTTCAGTGTAGATACGTTTCCTGCTGATGTTTCCCTTAAATTAAGGCAAAAGAAATCCACAGTATTGAGCTCATTATTTTAGCTTCTGAATTAAGTACACTTTCCAAAATACAGTAGTCCTGAAGTAACTCCGACAGCTTCTATTCATCCGTATCATGGGTGAAGTAGTATCTTACTGGAGGTCCTGGCAAATCTTCGTCTCCATCAGTGTCTGGGGCAAATGACACAGTAAGATCTACATATTTCTTCTCAGTGGAAGGTTTCACAAGTTTGTGCATTCTAAGAAAAATAAGAAAGATAAATATGGTGGTAATTTGGTAAAAGGAAAGATTTCCCTAGTTAGTACTATTCAGAGTCTGTGGACGTGTACATAATAATCTGCCTATACTCTATTAATGTTTCCTTAAAGGTTCCAAATTGAAAATACTTATCTAATATGATGCCTGCTGCTAATGACAATAAACAAAAAAAGAAAAAAAACCTCAAAGAGTAATACAGTGATTCTGAAAAACTGACTTTCTTCCTTTATTTCTTAAAGATTAGAGACACCCTTCTTAAATTTTGCATACAAATGGATGGAAATAGAAAACACTATCCTGAGTGAGGTAAGCCAGACCCCAAAAGAGGAACATGGGATGTACTCACTCATATTTGGTTTCTAGCCATAAACAAAGGACATTGAGCCTTTAATTAGAGATCCTAGAGAAGCTAAATAAGGAGAACCCAAAGAAAAACATATAGGCATCCTCCT
>NC_022027.1:35124094-35137367 GCF_000317375.1 Microtus ochrogaster | reverse complement strand
AGATGGTTGTGAGCCACCATGTGGTTGCTGGGAATTGAACTCAGGACCTTTGGAAGAGCAGGCAGTGCTATTAATCACTGAGCCATCTCTCCAGCCCTTGCAGCAAATTTTAAATTACACTAATTAATTCATGATCACACATTTCACACACACCTAGGTAGAGAAAATTCAGACAATTATAATGTACGAATGATTAACTTCAACTGATGGTCAAAAGCTGACAGTCATGTTAAAGAAAATTATCACATATAGAGATCCATTTATTCATACAAGTTTTACTAATGGCTCTTCTGTGCCAGGTATTGCTCTAACTGTTCAATATACAACAATGAAAAGATCAAATAAAGATTTATGCACTGTGGAACTTAACGTTCTAGTGTGAGGGGAGGGGATAATGACAGAAGCAACAATACAGGCCAACTATGCTGTAGCTGTAACACTATTGGTAAGCATTATGAAAAAAAGAAAAAGAAGAGGCTGAGGAAGATACTGTTTGCTGTGTAAGCATGAAGACCTGAGTTTTGTCCCTAGAAACCAAATAAAAAAGTTTAAAGTGGTAGCATTTGCAGTCTCAGTACTGGGAAAGTAGAGACTGGGTTTAGAGGGAGGTTGGCCAGTCAGTTTACCCAAGATAGCAAGTTCTAGGCTAAGTGAGAGACTCTGCCCCAACACTGACATTAATCTCTGATCTTTACACATACTCTTATATGCATCTGCACACATTAGAGCACACACCACACACCTCCATGTACACACACAGAAGTGCATGTACATGAAACTAGTTGGTTTTCTGAAAAGATGAACAAAGTTGGCATACTCTTAGTCAAACTAACTAAAAGAAAGGAAGAAAAGACCCAAATTAATAGTTAGGGACAAAAGGGAAATATTACAACAGATAAAAAGTTAATAAAATCATGAGGACATACCTTAAAAACTTATGTTATACTAAGTTGGGTAATTTAAAAGAAACAGATGAATTTCTAGATGTGTGTGACTTACCAAAGTTAAACCAAAATAAAATAATTTTTTAAAAATATTTATTTATTTATGTATTATGTATACAATATTCTGCCTCCATGTGTGCCTGCAGGCCAGAAGAGGGCGCCAGATCTCATTACAGATGGTTGTGAGCCACCATGTGGTTGCTGGGAATTGAACTCAGGACCTTTGGAAGAACAAGCAATGCTCTTAACCACTGAGCCATCTCTCCAGCCCAAAATAAAAGAATTTCAACAGATCTATAATGAGCATCAAGACTGAAGTGGTAATTTTTAAAAAAGTGCGGAATCAGAATGACCAGGCTTTAAAGAATAACTAATTTCAATCGTCAAATTATTCAATGAAGTAAAAAAAAGAAATGAATGCTTTCAACGTCACTTTGCAAAGCCAGCATTTCTGTTACCAACCCAGATGAAGAAGCACACAGAGGAAAATTACAGATCAATATTCTTGATGAACAGAGATGAAAAGGTTCTCAATAAAGCACTAGCAAATGGCACTCAAGAACAATCAAAAAGAACATTTGTTATGACCAAGTCCTAGAGATGCAAGGGATAAACATATACAAATCAATCAATGTAATATATCACATAGATTCATGATCAGAGGTCACATGGTCATGTTGCAATAGATATATTAAAGATATTTTCACAATAAAAACCCCGAAGAGACCAGGAAAGACAGTATCTCAGCATAATAAAGGCTATGTGTCAGAAATCTGCAGTGGGAAATGGAGAGAAACTTAAAGCATTGCTACTAAGATTAGTAAGAAGACACCTGTTTAGTGCAGTGTTTGAAGTCTTAAGAAGAGCAGTAAGACAAGGAAACAAAATGGATACAAAAAGGAAAAAAATCCTTATTTGCAGAAGACACAACCTAAAAGACTCTAAATGCTCTACCACAAAACACGCAGAGGTGATACATATTTTCAGCAAAGTGGCAGAATAAACATTAACAAGTAAAAATCATCTGCTGCCCAACTGTTAGTGGAGGCCACTCATTTGTTTCCCATTTGCCCAAGGCCCGAAATAATCACACAGAAACTGTATTAAATAAAACATTGCTTGGCCAATCACTTAAATGTATTGCTAACTAACTCGTACATCTTAAATTAACCCATTTCTATTATTTTATATTTTACCACGAGGCTCATGGTTTACTGGTACCAGTGTGCTGGCATCTTTCTCCTCCAGTGGCTACATGGATTTCTGACACCACCGACTCTCTCCTCCTCTATCTGCTTGGAATTCCTGCCTTGCCCTATTCTGCACTGCAATAGGCTCAAAGCAGCTTCTTTATTAACCAGTGGTATTCACAGCATACAGAGGGGAATCCCACATCAATAAACATATTGAGAAGCAAACAAAAGGGCACACTTCCATCCACAAACTATGCAATACCCTAGAATAGACAAAACCAAGGAAGTGAAAGACTTCTATAATGAAAACTTTAAAACACAGAAAGAGGAAATTAAACATAATTAACATGTAGAAAACACAAAGAAGTAAAAAATTAAACAGACAAACCAATAAAATATGGGTTACAGAATTGAACCCATTGAACAAAGAAATACAAATGGTTAAAAAAAATTGTTCAACATTCTAACCATTAGGAAAAAGTAATTTAAAAAGATTTTGAGATTCCATCTTATGCCAGTCAGATTGGTTATCAGTAAGAATATAAGTGATGACAAATGCTGATGAAATCATAGGGAACGAGGAATATTTATTCACTGCTGGCTGGAGTATAAGCCAGTGCAGCCACTACGGAAATCAGTGTGGAGGGTTCTCAAAAAGTTCCAAGCAGGACTACCGCCCAACTCAGACGGCTCTATTCACTACAGCTTCAGAATAGAGTCAGTCTAAATCATCAACTGATGGGCTCTGAAAATGCACATTCATACACTGGCGTTTTAATTTTTTTTTGTAAAGAAAAATGGAGCTTTGAGATTTACAGAGGAATAGGTGGCAGCCCAGACCCTGAAACACAAATGCTGCATATTCAGACATTCTTTTATATTCACATCCTACCTTCAAAGTTTTAGATTTGTGTTTAACACATGGTGCCTGGAAAGGCCAGGAAGCTATAAGGGGTTGGGGGAATGGATGATGGGAGGGAAACGCCCTTAGGGAGAAGAGAAGAACATGTGATAGAAAAGGGGAAAATTTTAGGAGTGTAAAGATTTAAATGGATGTAACAAAGGGGTGTTTGTGGGGTAACTAAAACTAAGGACACATACAATACCCACATGGAAACATTATTATTTTGTAAGTTAATCAAAAAAATATCGGAGTTTGAAGGGAAATGTGTAGGTGGATGTTTTCAGAACCCCTAAGCTATTATTTTGCGTACCCAGTTATATATGTGCTGTACATGTGTGCAGAAGTTCCTTGCTAAGGCATGCATGTGAAGGTGAGAGAATCACTGTAAAGTTTCTTCTTCTACCTATATGTGGACTCTGAGTATCGAACTTAGGTTGCCAGGATTGTGTGGCAATTTTCGATGTTCAATTGGACAACAGTGGTATGACCGTGTGATTGTGACAGCCAACTGCATTCTGATTTCAGGCCCTAGTACAAATCAAGAATCCATGTTTTGAGCTTTAAACCTGGTTCGCAGTTCAAGGCTAGGGAGGTTGGAGGCCCTGGTTGCACCTGTCTCTGTCAAACGGCCTACTATTGTTGCTTTACTAACTGGACAAAGTTGAAAGCACCTCCTAAATATTTGTTTTTCCTCAAGGATAGTCCTGCTTTCCGTTTCGGTCAGAGAAGCTTCTGTCTGCAGTGAGCAACAGCTAATGGAGAAACTCCATGTGTTGAGAATAACTACGCAGCCAGCCCCACAGCTCAAGGGAACACTGCAGAGGAGGGGGTAGAAATAATACAAGAAGATGGGAAAGATGCTGTATAATGCTATCTTCTGGACATGGTTGTTGTACCTAACCATGTATATGTATTGAACTCACATCAACAGTGGCTGTAGTAAACTGCCCATCAATGTTCCACAATAAATGAGGAGGGGCTCCTAAGGTATCTATGGTTACTGGAGAAAAGGGAATCATGTGCCTCAGTGGGGTAGTTACTGGTATGTTTCTTAAGCTAAAAATAAATAAACCCCATATATGCTAATAAAAGTAACTTTAATTGAAAGGGAGTGGGGCCAGTGAGGTGGCTCGGGGGTAAAGGAGGTTACTGTGCAGCCATGGTAATTCCCAAAGCCCATGCAAAAAAAGGTGGAAAGAGGAAAAAATTCTACAAAGTTGTTCTCTGACCACCACACATGAGTGCTTACATGTGTAACTATGTGTATAAAATTAAAAATAAAAGGACCTGGGGGGGGAGATATCAAAATAAGAGGGGGGAATATTGGGAAAAGAATGGGTTTAATGGGAGGAGGAAGGGGATAAGAGGATAATGGAAAATGAGGGAATATGATCAACGTATATTATACATGACAGACTTTTGAAAAGAATAAATATATTTTAAAAAGGAGAGCAAAAAAGGATAAGCATACTAAACTACAGCTGGGGAGAGTTTGCAGTGCTAAACAGAATTCAGAAAGTATTGTAGAATGTGATTTTAAGATGTGTTACACCAGTTTATGCTGTGGAACATTAGTTTAACGATGAAGAGATGTGTTGCATTCATTTATGTTGCATTTAAGTCTGTGGAGCTGTGTTACTTTGCCTTTCTAAAACAACTGATTGGTCTAATAAAGAGATGAATGGCCAACAGCAACAGAAGAAAGGATAGGTAGGACTCGCAGGCAGAGAGAATAAACAGGAGGAGGTATCTGGGAGGAGAAGATTGAGGAGCAAAATGAAGAGAAGTAGAGGAGGACTTCAGTAGCTGGCCACCCAGCTAGACAGCAAGCCATAGAGTAAGAAGTAAAGAAAGAAATACAGAAAGAGAGAAAGGTAAAAGTCCAGAGACAAAAGGTAGACAGGATAATTTAAGGTAAGAAAAGTTGGCTAAAAATAAGCCAAGAAAAGGCCAGGTGCTCATAAGAAAGAATAAGCTTCTGAATATTTATTTGGGAGCTGGGTGGCAGGCCCCCAAAGAGAAAAACAGCAAAGAATAAAAAACAAAACAAAACAACCCCCCCACCCCAACTTCAAAAAAGACCTTTTTAGGAAGTGCAAAGACCAGAAACGAGAATCCATTAGCCCACTCTCCAGTCTTCAAGCAGAGGAAATGAGCAGAGCAAAGCCCTTTCTAGAGAATGGCTAGGGTGTTGCACAATAGAGACCAGTGCAGAGGGAAGGAGGGAAGGAGAGAAGTAATATACAAAGACACAGAGGATCTAGGTCAACCAGCCTTGTAGGCAACTGTAAAGACTTTTCCTTTGGTACTTTTCTTCCTCTAAAATGCAACATCAGCAGGTAGGACCTAATAGGTGAGGGAATATCTAAATTATTAAATATAACAACTCAACCAACCCTCTTCCGTACATTTCTTCCTCTTTTAATTTTTTAGTTTCCCTAGAGCATCTACCACTACTTGACCACATGCAGTTTTTATCCAAACACCTCAAGTCGGAAGGATTTTTGTTCATTAATATATCCCCAATGCTTAAAACAAAGCTAGACACACGGCAGGAATCTTTAGCAAAAATCCACTGAATAAAACTATATTTAGTATTCTTGTTTGATATCTCAATTCTCAATCTCACAAATGTAGTATTCTGTTTACATGTGAGGCATGATTCATTTGAGAGTTGGACTGTTGGCTTTCCCTTGCCAGATTAAGTCTTTACTAATAGCATAAAGCAATTTTTGTATAATTCCCGTAACTTCTTGAACTTTCCAGCGTATATCCAACTTATATTTTGGTTTTGGTGACCCTTCTGCAACATGATGTTAAATACTTACGTTAACTTTAACCTCTTTGCGTGACCCGGCATTACAGGAACATAAAGCATTTTGACTCCCTGTACCACCATCGTTGGCTCAATTCCATATTTCTCCTAAAGGTAAACACCCCAAAGGAAACAATGAAAACTTCTTTCAAACACAAAGTACATGGGTAAAAATATTTTATATCCACCCAAAGGAGGGCAGTCTTATATATTTTATATACCCCCATAAATTTAAAGATTAAAAACTATCATTGTAATCTCTTATCTGTGGTGTCACTTTTCTCAGTTAACCATAGCCTGGAAATAATAAATTGGAAATTCTCAGAACTAAATAGCTAATGTTCATGCCCAGTATTGGAGACTGGACCTAGGCTAGATGCATGTCAGCTACGGGTTCTTCCACCAAGTCACAGTCACAGCACTTAGAAGGAGATGTGTTAGTTTTAAATTGTATGCCAGTTCAGGCAGTGTGAGGTCTGACACTGTCTACCGACCTATTAGTTCTTTAACCACCAGTCTTTGTTATTAGTATGACTCACTGCTCTGTGCTATTCTTCAAGCAAACCCTATTTCAATATACAGCAGTTCTCAACCTGTGGGTTCTGACTGCTTTGGGGGTCAAATGGCCCTTTCACAGGGGTTGCCTAAGACCATCAGAAAACACAAATATTTACATTATGATTCGTAACAGTAGCAAAATTACAGTTAGGAAGCAGCAACAGAAAGAATTTTATGGTTGGGGTCACCACAGCATGAGGAACTGTATTAAGGGTCACAGCGTTAGGGAGGCTGAGAACCACTAGATTAACAGAAGGCACAAAGTGCAACAACAGTGAGGCTGGCAATTCAAACATGCCAAAGGGAAACCAGAATGCCTCCTTTCAAAACAGAGCCCGCTCAGTGTTGTAAGAAATAAAAAATCAGAGGCTCAGGTTAAAATCTACTGTAAAATAAGCTAAACAGTCTTGAGAGAAATACTGTCAGTATAGTGTGTGTTCTAATATAACACTCATGTTTTTCTCTACAATGTTTTATTTGTAAACTACAATAGGTATGTACATACAGGAATGAACCAAGTAAACAACTTAGTATTATTATTACTACAAGGACCTACTGGAATTTCTATGAATTGTAAGGCATGACATTAACCAGACTTCAAGGTACTAATTAAATAAAAGAAATAAAAATATCCTACTTTGACAGCATTTATAAAATCTGAGAGGGTAAAATCTTCTTTTCCGTGAACAGTCCATCTGTCCCAAATCGTAAATGATATTCCATTTCTGGTACAGAAAAATATTAAAAGCACAAGCATTAAAATCTCTTTCCATCAGAATAAAAAATTTCCTGCAGCTCAGTATTTATGATATGCTTAAAAATTAATTTGTGGGGGTGGGGAATATAATTTTTAAAATATTCAGTAAATAATATAGGTAACCACTTGTACCTGTTTTGTGTATTTTTTCAGTGTCTCATTTCAAGTATGTCTTACAATGTACCTCTCATTTTCTTTTTAATACTTCTTTAGTCTACACACAAAGTAATGAGTTTTTGACATTTTCATTCACGTATATCACTGTTCTTTAATCATACACGTCACCCTCCTTGGTCCCCTCTGATCTTCCCGTCCATTCATATTCCCTTTTGTTTTTACGTCTTACATTTATATATAGTTGTGTTTCTCTGTGTGTGTGTGTGCATGTGTATGTATGTAGATGCATGTACCCCTTTGTTTTTAAATAGGGCTCAGATGTTCTGGTCATCAATAATTGAACACTTGGATTGTTCAAAGCATTGGCTGAAATAAATATGCTAGAATGATCATCTTGGCATACATGTAATTTGGCACGTGTGCAAATGTATTTATAAGTGGGAAACACAGTAGCTTATCTCATTTGTATGGACCATAGTATTTTGTGCTCTCTTGAGTATTATAGTAGGACAGTAGAGGATTAGCTCTTCCTCACAAGATGCTTCCACTCACATTTCTGGCTGTGGCCAAGCAAAAATGACAGAAACGGTAACTCAAGGAACTGTTTCCTGTTGTCATGAACGTGCAAAATTAGATTCTGCGTTTCATAGTCTATAGAAAGACAAGAAGGCCTTTAGCACTATCCAAGCCAGGAATCCTAACATAATGCTAAACGGTGTAACAAACAACCGTGGGAGGATTCTCTGGCTAGTCTACTTAGAAGTAATTCATCAGGGTGAGGTCTGATTGGGTCCTGAAGAGCAGGAGGGCTTAACAACAAGAAGAGATGAAAACCAGTACGTTTCCTTCCTAAGGGTAGAAATATTTTCTCTCTCATTATAGAAGTCAAACAACTTTTATACATACCTGATTTCAGTTTTTCTTACTTCAGATGTTTCTGTAAACACTATTATTGGAATGGCTAAATTAAGGAAACAGTTTCTGTAAGCTTCAAAGGGATAACCACCAGCTACTTTGATCATCTCCAAGGCAACCTAGAGAAGAAAAGGTGATCTGATTATCAAGAGCCTAATGCTAAAGCTGCTTGGGATTTTAATCAGTCTTGTTCTTTGCCAAGGTTCTAGCATTTCTCTGTGAATAGTAAGAACACATTGTAGTATATACATTTCTTATTTAACCGACCAGTATATTTTTAGTACATTTTACTTTTACTATTCAGACTATTCCATATATAGTGAACAAAGTTATTTCACCATTTAATCATCCTATTTTCAAAGCAGATACCCCACCGCCTCCAATAACTCAAAACTAAAGTGACGTGGGATACCCCTCTGTATACTGTAAATATCACTGGTTAATAATAAAGAAGCTGCTTTGGGCCTACTGCAAATACCACTGGTTAATAAAGAAGCTGTTTTGGGCCTACTGCAACACAGAATAGGGCATGGCAGACAGAGGAGGAGAGACTAGACGGAGTCAAAGAGAAGCCATGTAGCCATGCAGGAGACAGACATCGGATGCTGGATGGAACCTTACCGGTAGGCCACAATGACATGGCAATACACTGATTAATAGAAATGGGTTAATTTAAGACATAAGAGCTAGCCAATGAAAAGCATGAGCTAATAGGCCAAGCAATGTTGTAATAATAAGTTTCTGTGTGATTATTTCTGGTATAGGTGGCTGGAAGCGAAAGTGCAGTCTCCAACGAAACTAAAACAATTTAACCAACCAATATAGGGGTAGATAACAATTCTGTGGAGTACCAAGAGAGTACGGTATAATAAATGGTCACAATAATGATTTCTAGGTACTTAGATATTAAGAATATTTACTTGACATGGAGGCTAACATGATTTCTGTGGAGGGTCGAAGGAAAGTGATGGGATGGCTGGGTGATCCTCTGTTGCTCTTGGCCCTGAGCTCTGGGAGGATGGGACACCTCTTCTCTCCGAGCATGTCTGGCTAGCTATCCCTGGGTGCTCACAATCAATTACTCCTCAGATCCCAGAACTCTCTCTGGGACTCCAACCTTTCTAGAGGTTGAACTCAGAATGTAGGGGATCCTGACGTGCCCTCTGGGTTCCAGTAACTCAGTTAGCTGCTGAGTTGGGGTCCTTCCTTCCACTTACTCAAACCAAGGGGAGAGGAAAAGTCTGAGATCAATGTCTCTAAGAACAATTATACTCTATCTTAAGCTTATTTTTTTGTTTTTTGCTTTTTGTTGTTGTTGTTGCTTTTTGAGATAGTGTATCTCTGTGTTAACAGCCCTGGTTGTTACAAACTTCCCAGGTTTACCTCAAAACTCACAGAGATCTGCCTGCCTCTGCCACCTGAGTGCTGGGATTAAGGCGTGCGCCACCACTGCCCAGTTATGAGCTTTTTTAATACTAAAATATTTTTATTCATAGATATTTTAGATATGTAGATATACATTATTATATCTCTAGATATTTCAGAAATATCTTTAAATTTAGATTCTAAGATCCAAAATCTAAAATCTGAGTGGCAAGTTAAGGCTGGTATGATGCAGGGAAGATAGAAGCGTTTTTAGAAGAATAAGCTTACCAAGCCAGAAACTGCAGCAGTAGATGTTGCTATAGCAGGGATAATTTTACCAGCAATGCGCTTAGTTTTAAGCCGGTCAGCTGGTTCAATGCTATACATTTTGGCTCGAAGGTTGGATGCAGCTGTGATGAAATCTATGTGTCCATTACTGTCATCATCTTTTTCAAATGAAAGCACTGCCATCTGAAGGTCACCTGACCAAAGGAACCAGAAGAATGGTTTCTCATTAGTGGTAAAGGTTTTATGAGATAAAAAGCTATGTACACAGTGTGCATGTATAAAATTTTCAAAGGACAAGATTTCTAGTAAAAAAAAAACAAAAACAAAAAAACAGACAAGTCACCAAGTTGAAGGATCTACTGAAAGTACTGCTCAATTAATAAGGCTATTTATCATAACAATTTGTATGTTATTCATCAAATAAAAATGTATAAAGAAGTAGGCAACAGAAGTTATAAAGGAACATGAAAACAATGGCTTAAATACCACCAAATTACAGTTTATATAAAAAAATGGTAAACGGTGAAATAAGAGCCATTTATGACACTAGCTACTTTCAAGTGCATTACAAAACTTTGGTACTACTCAAAATTTACCTCAAAATATTACTTTGAAACATTTTCTCTCTGACAATGAACAAAATCATTTATTTTTCATTTTAAATATTTTTAGATTAGTGATTTTCAATATCACTTTAAAGACTATTAACATATTTTTTTTCCATGAAATTTTACTGGTTCACACATGAAATCACAGAACTTTGAGAAGTACTGATTCATCTAACAAGAGATGATAAGCATGCATAAGCAGATGACCAACCAACTCTGCTTTTAAAGAATTAGAGTTCTACTGTGGCAAAGTTGTAGAGTCAGTCTGTATCCCTGGGCAGTACTGAGAAGATTGAAGTAGGGAAAGAGGTAGCTACACAAACATAGTATGAGGGCCTGAGCTGAGGCTCAGAATCTACACAAGTGCTATGCACACACAGTGAGAATCTGTAACCCCAGAGCTCTACAAAAAGATAGGAGGTAGACATAGGAGCATCCCTGGAAGCTTGTAGGTCAACTAGCCTGGTGAACGCATCAGGAAAACCAGCAAAGAAGGCAGGACCAGCGCCCAAGTTTATCATCTGAACTCTATGTGTGTGCCATGGCATGTGCACGTGTACATATTCATCTATATTCATATTCTCTCTCTCTCTCTCTCTCTCTCTCTCCCCCCTTCCCCCCATTCTCTCTCTAAGAGACTTTTGGTAATCCTTCCCCCTAAAGTGGTATGTCTAAAAATATGAGTCGGTTAATAACCTGATTTTTTTTAAAGATTTATTTATTATGTATATAGTGTTCTGTTTGTCTGTATGCTTGCTGGCCAGAAGATCTCATTACAGATGGCTGTGAGCCACCATGTGGTTGCTGGGTACTGAACTCAGGACCTCTGGAAGAGCAGTCAGTGCTCCCAACCTCTGAGCCATCTCTCCAGCCCCTATAACCTGATTTTTTATTTTGAGATAGGGTCTCACTATATAATTTAAGATGACTGTGACTTCCTGATCCTGCTGATCCAGTATGCCCAGCTAATCTGAATCTTCTGCTGCTTAAAAACAAGCTTGTATTTTTAGACCGGCTTGTGTTTTTAGACCTGTTCAACATCTGAAGCATAAAAACAGTAAGAATTACAAAACAGCAATTAATGTAATTTGGAGAATTAGATTTTAAAACTTGAAGTCAAGGGCATGAGGAGAAATATAATTAATTTAATCACAGTTGAAGGACAGAAATTTTATATGATGATATACTCAGCTATCATGATTAAGAATTATTCCCCTTGATTTGTCAATATGGCTCCAAGGTATATGCAAGTGGTCTCTTACTTTTGGTGTCTTTGTTAGATGAAATGGCCTTTTCTAGCTGGAAAATAGCAATCCTCTCATCTTCACTGGAGATGGGAGCATGGTCCGGCTTCCTTGCAGTTTCGTCTGTTTGAACAACCTTTAAACATAGTACATGAGTACAATGAAAACTCACTTATTTATGCAAAACTCCACTGACTACAATGATACTTTTATACAAAACAAAAATTCAGGACGGCTACACATATGACATCCTTGAGGAAGGTTGCTTTGTGGTTAAATTTTAGAGTATATAAAATAAAGGCATAGAGTAAGTCTGTAAAAAAAATACTTTATAAATGCATGTAAACATATATTTTTTTCATCAAATTTTCCTATTTCATTGCCAACTTCTCAGGTTCTGATGCTTTCTAAGCTATTTTCTAGGCATAATTATCAGAACAATTTTCCATCTATTTGGCAGCACAAACAATTGCCACAATAGTACCAAAGCAAAATATGTTTGAATGTAATGCAATCTATAGTAGAACACATCATGCTACTGTTATATGGATCCTCAGTACAGTCTTGCAATCCTACATCATTCAATTGACATTTCTACTTTGCTCTCAATTACTCTATACTCCATCTTCATCTTTCTAGCTTATACTGAACTGTTAAAATTACTTCTTATTCCACCTAAGAAACTAGCACTCTTTCCCCAGCTCCCTTCATTGTCCCTGAAGAACTGTCAGCACTACAGTTCTGTATACAGAATCCAGTTCCATCTCATCTGTCTTATTAGCTACCACACTTCATTAACACCCAGTCACCCATCGTCTGCCCAAGTTCCTGCAATAACTGACAACTTTTCCTGCTTATTGTCTGTATTCACGACCATTCATGGTACCAGGTTCTCGGATTAGGGCTGGGAACTGCTTCTGTCTGTTCAGCACCCGTCCAAGTGGCAGGTCACCCAGAGCACGCTCCGGGTGCATCTCTATTTATAGTTCATCTCTTCTTTGGAATAAAATGTCCTTAAGGACAAAGACTGCTCATTATGGGAGTCCCCAGGCTGAGAATGGCATACGCAGCAGTTTAATAACCACTAGCTAGCTAAGTGAATGAACTGCTAGCTTACCTTGTTGGAAGGTTTGAATTCCTGAATTTTAACTTCTGAAAGAATATCCATGAGGGTATCCACTGATAAATCCTGTTTTATTTAAAAAAAAAAAGTTAATTTTATCAACACATTTCTTTGAACCCTGAATCTGAGGTTAAAAACTCTATTAAGAAAAGGTCCTTTTATCACATTAACTACTTAGCAACTTAACATATCACGTGAGTTGTTTATAGCCATTTGAAACATTCATCCCCATTTTCTCAGAATTGTCAGCCACAATGGCTAGTGGAGGTAAGGAGGTCTGAAGAAAATGTGCTTATTAGTTAACAACCTTTATATTTTTGTTCCTTCTGCGAAATTTAAAAAAGGAACCATGTACTCATTTCTTTAGTATCAAAGTTTTACCTTTCTTGAGTAACATTATACACTATAAATTAATCAAATTCGGGCTGGAGAGATGGCTCAG
>NC_022027.1:35058157-35123970 GCF_000317375.1 Microtus ochrogaster | reverse complement strand
ACATAATAAATA
Organism: Microtus ochrogaster; assembly: GCF_000317375.1. Lineage (NCBI taxonomy): Eukaryota > Metazoa > Chordata > Mammalia > Rodentia > Cricetidae > Microtus > Microtus ochrogaster. Next base: position 35,123,958 of record NC_022027.1, on the reverse strand, counting down.
ATTAAAAAAATAATTAATCAAATTCATACACTGAGAAGCAAGATACAATAGCGATTCAAGTTTATCTAGATGAGCCTGCACCTACATTTATTACTACGAAACGCCCATGAGAAATGGAGACATACTGCTGTTGAGGCTGGCTGAGACTTGTAACACAAGACTGGACACTTGCTTACTCCTAGACCTTTATGTGGGACTTAACTTTCTATCAGGAGTCATCTAAGATAAGCACATTCATGTTAAATATAGATACAGATTTGGCAGCACATGTCTGTAATCCCAACAGCTCAAAGGCTAAGTAGAAGAATCACAAATTTGAAGCTTGTCTCGGAGGGTCTGTACATCTACTTAGTAAAACCCTGTTTCAGACATGATAACGACAAAAAAACTAAAACTTTTTTTTCCTTTAATCAGTTTACCTGAAGGCAGAGTTTATTTAACTCCAAATGCATTTAAAGAGAAAGCTAACCTATGCACATATGCTGTCTCTCAAAACTGCATCAAACGTGCTGGATGTGACGCAAAAAAGATGATATCTAACAGAATGAGTATGCTTCTAAGGTACAAAAATCAAAATAAGACAACTCTAGATTTCTGGAAAAGTATACAAGTTAACATTAAAAGGGAAAAAAAGAGTACCTCTACAAAGTATTTTTAAATTGCTATGAAATGTCTCATGGTTCCTAATTCAGAGTAACTAGGATAACAGAAATAGGTAAGCAAGTCATAAACAGTTTTATTACTTAATGACTGTTTTTCACAAATATTATTTCAACATTTAAATTATTAGAGAAAAATTAGTATTTTCTATTTACCAGTACTGTAATAAGTAGATAGCTTTTACAAATTAGAATGGACAGTAACACAGCAAAATAAAATGTGCTTTTCCTTTTCAATCCAAAAAAATGATTCTAGTTGGGCAGGTTATGCATGCCTGTAATAAGAGTACTCATGAAGTGAAAGCAGAAAGACGCGCTCCCGTCAAGTCCCAGCTACACAGCTGCAGTGATATTTTAACAAATGAAGCTTGCCTGAAGATCAGAGTGCAGAGCTAAGTCACCAGAGGCCAGGGAGTGGTGACACACACCTCTAACCCAGGCAGACAGAGAGGCAGGGGTCCTGTTAGTTCAAGACCACTCAGAGCTACCTGAGATTGAATCTGTCTAAAAGAGAAACAAAGCTCACACAAAGGAGATCCTATGTCTTTAATCCCAACAGTAGGGAGGTGGAGACAGGAATAGTATGGCTGGGCAGAGAGAGGAATGTAAGGCAGAAGACAACAGCTCAGTGCAGTCTGAGGATCACTCCTTCAGACTGAGCACTGGTAGAGGTGCTCTGCTTCTCTGATCCTTCAGCTTTCTCCCCCTAATGTCTGACTCTGGGTTTTATTTATTAAGATCAATTATAGAACCTTCATCTGGCGATGGATGGAGATAGAGACAGAGACCCACACTGGAACACTGGACTGAGCTACCAAAGTACCAATGAGGAACAGGAGGGAGAAGATGAGCAAGGAAGTCAGGACCGTGAGGGGTGCACCCACCCACGGAGACAGTGGGGCTGATCTATTGGGAGCTCACCAAGGCTAGCTGGATTGTGACTGAAAAAGCAGGGGATAAACCCGGACTCTCTGAATATGGCGGACAATGAGGGTTGCTGAGAAGCCAAGGACAATGGCACTGGGTTTTGATCCTACTTCTTGTTCTGGCTTTGTGGGGGCCTAGCCAGTTTGGATGTTCACCTTCCTAGACCAGGATGGAGGGGGAAGGACTTTGGACTTTCCACAGGGCAGGGAACCCTGACTGCTCTTCAGACTTGAGAGGGAGGGGGAGAGGAGTGGGGGGAGGGTGAAAGGAGTGGGAGGCTAGGAGGAGGCGGAAATTTTTTTTTTCTCAAAAAAAAAAAGATCAATTAGAATTTGTGCTACCCAGCAAATTCTGGACCAGTCTTAGCTATGTGAGCTCATGTCTCAAAACAAACCAACAAAAGAATGATTCTTATGATCTAAAAACACATTTCGACGCCACCAACCAATTCATCACAGGTTTTGATCACTTGCTAGGCACTGGAGAGGATCTCACCTTTTCTGAAAATGGAATGCAATATACTGTAGCATATAGTTTTGCAGCATTCTGAAGAAAACTGAGATGCCTTTTGAAATGAAAATAAAAAAGCAGTTTGAATGGCAATTTTAAAGAAGTCAGAGTAAATACAACCTTTGTATTAAGTCTTAAGAATTACATTTAAAGAATTTATTTCATAATTAATTTTACACCTTTTAATGTTAAGACAATGAAATTCTACTTAGACTAAAACACAGAATAAAATACCAAATTTTCTTTTGATACAAAAATGCTTATCAAAAACTCATAATATTCAAGTATTCACTAGCAATACTGTGAAGAAAGAAGTGAAAAAAAAGGCAGAACTATTTGGAATACTTGGAGAAAAGTCCTTTTAATCCATTAGAAAATATTTATCAGGTACGAATGAAAATACATTAGGTTTAAAACAAGCAAAATAATTTACTTAAAAACAAAAATGGGTATGTCATATTGGGAAGGCAATTTATGATAATGTAACGTGAATTCTGTAGCAAGCAACTGCTAGGAAATTAAGCAAAGCGCTACTTGTAGAAAGGAAGATTAGTGAAGATAAGTTAAGTGTCTGATGAGAATATACACATATTAAGTGCCAATCTCAAAACAGTGCACATACAGACCTCCATACATATAAACATATAATAATATCCATACATATAATACCTGTATTAACTTAGGCAGCTAGTATTAACTGTATTTTCCACCTTAAGCAAAGCATGTTAGCTTTATTTAGTGTAAGAACATTCGTTATCATTTTATTTTCTTATGGGCAAAAGTAGGGGTGACTTAGTTTCGAATGGAGTAGTATTACTAACAATAGCTATTTACCACGTAAAGAAGTGGTGTGTAGGAAGGATGTGGCTGGCTCTGTTGACTAGAATAACTCACTAACTTTGGGAAAGACCTTGCAGTGTACACCTAAGATATTTACAGTGAAAATATACACATATACTTACAAAGTTTCATTTAAATCAAATTTTATTGGAGAAGGTGGCCTTTTTGGTGACTGCCAAAATAAACCTGATAAAAAAATGAAATATTGTTTTCAACAAATACTGATCATATCCAGTAAGGTACATTATGATTTCTTCTCAATACTTATACTCACTGCCATCTTTTAATCGTGTGTCAAGAGGAAAACAGTGAAGAAGTTGTAGAGCCTGAAAAAAAAGTAATAAAAAATCCTATTATTTGTTGCTATCTGAAGAAAAAAACCCTGAAATTAAAAAAAATATATGCTTTGTTCATATATTCTCAGTCTTCATAAGTCAAACAAGACAAAATAAAAGATAGACAGTGAGGTCTTGTAGTCAGGCACAAAAGCTTTTATGTTTTCTCCTGTCCTGTCATTAGAGCTTTCTTATAACAAACATGAATGAATACTGACTGCTTCACTCGTTTTGTACAAATGGTATATCTTCCTCATAATTTTGCTTTTTTCTAAGAGCTAATCTTTAGAATAAATATAAACAAATGGCATTCAGCATTTCAAAACACTATAAATGTGAATGGAAGAGGGTAAGAATGTAATATAGATCTGTAAATTAATAATACTTAAATCTAGGTGAAAGATAATAACTGTGGACATTATACTCTCATTTCCATGATTCATTTTTTCAACAGCAATAACAACAACAATAATAATAAAAAATCAATCAAAACAGGGCTGGTGCTCAGCAGGCAAAGCTATTTACTGCCAAGCACAGTACCTGACTGGTCCCTAGGACCCACATGGTAGATGGAAATGACCCCTGTAATTTGCCTTTTAACCTCCACATGAGCATACCCCAACTTTCAATAAATAATTTAAAATGTCATATTAAAAATAAAACCCCAACCAAACAAAAACACACTCACAAAAGCTATAAACTAAAAAGAGTAAAGAGAAACAAAAGAAAACAAGAGAAACCGTGATAAAATCAGGTGGAATAGGAAGTCTATTTCCTGGTGAGATGTGAGTACATTTCTCTAAAAAGCACACCATGTAGGAAGGGAAAGACAAGTGTGTACTTCAAGACTATGTTTAAAAGATGAACGCATACGTAAAGACCTAAGGAAGGGATTAGAAGGTAGAGGACACAGTCTGTTAGCTAAGTGACTGCAAACAAGAACAATAGGTAGCGTTACTGAATACTTGCCCTTGGCCTACCCTAAATGCTTTATGTGATTAGCTTATTTAATGCTACCACTACACTGTGCGATGTATGCTTAATCGTTTTAGACAAAACACATAAGATGTGTTTATGAGTTACGATTGGAAAATGTAAAATTCGAACAAAATCTCCATCTGATTTATCAGTCCATTGTTTCTATTCTGAACAAACTTCTTTAGAAAGGGAATAATACATTCCAATTACCTAAAAAGAAAAGCTATCCAAAACCCACTTTTGTACTGAGCGTCAGTTCGATGTATAGCTGACAATCAAGCCAGTAAGTGAAAACTAAATGCTTTAATTAGTAACATCCAAAGAGAAACTGGTCATATCCTAGTCTTCACTCTCAGCTAACTTACTATTTATCTGTGAAAGGCCTGGTGAAAGAAAACAACAGATACTTTAAGTCAGGGATGTTAATAATAAATAAGCAAATTACAGATCTTTGCTTAATGTCTCAGAATGTATACCTACCTTATGGTTAAAATACTTTTCAAACTTCAATCTTGCTAATTCTACACACTGGGACCAATTTCTAGGTCTTCTGCTAAGTAGCTTAATAGCTTGAAAACAACCTTCTAAACTCTGTCCATTTTGCAATTTCTAGAAGAAAAGGAAAATAGAAAATAAAACACTTTCCAATTACAAGCATAAGCACATTCCAAAAGTATGAGTCAAAGCCCAAAGATGGATTCACAGGTTTAGTATTTTAATTTTACCCTCCCCCCCTTTTTTGCCTCAAGTCCACATCTCTCATTCTTTCGTTTTTTGTTTTTTTTTCCATTATGAGTAGAATAGGAGCAGACAGCAAATGAAATTTCAGCTTTGGTGTTTCTTAATTCACAACACACCTTCATGTTTTCCTATGTGTAAGAAACTAAGTACCCAAGAGGTCTTTAGTATATGGAGTCCTAGGAATAGTAGTTAGTGCAAACTGGACCTTTTATGAGAACAATAAGATTAGTGTCCAGTCATGGATATTTTTACTTGAATTAACCTGAACTTTGTTCCGACAGTTTACCAACCCTTTGATTATCTGTTGCTCTATCAATATTATCACACTCTCATTAGGTTGTACAACAAAAACTACTGTTTGAAGGTCCAACAGTGATAATGTCATACAGTTCCATTAAACTAACAAAGGCTATCAGTGACCCAATTTCAAGATTCCAGGTGACATTTCACTGTGATGAAATTTTTGACCACTCTTATTTCTGTAGGAAGGTTTTGTTATTTTCAAGTACCTGGAAAACAAGGTTATAATGACAAAATATAGGTCTGTAGTAAAAGGCATTGACCTTTACCTGTAAGACTTCTTCTGCAGAAGGATAGGTCTGCCAAAATTTGTTAAACAATGAAGGCTTGTGCGAAAAGGAACTTTCAAACTGTAAAGAAAAAAAAGTTACAAGTATATGTAGAAGTTATAATATTGCCTTTTCTTATTTATAGAGGACAAGTTTATTAAGAATTTTTACCTTGTCTCTTGCCCACTGGATAGTATGTTCGATAGCAGCTGGAAAGGACTTCAGAGTACAAAATGGTATTTCCTCTTCTGGGGGGTCCCGCTATTGAAAAATAAAAATCCCATTATTATTTGTTGCTGGGTACTTGTGTGGTGTGACATGTAAAATTTTACAACATTACTTCCTACTTTGGAAAGTGATTCAAGAATCCTTAATATATAAGTTCTCTGAATACTCCAGGTCTCTACATGAAGAAAAACATTTGAGAATCAAGCTTGGTGTTTTCCTAGAGGAAATGGGTATTAAATAAATGGGGAATGATTAAGGTGTCTCACTAGAAAAAGCACCACTAAAGATCTCCTTGTCTATTAGACGCCATTTCTACAGCCTACTCAGCCAAAAATGACTCAATTATGTCTTTTTACTTAAAAATATCTATTTTAATTTGCTGATATATAAGCTACCACTAACTTTTCATAATTCAAAGAGGGATATTATCAATAATATTATATTGTTTTACAATGATTTTAAATTTAAAAAAAAATTAGAGAAATTTTAGCAGAAGTAGCAGAATTAAAGAATTCCCTACTGTGAAAACCTTCCCATGGGATTTTACATATCATCATTTCCCTCCTGTCTAATACAATAGATTAAACTATGTAAATCTATTGTATTGTCATCATTACATGTACCAATGTACTTCATGAAAGAAAATGGGAAAACAGTGAACCCTAAGAATTAAAAAAATTTACTAACTCAAATATATTCCTTAAATCAAGGGACATTGATACTTATAAAAACCATATACCTTGAATTTTTTTTACCTGAATTGTCCATTTTAAAATTTACAAAGCCTACAATTATTTCCTAGACCCAGAGTCTCAACTTGAGCAATATTGTAAAATCATTTATGGGGGTTAAAACTGTTACATTTTTCCATTACTTAAAATAGACATATACATACAGTTTGGTTCCATCACTGAAAAAATCTGATTTTTCCAGGTAGATTCTGGGAATATTACCAGCTTTCACAAGTATTTCTAATAATGCAGAAATTCTTAATAAAGATAAACAGTAGAAATGAATACATAGCTATTATACTTGTATTCTTCATTTTTTTATATGCCAGCCTGTATCTTATACACTAAAACCAAAAGATCACTAAGTCTTTGGTGACAGTTCTATTATCAATACAAAAGTTAAATTGCTTCTAAAAGCTTTTTAAACTCTAGGGTTGTTAGAAAACTTAGAAGTTCTGAGAGATAGTGAAAAGATTATTACAGAAAGGTCAAATACTTGTGATGATTTCTAACAACTGGATTTAGGGACCAGGGAGATAGCTCAGTTCACAGAGGGCTGGTTGTGTGAGCCTGAGGACCTACTTTTGTTATCGAGCACCCATGAAAAAATGAGTGTGGAGGTATGTGCCTGTAATCCAGTATTGAGAGGCAAGGACTGGGGAGGAGGAGTTTGAGGGGATGGAAGGGGGTGGTAACATTGGGGAATCCTTGGCCCTTGCTCACTAGTCAGCTGAGACAAATCTAGGCTTCCTGAGCTCAGTGAGAGGCCTTGTCTCAAAAAATAAGAGTACAATAGAGAAAGATACCTGACATTGAACTCTGACCTTCACATAGGCATCCCCTTGTACCCTTAAAACGTGGGTTCAACAGATTTAAAAATGCAGATGCACATATAACCTGACTGTCAGAGCTAAAACCAAGATTAACAAAGCAGAGTCAAATTTACTGATTCCTCAATGAGGACAAAACTATGACATAAAAAGACAGACATTTATTGAATATACTGACTCACGTGACTATTATAGGATTCAGTCAATTGAGGTACAATAATTTCAGTGTGTCCCTTTGTGCCCATTGTTCCAGAATCTAGGAGAGGCCGGAGATTTGCTAAGCAACGGCTATTTGGAGACAAAACATGCAAAAACAAACACAAAAGTAAGCAATAAATAGTAAAGAGAGGGCAGCTCCTGCTGTTTATTTAATATTCCACATGTTGATAACTTCTGAACGCTCTCTTGTAGGAAACAGAACATGGCCCACGTAACAGTTCTACTTCCTAGCTCTATTACACATATAAAACTTGCTGTTCAACCTAGTAATTTTTTTTTTTTTTTGGTTTTTCGAGACAACCTAGTAATTTTTGATTCTTTCTATTTACTAAATTCTGGAACTTTTAAACGTCTATTTCCACCTTAATTATTAACTATGTTATTCTATCTTCACTTACTTTCTATTTATTATTTATTATCAGACTCTACGTTCTACCTCATTGTATTTTCTGTCTTTATTCCAAACAAGATTAGCTAAATGCTTTCATTAGTCATGTTTTTCTTAATTTTTTTTTTTTTGTATATGGTCCCTCTAACACATAAACACCCAAAAACAAATGCAATTTCCCCCCCTACTTCTTCTTTCTTCTGCTCAAGATTCATCTTTTCTCATTTCTCAACTGGTAAACCTTCTCTGACAAATGCTAACCTAACATTGTAATCAAATAATGATTCATTCAACAACTGACTTTATAAATCACACTGAATGAAATCAGATGACTGGCACTGAAGATATAGTGGTGGAAAAGAAATGGTCTCTGCATGGAAGATTTAGGGAGGAAACAAACATTAAGTAAACACATATGTAAAAATAAAAAGTAAGTACCACAATGAAAAAGTATTAAGAAAGCAGATAACATCTGCTTTAAGAAAGATATTTAGTCTAAAACTGAAAGATAAGGGAATAGCTTAAAGGAAAGAACAGGCAGGTACATTTGGGGGGAAGAATTCTGGAGGAAGAGAAATACAAATTCCTCACGCCAAAAAACAGTTTAGTTCCTAAGGTAAAAAGGCCTTTCAAGACCCTAGAGAAGGCATAGACAGCCAGAATAAGGAGAGCCAGGGAAGACTGGGCACATTAAACACGGGAGCAATGGCCAGGTGGTAGGTATTTCATGAAGAACATTTAGGTTGTTTTACCAATACTGAATTCTTCTAGATATACTAGGAAACCATCAGCATGCTTGAATTTGAGTAGTACTATTAGAGTGACATAAAAAAGAACCAGAAAATTTGGTAATTTTCTAAAAAGTGAGGGTGAAAAACAAAACTAAAAATGGAAAGTAGTTCTTTATGGACTTGAATCTCAAGAACATACCTGTCTACATATCTCCTGGCTTCCACATTATCTAGTGCTGTAATAATGATATCTTGCTTAGTGTAAAATTCATCACTGTATATAATCTCAGTGGCAGGACAAACTTTGTTCAGATGTGCATCTATTTTTAATTGAGGATTTATTTTCAGAGTTGCTTCAGCAGCAGTATAGCTTTTAGGTTTCTAAACAAATAACAAATAAAAACAGAAGGAATAAATGTTAAACAGAAAAGATGAACTATGACTGAATTTACATATACTAATCATTTGGAATATATATGAGGTGACAACAAGGCAATGAAACTAGCTCAAATAATTTACACGCTAACAATCTAAACAATTTTCATTCTTTAGCAAAGTGTTTTAGAGAGTTTAAAAATATTAAAAAAATGCTATTTAAGTCTTAAAAACAATATTTTAAAAATTACAGTTTTATTAGCCATCATTGAATCTTTGTGTTATTTCAGGGGCATGAAGGTCCATTTTGAATACAGGCTCTGAATCTATATTCCTTTAGAGCAGCTAACTCTTAAATTGAATTTAGGCGTCTGATCTAATAATGGTCTTTCTGTCTCTATGAAGCTAACATCTTTTATTTTTTACTGTAAAAACAATGTCAGAAGCTCTTAGAACTCAGGAAATTAATAAAGAGGTCTTCATTGTTCACCTAGAGATAATGCACAAAATGAATTGTTTTAATCGATATTTTAATTCACAAGAGGCTCCATTGCCATGTCCTTTGTTTTTATATGCGTAAGAGGATATCAGGCTAACCATGATACTGGTGTGGTCCATCTGTTCAGAGCATGTCTAAACTTCATTTCCTAAGTAAGACTGACAATGAGTTGACAACAAAGGGAAAATATGTTTTTGATTAATACATTTCTTTCTTTTCTATACTGTTTATTTGATACAGGGTTTCACCAAGTAACTGACTAGCCTCTTACTCACTGTGTAGACCGGGCTGGCTTGGAACTCAATGCCCTTGAGAGTACTGATTAAAGTAATGAGCTACCAAGCACTGCCTGTCTCTTTTCCTGATTTAAACATTTTAATCTTTGGAAAAAAACTAGTAGTCTTTTTACAATAAAAGGGATATTAAATAAAAATAGCACAGCAATTTAAAATTCTAACTCTTAAACTTACCTGTTTTGTAACAAAAAGAAACAAGAAGTAGAGTTAAAATCTGTGCTTTCAAGCCTGAAATTAGAGGGCTTGTTTACGGAAACACTCTAGCGACTACAAAAGTACTACACATGTTTTCCAGCTCAAATACTAACATCTAAAAATCAATACAAAAGCCAACTTTATTATACATGAAAGGTAAATTTTTATTTTCTTCATTGTGTTCTTCCCAAAGGACATGTCTTTCCTTCTCTTAGGAGTCTAACAAAGGACAACCATTATTTATTTATGAGAAGAAACATTAACAAACCTGTATGTGATGAGGACGAAACAGGAACTGTCTGTTTAGGTTGGATTTTTCTATCAAATCAGGATCTGTAACTGTAACCTTATATCAGAGGAGAACAAAACAAATTTGCTTTGCATTTCTCACTATGACTGGAACAGTACCCTCAAATTATTTTTCTAGTAAAAGTCATTACAAAAGTAAAATTCTGAAGTTGCCAATAATATGCTATCATAGGTTACCAATTAATATTTAGTCAATGAGCACAGTCCAACTAAGGCAAGATCTATAAACTATAAGGCCATTGAGTATTTTTTAAATTATTTTTTATGTCTGTGGCTATTTGCATTCTAAGAGCAGTCAACTAGGTGTCACAGATTGATTTTACAGGCCTAAAATACTTCAATTTAGCCTCTTAAGAAAGCGTAGACTAACTCTTAAAGATGAAAGGAAACAAAAGCTCAGTTAGACTTAAGAAGACTGGCCTAGGTACAGTGCTGCTCAGCACGGGTTCCAGTTTCAGTGCTAACTAGTGTTCGTGCACTGATTTTTCTTTTAGTAATTTTCCTAATCTATGTGCCTACTTTTTTGTAGAATTTTATGTTAGAGGGTTATGTGTTTCAATTTAACAAGTACAAATATGATGGTTGAGAAACCGTGTCTACAAAAAGGCTCACTGTGTCTTTGATTCTGGGCTTCTAAGACATGAAGCTTTGTAAATCAAACATTTTTATGTAGTTCCAAATTTTGGAACAAACATCACTTCAGCTATTGCGGAGTCTGAAGTAGAAAGATTTTACCTACAAGGCCTGCCTAAACTACAAAGTAAATTTAAGGCCAGCTTAGGCAATTCAGCAAGAGACTGAAAAAAAAAAAAAAAGTAAAATAAAAAGGGGGCTTAGAGTTCAGCTTAGTTTTGGTGGACTTGACTAACATGTGCAAGGACCTAGGTTCAATTCCCCATACAGAAACAACCCTAAATTAGCTTTAAGTTATCTAAATTTTCCATGTTCTAACTAAACAATTTAGTAAGATTCAAATTTTTTTTCCCAATTTTAAGTCAGAAAAGATTTTAAAAGATTTTAAAAATGAATCATTTCACATACTTAAATCTAAGCATGCACGTTCATAAATTTTATGGCTTATCCTTCATGCATATCTACATCATGTAAAAGACCTTACATTTACATGTCACATACCCTTTACTCTGCCCTTTCTCAAAGATAATTAAACACAGAAATGTAGGCTGACAGGCATTTTTTCCCTTTCATTATAAAGCTAACCTCCATTACTGTCTTGCACTGCTTGTTACTCAGATGTCTCTTTTAGAATCCCTTCCTGCACACTGTCGACTTCACTATTATTAAATCTACTGAGTGTGCAGAATCTATTTTGAAAAATTGTCAATGTTCCTTTTTGTTTTGTGTTCCTACTTTCCGTATCATTTTTAAATTTAAAGATTTTTTTAATGTAGATTTTTCTTTGTGGTGGCTGTTTTTTTAATTTACACATTATTTATTTATGTGTATGAGCACACATGCACAGGCCACACTAGGGAATACATGTGAAGTGAGTCTGTGCATGTGTATCTGTATGGGCATTTATACGCCAGGGCGCGTATGCAGAGGCCAAAGGATAACTTGTAGGAGTCAGTTCTACCATGTGGGTCCTTGGGATTAAAACCAGGTCGACAGGCTTGGTGACAGCATCTTTACTTCACGAGCCATCTCACCAGGCCAGGGTTTCAGTTTTTAAAGTGTAAATCATCAATGGATAATGTTTGCCATGCAGAGGGTATGTGCTCTGGGTTTATAGGGATAGCTATTGACTTAATTTTACACCTGTTTAAAAGACTGGAGAGTTCAACGGCCCTAAATTTTCTATAATAACATCTCTGCTTTAAATTTTACCCAATATAACATTGGATCCATATATGGGTATGGAACATGGTCTAAGACAATGTGAGTGATTTCTCTTTCTACTTGAAGTTTTAGACAAAAAGGGAACAAGAAAAAAATGTATTTGGTGTTTAACTCAAGGTTTCATTTCTCCCTTAATTTTAGGTACCTGGGGATTTCTCTTTCCATCTTGACTGTCTGTGAACACTACAGTTTTGATATAGAAAGTCTCTGTATTCAGAGTGACTGTGGCCTGCCGACATTACATGCTTTATTTTGCTGTCTGTTATCAATAGATTTCTTCACTATAGCTCTTGTCCAGACCTTTACCTACTAAAAGCACTGTTACTGTTCACACAGTTAAAACATTCAGGTGGGCCAGGCGGTGGCACATGCCTTTAATCCCAGAACTCGGGAGGCAGAAGCAGGTGGATCTTTGTGAGTTCAAAGCCATCCTGGGCTGTTACACAGAGAAACCCTGTCTCGAAAAACAAAAACAAACAAAAAACAAAACAAAAATTCAGGTGACCCACAAGTTTATAGTAAAGGAATTTTTCTTTCCTTTTCTTTCTTTCTTTCTTTCTTTCTTTCTTTCTTTCTTTCTTTCTTTCTTTCTTTCTTTCTTCCTTTCCTTCTTTCTTTAAAATCAAATGACTTTTAAGTCAGTAGACTCATGGTTTATGGAGCACAATTTAGGAAATGCTAAGCATGGAAAATATAAATATGTACCTCTTATAGCTATGATAATAATGAATTCCTTGTAAAACTAGAATAAGACAAAATGTGAATTATCATCTACTTTTCAGTTACCTGTGTAGTGTCACTGTTATTTACTAAGTTAAATATACGAACTTCGTAGTTACCAAGATAAATATATGAAGTCAGTAATGAAATTTTTTATCTTAAAAGATAAAACGACTACTAAAAATTATTTTAAATGCCCATTATTTTGCAATGAACTCAATCTGAGAAATTTTAACTGTAAAATGCCAAAGTATCTACTATTCCTCTGTCTGAAACTCACCATTTAAACTATATTAGCTCTCTGCAACTTGCTAATGTCATCTCTCATGTTTAAATATTCTTAATATTTAACAACAGTGTAACAAAATAATAACATGGTTTTCAGTTTGCAAAGTTATGACAATAAACATTGCTTTATAATTTTGATCTGGACAGTGACTACAAAAGAAAAGATAGCCTATTTTCAGTTTCTGAGAATTTCAGAAAGTTAAGAACAGAGAAACAGAATTTGTCACTTAAAGTGACCAGAAGACAACTAAAATCTTCCAATTCTTAGTTTAATGATCTACTTGAAACATAGGCTGGCATAGTCAAAGACAGTTAGAAAAGCGCAACACCAGAAATACAAACGTGTAACTCTCAAAAGCCTTGTATCTTACCAATCCTTTCTCTCTGCTTGTACCAACACCCAGTAAGGCGAAGTTTTTTAACATTTCGCAGCCTATGGCACCACACCCTACCTATGGAAAAGAGTAGAGTATAAATGTCAGAAGATAAAACTATTCCTGCTCAACAGGGAACATTTTCAGTCAGCTTTCTTTTAAATGCTATTACAATAAAAACTATTTTAAAAAAATGACCATTTGTGATTCACTTGTGACAGATTGTACTTGTACAGGTTTCATAAGACCTTGTAAGTGTCTCAAAGGCAAAAAAAAGCACAAACAAATAAGGAGAATGTACTATTTATAACACTTCCTCTAAACAGAAAACCCTGAACACAGAACTCATTTTTACACAGGATAGAAAACAATGGCAGAAACAAAACAACAAAACCCATCCAAACCCAGAATTACTCTATGAAATATTTTTTTTACTTTTATATTTGTCAGTTGATCTGAAAGGTGAAGTTTAAGACAATTCTACTAAGAATTTTAAGTAAAACAGATATTGAATTATTATAAGAAGTTCCATTTACATGCAAAATCTCAATAGCAATTATTAATCTTTAAAATATTACTTTATAGAAATGATTGTTAAAATCAACTATTATTTTTAAGACTTGCCAAGAAAGTTATGCTCTTGAGAAAAATCTCTCTCACACAATTTTAAGACATTTTAAAAAGAGAATATGGGCTGGAGAGATGGCTCAGCAGTTAAAGAGCACTGGTTGCTCTTCCAGAGGTCCTGAGTTCAATTTCCAGCAACCTCACGGTAGTTTACAACCATCTAAAATGAGATCTGGTACCCTCTTCTGGCCTGCAGGCAATACATGCAGGCAGGCAGAACAATGTATACTTAAATAAATAAATAAATCTTTTTTTTAAAGAGAACACATTTGCTCATTTCTTAATTTAGTGAGGAAAAATAACTCCACATTTTAAAAATACTTCTAGAAAATCATTTAATGTTGAAAGCTATTATATTCAGATTTTATTTTGAAATGCATATTCCTTGGATTATGAATTGGCTAGTGTTTTATGGAAAGGGCCAGAGAGTCAGTATCTTAAGCTCTGGGGGTTATATGACTTGTGAGTCACTCATTTAGAGCCAGCTGTTGGTAGTAAACAGCAGTTGAACACACTTCTTATCCCCATTCTTATTCATACTTACTAGGAAGACACTTAGATTGTGAAGCTTCTGACATAATGTATCTCCAATGCAGGCTCGCAAGGCATCATATCTATCTCCTCTGGAGAAACATTTACCAAGAAAACAGGCACAAGAAATACATTTTTTTATTATTATTATTATTATTATTATTATTATTTTGTTTTTTTTTTTCGAGACAGGGTTTCTCTGTGGTTTTGGAGCCTGTCCTGGAACTAGCTTTTGTAGACCAGGCTGGTCTCGAACTCACAGAGATCCGCCTGCCTCTGCCTCCCAAGTGCTGGGATTAAAGGCGTATGCCACCACCGCCCGGCCACATTTTATTATTTTTAATAACAATTTAGTATTGTGCTTTAAAGGAGAACATACTGTAAAAGTTTCCTTCATCCCTTCTCACGTCTAAACAAAGATCCAGAGGAAATTAATGACGCTAAGAGGAAGAGGTCGCTGCCAGAGAAGAGCCCCTCATTGGTGATACAAAGCCAACAACCCTGAACCCAAATACACACAAACCACACTAACTGCACTTAGCAGAATATGTTTAGTTATTTATGCATATATATATAAATCAAATTAGAAAAGAAAAGGGCATCAATTTGAGAGGGAGTGAGGTGTACTGACAGGGTCAGAGAGAGGACAAGGAAGAGGGAGTTGATGTAATTATATTTTAATTAATCCATTTTATATACAATTTTTTTCCTTAATTCACGAGAACTACCTTCTTTGAAAGAGAAAAGACCCTACCAATGTAGAAAAGACTTAAGTAAAGATGACTTTAATTTATAATGAGGGATCCATCCTAAGATCATCAGTGGATTCCTGAAACTTTGGATTATACTGATCCCTAAGCATACTAAATTTTTATAGTATACATAATTTATAGACTTATAACACCACACACTGTGGTAATATCTGTAGGCCGAATACCAAAGAAAAATTAACACATTTCTTTCCACTTCTTTGCAATGTTGTGGTTAGATTATTTCTTCTTCCTAAAATTATTTATTTATTTGGTTTTACAAGGCAGGGTTTCTCTGTATATCCCTGGTTATCCTAGAACTCACTGTGTAGACCAGGATGGCCTCAAACTCACAGAGATCCGCCTGCCTATGCCTCCCAAATGCTAGGAGTAAAGGTGTGCACCATCACCATGCCCAGCTAAAACTTATGTTTTAATTTAGTTTTGGCTTAGTTATTTTTAGTTGTGTTGAGACAGGGTCTTGCTTATGACACCCAGGTTTGTCCTGAACTACGTGCATGGCCACTACTGCTGCTAGACTTACCAAATCTTTACAACCTCAATGTAAAGCTTTTTTTGTTTTAATTAATATTTTTTCCTTTATTTTACATATGGACCAGTTTTCTCTCCTTCCTCTCCTACTCATATCTACCTGCCCTCCCCATCCACCCACTCCTTCTCTGTCTCCATTCAGAAGGCCCATAGGCAGATCAAGTTGTAGTAGGACTGAGCTCCTCACACTTTATAAAGGCTGGGCTGGGAAATCCAGCATGAGAACAGGGTCCCAAAAGCCAATTAAGTACCAGGGACAGGTCCTGATCTCACTGCCCAACAGTGAGATCACTTACCAACAGACCAAGCTACCTAAGTGTCATATACATACATGTAGAGGGTCTAGGTCGGAATAGAGCTATAGTAATAAAAACAGCTTGGTATTGGCATAAAAACACATGTGGTTGGATGGAATCACATCGAAGACATTGATAGAAATCTACATCCTATGAACACCTGATTTTTGACAATGAAGCCAAAAATATATAATGGAAAAAAATAAGCATCTTCAACAAACAGTGCTAGCATAACTGGATGTCAACATGTAGAAGAAGGGAAATAGATACATATCTATCTCCATGCACAAGACTCAAGTCCAAGTGGATCAAAGACCTCAACATAAGTCCAGTTACACTGAACCTGAGAAGAAGAGAAAGTGGGAAGAAGCCTTGAATGCATTGGCACAGGAGACCACTTTCTGAATAGAACAGCAGTAGCACAGACACTGAGATAACAATTAAAAAATGGGACCTCCTGGAACTGAGAAGCTTCTTTGATGCTAAGGGCACTGGCAATAAGACAACGAACGGTAGCCTACAGAATGGGAAAAGATCCTCACCAACCCTATATCTGACCGACGGCTGATCTCCAAAATACACAAAGAACTCAAAAAACTAGGTATCAAAATACCACATAACCCAATTAAAAAATGGGACACAGATCTAAACAGAGAAATGGCTAAAATACACTTAAAGAATTGTTTAACACTCTTAAATGAAAATCAAAACAACTGAGATACCATCTTACACCTGTTTTTGATTTCTTAGATTAAAAACATTGATTTTTCTCCTATAAAGACTGCATGTTACTTTCTTCTCCTTGGTATATTATCACTGCCAGTACTATCACTACTGTATTTGAAGCACATTGTTCACTTCAAACAACCACAAAGCTTACTTTGAACATGAGAAACTCTGCTATCAACAGAGATAACGTCTAAACGATTTATGGGCAGACAGAAGGATGAGTCATAGCCCAGAAAAGACAGTGTGCGTTATTACTCTATACCCAACTATATGCAATTTAAATTTATCAATAGTTATTTCTGCACTTTTCCATTTCTTAATTTTTGATATTTCACAGGTAACTAAAACATCAAGAAGTTAAACTGCATATAAAGAGGAACTACTGTATTCAAGAAAAAGAACTACTAAGATCATAATATTTAAAAAAGTTCTTAGCAGAGTCGATGGGAGGCATTTGGAGTTACTAACTCATTTAAACTGAAGGCAAACCTCTGAGAGATGTGATTTTTCTGGCATAATAAAATTTCTAAAGTTTTAACTGATTTTGAAAAAGACTTATAGCCTCAAATGGAGAATGGTTTATATAAAAAAATGACATTTATCAATCTTTTACACTAATATAACATTTAAATGTTAATTATTCTCAGTGGATAAAATCTAAAACTCCTTATCACTATGGATCATGTATTAACAAATCATGACACTACTATAATATTTACCCACTAGGCAGAGAAAAAACAAGTCAAGAAGAAAAACATCAGGAGGAGAGACACCTAAGACAGATACATGTTTATGCAAAACTGCTGAATCTCTTGCTTCTTAAAGAGATACTAAGAAAAAAATTAGATTTTGAGCATTACCGTGGGAGGAACTCTTCACGAACAGGACTGCTTAGGGATTCGACAGTATCTGCTGCTTCAAGATACAACTGAGACAGAAAGTAAAAAAAAACAAAAAAACAAAAACTATGCATAAAACTTAAATCACTAAAAAAAAAAATCCCTGCTTTTCTCTGATAGTTATTTAATCATGAGAAGAGATAACAAAATGGCAATTCAATGTAAAATATCAGAAAAATGTTTATAATATATATTTTTAAAAAAACCTGTGAAACCTGAAAGAACTGTTACAAAGTAATTCAACTCATGTCACTCATCCATCCCAAGGGTAATTTGCTTTTTAACCTTCAGAGAAAGTTTTACCTCAAATTCTGTTTTTCATAACTACAGAAAACCTCTGGAAGTCCTACTCAATTTTAGTTACATTTGAATAAGCAGTACGATTAGCTTGAGAAGAAAGTACCCACTCTGGACCTACTTTCCAACTGGATATATTTTATGTCATCTTTAACCACATACATAATTATAGAAAAAAAGATCCGGGAAAAGTTTCAACATTTTTAGTATAAAAAAGAATTTACTTCAATAACAATTAAAAGAATCCAGTCTTACTCATAAACAACTCATTTTAAATTTAAACATAACCAAATGTTTACCTTTATAAAATAACTATATTAATAGCATAACTTATATTTCATATGATATTAACTTCCACCAATCAACTTGTTATCTATTTAAAATAATTTAGTAGGAAAATGGTACATGTGGGTGCAATGTTAAAAACTCAAACAGAAAAGACCTGAAGAATGTGTGCACACTTTTTGCCAATTAGTTTCCTTCTGGTAACAGATGGAGTGTTTTTAGTGCTTGTGATTTTTTTTATCTTACATGGCTCTTATATTTACACCATTCATACATCCTCCATCTTTAGGTGATATCAAAAATGAAGCCTAAAGGTTTGTGATGGCAAAATTTCTACAGAACAAGTTCAAGAGCCCAAGTGAATGAAAGAAAAACTATAGCATAGAAAACTTATTATTTTATGTGATAGAAAATACATCTTAGAGAACAACTGGTGACAAAATATATTCACCTGGTAGTTCTGACTAAAGAATTAAGTTTTAGAATTTCAATTATGAAATTATGTCACTTGCCTTTTCTAATATATTTATACATTATAATTAACAATACGTTCATATTATGGATAGAAATACTCAACTTAAAATGTAAAGAAATAGGAAAAAAGTGAACTAACCCATTGGCACAAAGGAGAAAACTTCCCTGTCACAGCTTTTAATACTTCTTGGCTGGCAACACCTCCCACTGCTGCAGCAAGTGGGGATAAACAGCCTTGAGCAGTCCAAGAGAGCCAATGCACAATGTCATGATTCACTTCAGGCTGAAACACAAACCACAGACCACAGCAATACGAACAGTATTCTCACGGTACCTGTGACTTCAATGACTAATTACCAATATTATTAGAACTTAACTTCAAACAAAACCCCCAAACGACTTGATTTCCTTCCTAAATAAAAATATTTTAATCTCATGATAAAAATACCAATTTTCATGTTGCCTTAAGAAGCTTTTTTATTTACTAGCCTCTATTCACTTTATTCGCTTTTCTGACTGTAGTCTATTCTACCATTTAGAGTAAAATGATTATTTTCAATTTATAGTTTTTGCTAAAAGAACAGTCCTACAAAGCTAGCTACATAAAAAAATAATTGGAATTTTAAGTTTATAAAACTAAAGAAAAAACTTTAACCCAAAAAAGAATAAGTAAAGAACAACCACCACCAACAAAAATGACAGAACAAAAACGATTTCAAAAAAGGTTTTCTATTTTCTCTTTTTAAAGGCTTTGTGTATATATATAACCTTTACACACATATACAACATCAAGTATACATCTAGAAACTAAAACTTTAGATTTGTGAGGAAACACTGAATTCTCATTTTGAACACTGCAGAACAGTAGGGAAGGGGAATCCTCTTAGGAAGGTAGCAAGTTGTGACCTGTGCAGAAGGGACTCCCGTGGTTCTGAACTCGCTCCCTGGAACAATGGTTGAGAATCATCCTCAGAAAGGTCTTCTTCTTTTTTTTTAATCAAGTTGGGCTTTTGTTGTTTTTGTTAATACATCTCTAAGCCCAAAGGTCTCCCCATCTACACTGGCTAGGCGAGCACCCTGAGAATCAGTATGTCCATGTCTGTGCGATGGGAGGTCCACCTGCACTGCAGAAGGAAGCAGATGGCACAGCTGGGAAGCTGGGCATGAAGGATTCCTCTGCAAGCATTTCACCAGCACTGAAAGCTTCTGCCTCACTGCTCTCTACCCAATCTCAGAGCCCCAGAGACACTGTAGAAACACAGCCACTGTTTGGGCATTTCTCACGGCTGTGCCTGTAGCAGGAGAGCACCTCTCATGTCAAACAGCATCTAACCAGAAAGTCCTAGCTTCAGCTGAGAGGAACAGTGTGAGCACTGTGACTCGTGTCTTGTACGACTCAGGAAGCAGTAGTCAGAGGACCGAGCTGAAGACAGCTTGTCCCAGTCTAATCCCCCTGGAGTTCAGAGAGAGAAGAACTTACTACACTCTTGTCCCCTACATCAAGCACACTGCAAAATGATACACCTGAGGGAATAAAAAGAAGCAACTCCACCTACTAACTCTTCAGCAAGGAAGAAACATCATCCTCCTTTCTGTTGTTTTAATTCATTATCTACTACACCAATACCTTCTATTTCCTAACATATCTTGCTTTCTATCTTTTCCTTTCTCTATCATCTTATTTCTTAATTTTTAATACTTTTACATCTTAACTCATCCTAATTCCTAAAGTATTTCCTGTCTTCTATTAGGTGTGTAATTTATATTCTAATTGACTTGTTTTAAAAACTTTATGTGTCTGGTTTGCTCTTGAATTGTTACTGGCATTACTATGGTCAGCTCTCCTTGAGCAGCAGTGAGGATTAAGAGTTCAAGAGAAGAATTCCCAGATACCATCATACAAAGCCAGAAAAAGACGTATCTCCCAACAGATGTACAAGTGAAATGTATAAACACAGAAATATGAACAGCAAGACAACCCAGTAACTGAAATCAAAGAAAATGAAGTGGTACTAGAAGTAACGCAGATCAGTTATAACACAGATGTTGTGGGATAATGCTCTTGTACACTGTGAAGATTTGTCACTTGTACTGGCTAATTAAAATGCTGACTGGCCAGCATCCAGGCAGGAATATATATGTATGTATGTATAGGCGGGGTGACCACACTAGGAGAATTCTGGATAAGATGCAGTCACCAGCCAGATGCAAAGGAAGCAAGATGAGAAAGCCTTACTGAGAAAAGGTACCAAGCCATGTGGCTAAACATAGATAAGAATAATGGGTTAATTTATGTTGTAAGAACTAGTTAGTAATAAGCCTGTGCAATAGGCCATACAGTTTATAATTAATAAAAGTCTCTGTGTGTTTGTTTGGGACTGAATAACTACAGGACCGGGACAGAAACTTCCATCTACACATATAAGTAATGCAGACCAGAAATTAACACAGTAGAAATCAAAATAATGACACAAAGAGTTAATTCTGTGGAAGGATAAACGGTTGACATACTGCCAAAATGACCAAAAGGAAGGAGAGGGGAGGAAACTCAAATCACTAAAACTAGAGAAGAAAACAGTGTGTTACACAGAGAAAACTGAAATGCAGGGGAATAAGAAATACCTATAAAAAATATACTGATAATTTAGGAAATCTAGAAAAAATGAATACATTTCTAGATATCTATGACTTATCAAAATAGAACCAAGTGATACAAAAGCAACTAAGTGGATATACAATGAGCAGACAGAGTGAAGCAGAAGTAAATGAGCATCCCAACAAAACAAAGCCCAGGAGCTGTTGTACTGATGAGTTCCACAAGATTTTTAAGGAAACTATAACCTGCCAAATTATAAAACTGTTAGAAGAGCACAGAAGAACTTTGTGGCCTTGGTTAACATTCATGGTTGTGGATGTAGTTCAGTGGCAGGTGCCTGCCTTGCATGATAAAGTCCTGGGATTGAAGTTATAATTGCAAAATTCTAAAGTTTTTAGAAATGGGCATAAACTTTAGAAAAAAAGGATAAATAAGTAAAAGAGAATATTTATAGAATGTGTTTAAAAAAGACTCAAAAGCTAAAAATTATAGAAACTCTAATTGTTAAAAAATAAAATTAAAAATGTACAATAGTCATATAAAAATATGTATAAATTCACTGTTATTTTAGTGAAATGCAGATCAAATCTAGGCAATACATTTTTAAATAGTAATGCTGTTATATCAGAAAGGAAACAGAGTTCTGAAGAGGTTGCTGAGACTGAGACTGAGCCAGATCTTGTGAGAAAGAAAACTGTCTGTTCTGAAAACCATAGGGGTGGGTATAAAGTGTACCCTTTTATTTTCAGCAACCAGAAGGTAAGGAGAGGTGAATCTTTCTGAACTTGAGGATGGTCTACATACATACAGTTTTAGACCACAGAGGGTTACAAAGTCTCAAAAAAAGGGGCAATTTCTCATTTTAATCATCTTCTTTTACATGTATTACATGACTGTAATATCTTTCTAGGTATCTTAACAAGAGAAATGAAAATATTTGTTTATATAAAAATCTGTATGTATTTGTAGGAGAAATTTTTAAAACATATTTGTATTCACAGAACAAAACCAACACTATTATAAAATCAAAAGCAGCAAATAAGAATTAAATGCCACACAGTATTCTAAAAACCTTATGAAACCAAGTTATGTAATGTCCACAACACCTTGCGAGTTAATCTAATTTTATAGATACACAAAGTAAAATAAATGAAGCAAAAAACTAGTTTAATGACAGAGAATCAGTAGGCAGCACAAGGAGGTCTGAATGTAGGGAGATATTTATACAGAGAACATTTAAGCTATAAACAAAACTCAGTCAACCACAATTTTTTAAGTATTTACCTTCTCGTCCAGTGTCTCACTTATAGATATTGTTAGTTTCAACAGTTCATCTGAATCTTGCCGACATCTACAATTATAAAACAAAATACCTCAATTTCAATCTTTTGAATTGCCACCAAAGTCATATTCAAAACTAAATCATAAGATACATATATAAATAAGAAAAAGAAAATCCACTAGTATAAAAAAAATGAAGTTAGTGTTTTAGCTAACTTCAAAGTTACTCTCTTATGAATCTATTACTTCAAAAATGGTCCTCTAAGACAGCACATGAGATTTAGATTTAAACCTATAAGGCAAGAAACCTTTTGTAATTCCTGATTTAGGCTAGAAAATATTACCAGAGATTAACAGTTCAACATCAGCAGGTTTTGGTTTAAAAGTTACAGATTTTAAAGTCTTCAAATATGAAAAGCTCCCATGCAATATGATTACATTCTTACACACTGATTTTTCCACTCCTACCAATAAGTGACCCTCAATGATATGTTTACGCAGTTTTCATAAAAAAGAGAACAGTTACCTTAAATGAAAAGCATTACCTGATATTTGGCTTACGATTGTAGTTTTCCTGAAACTGGTCCAAGGCAAGCATAGCGGCATGAATCTGTAAAGGTGCCTATTTGAAACAGGAAAAATTGTCTAGCATTTGTTAAGTGCTATGGACTAGGGCAATTTTTTTTCAAGTATTATTTACTTTCACCCTTTACAATAAAAAGTATAAGATGAATGCCATTAGAAAAGTTAAATAACTTGACTTCAAGAGTGTAAAGTACTTTAAGACATTTCCAAATGACTCAAGTTTACTAGGTGTTCACATGCAGCATTAGCTGGACAACAAAGGAAAAAGTTTGTACAGCCAGGTGTGCTGACAGAAACCTTCAATCCCCATACTCAGGACGCAGGTAAGAAAGCGGGTCTCTTTAGCCTAGTCAGCAGAGTGAGTTTCAGGGCAGCTGTGGCTATGTAGAGACCCTGCCTAAAAAAAACAAAACTAAAACCATTCCAAAAAGCATTTATACAAGAACACCTAATCTTTTTATATTAAGGGTTTATAAATTTGGACACTGTTAATTTCTTACTTACTTTAAAAAATTCAGATCAAGTCATATAAAGTAGAATATAACATGTGTCTAAGGTTGTTTTTTTTATGTTGTACCACAT
Source organism: Microtus ochrogaster (assembly GCF_000317375.1). Classification (NCBI taxonomy): domain Eukaryota; kingdom Metazoa; phylum Chordata; class Mammalia; order Rodentia; family Cricetidae; genus Microtus; species Microtus ochrogaster. The sequence goes on along the minus strand of NC_022027.1, from coordinate 35,099,876 downwards.
AAAACCCTGTGACCAGTGAAATGGCCTACCACCGGGTCTGATGACCTGAGTTCAATCTCTAGACGGGTGCTGTGCCACCCCGACTGCCCACCTCCCACCGCCCTTGCACACAAAATGAATAAATGTCTAAAAAACATGGCTAAGAAAATCTTGTATTAACATCCTACCCACTACTAAATTGCTTTTTAATTATCAAAGCTGACAAGTTACTGAAGTACAACTTCATTTTATTCGAACATAATTTAATGATAGAAATTTAAAATCCCATCTACAACTCTACTACCTGCAAAGTAAATATTTACCTCAGGTTTGCTAAAATCTGCAATAAGGCACTTGGGATGTTTGAGCTGCCTCTCCAGGGATTCCTAAGAGAAAAAGAGCAGTATTGTTTCACAGAAAATTGAGTGACTTATTTCACCAAATATGTCAGCGTACTCACAGCAAAGCATCCTTCTCCAGGGCTGAACCGACACATTGTTCACTAATATCTTATGATTGCAGCAAAACCCGGCTGTTCTACATAGCCATTTCAGAAGAATTAGTGAAAATCTTTACAATTCCAATTTTTTAAAAAAAACTTTTCTATTGACTCTTTTTGACTTTCACATCATGCACCCCAATTCTGTTTACCTCAGGGCTTCCCTATGGTCCCCCCATATCTTCCCCTTGTTCCTGCCAGCCACCCATGCAAAAGAAAACAAAACACAGTAAACAAGTACAAACAAAACAAAACAACAACAGAAATATCTCATTGCTTCTCCCTCTTTCCTGCCTCTCCAACACCTCTTCTTCTGTCCTGGTGGCCCTGGAGGCTTCAGTGTGACCTATATTGTATCTCTTTGTACCATCAGTTTTATTGGCAAATGTTCATGCAATGTGTCACCAGTCTGATTTAAGGCTTTGTTCTAATGTAAAAGCTACCATGTATTCTGATATCATCACGTAACAAAGACTAGTTATGCCTAGTAAGTCTTGGGTACATATTCTGAGTTGCAGTCCTTATGTGTCTAAGGTAAGAATACACAGGCAAAGAAATGAAAAAAATTGAAATTAACAATTTGATGCACAAAATTATTTAATTAGGAATAGAGCAACAGAAATTATACAGAAGCAAACCTGACTAGCTGCCCCTATTTTAACTGGCTTAACTTTGATTTGAGCAAAGTCTTGAAGAAAAACAAACAAAATTAAAGAAGTTAAAACTTTCAGAACGTGAAAAAGCTCCCTAACACCTTTAACATCACCACCATCAACAGCCTGGCAATTAAAACACGCTACACGTCCCTGAGAGGCAGCATGCATGGTGCTCTGTCATTCTAAGAGACAAGAGTCTATACTCAAGTTAGCAGCTAATGATTTTCTTACACTACAAATCATCAAAGAAATTATGCTAAATTTCAAACATAATACAGATTAAAACTGTAATGACCTGAATTAACAATTGAGTAATAAAACAATAATAATTTGAAAATACATTATCTTTTAGTTCTATGATTAAATTCATTATTTAGGAAGGTATAGCTCCTTTCAGATATATAACCACATACCTCAATCATATACAGAAGTTATTCCAGTTATAAAATTGTATAAGCTTATGTATATTTGCCTAATTCTGCAGTATAGAGGGCTACACATACTAAGGAAGTTTGTGAGTCACAGCCCTGTCTTTTTTTCAATATGTTATTTTTATAGTATCAGTGTGTCCCTAAGTTGTTTATAGGTTATAAATTTTAAAAAAAGAACAGTTTGTTTTTTAAGCTAATTTGAATTAAGTAAGCATTTTTTTGTGTTGTTCTTTTTCTAAAACAAAAAAAAAATACTTACAAAGCAAAATGTTTTAGGAGTCTTCACTTGCACAGCTATGCCTCCATGTAAATATGGATCCAGTTCTGTAGTATCACCAATGCTGAACGAAAACGGTGACACCACTGGGGGAAAATAAACATTACACATGGGTATTTAAATTTTAAGATGTTTTATCACAAAGATATTATTCTCTATTTATAAAAGTAAGATTCTAAAACAAATCTTTTTATTTTTTACAGGGTCGGCAATTTGTTAGGGGTCATACTAAGTACTTCTTCCAATATGGGCTCTGGAACTTAAAAATATTTGAGGAAAACCAGAGAGTAAAGAAGTTTGAAGTTCTTACTATAAAATATTAAAATATATTAAAAATCGCTAGATCATGCTAATAAAAATTTTACTGGTACATGAACATATAAAAGGAAAAAAACTGAGGACCTGAGAAATACATTCAAGTACACAGAAACAAAATAAAGTGGTAAATAAAGATTGAACCTTAAACCAGTGGAGGGAAATAGGATTATTTAATAAATCTTTAAGAAAGCAGACCACTAGAGAAAATATCCCATGTGGCTAATTTTAAATAATATTAAAAAGATGCCAACTTGAAAAATATATATAAAAACACTGGAGAAAAATTACTTTTAGAACCAGGAGGAGGCTCTTTTTAAACACTCAAAATGTGGAAAGCCTGAAAAAGTTTGTGATTAAAAAAAAAACAGACTGCATGAAAACAGAGCTTCCACAGCAGAGTCAAGAGACACTTATTATTAAAGAATAATGTTCATTATCAGCATTAAGATATATTTTTCTGTCAAGTAGTACTCCTACTTTGGCATTTATCTTTTGACTTTGCTGGGCAGTTTTACTTTCATGCAGTTTCCTTTTTTTGTTTTTTTTCGAGACAGGGTTTCTCTGTATCTTTGGAGCCTGTCCTGGAACTAGCTCTTGCAGACCAGGCTGGCCTTGAACTCACAGAGATCCGCCTGCCTCTGCTTCCCACAGTGCTGGGATTAAAGGCGTGCACCACCACTGCCTGGCTGCAGTTTCCTTTTTTAAGAGTCCTGGGAACTGTTAAGAAGACGGTCAGCAGGAAACTAGCAAAACATACGATTCACATTAAAGAGAAAGAAAACAGTGCCAACCAAAGATCAAGATATTTAAACTCATTTTTAATATGAAAATGCAAAAAGCTACAACACACGGGCACTTTCTGTGCAAGAAAGTGTAAGCAAACTTGCTACTGATACAGAATAAACCCGTGATGGATGGAGAACTACTGAGGGGGAATAGCCAAGGATGTGTGAAAACTTTATATTCACAATCCACTTTGTTATTGGACCATTTAATCATCAAAAACTAACCTAACTTACCACACAAGTTTATAACACTTATAAATATATGAGCAAGTGGCCAATCGTAATACATTAAATAGAAAAGTAAGCAGACACCAAGCTTATTTGCTTTTTTAAAATTTTTTTAAGGAGGAAATCTAAGGTGGTGTTCACTCAATCCTATTTTCAATGTGTACATACATATTTACACATATATTTATATATATAGTATATACACATATGGTGTTCTACAATAAACATGTATTACTTTTAGCAATTTAACATTTTTTGCATATAATAAAACTATCTTAAGGCAGTAAGTACCAAGTAACAAATGTTAAAATTTGAGCTTTTTAACAACAGCTCAATTAACAACTTTCACTCAAAAGTAATTTTTTGGTTAAAAAAAAAGTGTGTTTTAAAGTAAAAAACTTTGCCTGGCAGTGGTGATGCACGTCTTTAATCCCAAAACTCAGAGAGGCAGATCTCTGTGTGTTAGAGGACAGCCAGGGCTACACAAAGAAATCCTGTCTTGAAAAACAAAAACAAACAAACAAACGAAAACCCTCGCAAAACAAAATAAATAAAAAATAAAAACTTCATTCTTTGCTATCAGGCAACTTTTTCCTATATCTGCACCTCCAAGAATCTGATTATCATCACCATGAAACACTATATCATCACCAATGTAAGCAAATATAAACCTAAATTATCAAGCTTCCTTAAACAGATACAAATTCATCATGTTCTGAACCTGCACTTAAGACAGATGTACTCAAACGTCAAATTGAAAAGTTTGCTATCAGCAGGGTGAGCAGAGAGCCCATAGAGGAGAAATAGGTTATCTGACAGCTTACTTCACAACTGGCTAATATTGAGAATACATAATTTCAACCACATAAAATAAAACAAAAAATCTATAAAAGTGTTACTCAATAAATGGGTCAATGAGCTAAACAGTTTTCAAGAAAAAAAATAAAAAATACATCAATATATATTTTTAAACGTGTTCAACATTTTTAGTCATCAAGGAGTTACGAATTAAAAGAGTCACAAAACAAACAAACTAAAGTGAAAGAAATGATGATAAATGCTGGTGAGGGTGTGGAGAAAGAGGACCCTTACTAAAGGGCCATCATGTCAACTGCTGCAACCACTCATGTCGTTATTTATCAAATTCCCTAAAGAGAAAACTGAGCCATCTTCCTTCAAATATATAAACACGACACAAGGTTAAGTTGCATGTTGTCTAGCACTGTCTTTATGTCTTAAATACAAGCAGGTAAAACACAAATTATGTAGATTGATACCGATATGAATTATCTCAAGTGGGCCAGATAAAATGTCTGGCCATCTTTCCATTTAAACATGAATATTCTCTAAGCTCTGCTCTTAGTATCTTCTCTCTCCTTTGAGCAATAATCTCTAAGTCCGTCAAAAGGAAAAAGACAAGGAAAAAAAAAAAAAAGATTCCAAACTTGTTGGCTTATAAAACCACTCTTATTCAAGCCAAGGAACACAGCACTTTTGACAATCTTTCCACTGACCAAAGCCTACACGACTTTATACACTCCTAAAGTAGGTGGCTCAAGTAGGAATCTCTGCTCACCTAGCATTTTTCATAACTGTCTTTTTAAATGTTAGTATTTAAAATTTCAACTTGTATACTCTCATAGTGTATTTCTTTACTTTCTTCCTTTTAATAATACCTCTGTTTAGCATATCTTCCCTTGTAAAACGATCAGAGGCTAAAAGATATGACTCATGTCCAAGGCGATGTGCTCCAAACACTGAGTAAAGGAGGATTATAAATATGCTGAATAACTAAAAGGGAATTAATAACACACATTACTTACCAGTTATCTGTTGTACAGATCCATTTAAACCTGTCATTCCATTAATTTCTCGAAATGTTAGGAACTGTCCCGTCTCAAGCTTGTGAGGATGATTTTCAAGGCATGTGACAATGCCTGGATTAGCCTAAAAATCAGAGTACCATTGACAACCAAGTTTGTATATTTTATTACTATTTGCAAGTTTTTAAAAATAATGGTCTATAAATATTAAAAGTTAGCAGCCTATACCTAACAATTTTATTAAAATCAAATACTATAATCATACTTGCGTTATGTTTGAAATGAAAATTTCCTTTGGTTCTTCTCCTGTTGTATCTGAAACTTCAAATTCCTCACCAAAATCACAAAACAACCTGGACCAAATTCCATGTACATCTGCACTAATAAACTGAAAAGAGAAAAATAAATTTGCTTATGTTAATAGGAAAAAAATCTACCTCAATTATATTATGACATTTCATGACAACTTCATTTATAATGAAGTACATTCTCTGAAATGTAAAAATAATCATGTATAGAATGAATCATCTATAGATCAGTCTGGGAATTAAGAAATGTGGTATTTAGTGAGTGTTACCTGAGAAAAGTACCATCATTGTATCCCCATTGCTTACTCCAGGTTGTGTCAGAAACAAAAAAATCTGGCTTGGTCATAAATTTCAAGTTCCAATACATAGGAAACAGTTATCTTGGTTTAATGGTCTATAATGAAATCTCATTATTTTACAGAAACAGAAATGAGCATACACTTAACCAAAAGCATTAGTTAGTGGAAATAAGTTAGTGTTAAGGTACAGAGGTCAAAGTGCAAACTAAACACCATTAAGGGTATATATGAGGTTGTTTAACACAATTACAACTGCTTTATGAAAAGTAATTTTTATAATAACAGCACTGTCTCCATCTCAAAAATCTTTAAAGATATTATTTCTTTGTGCTTAAAGCTCTTACTACTGCTTTTATTCAGTTCTAAAAATATGCGGTCACAAAATTTGTATGACAATGGAAGGACTTAAAATGTTTAATATTAAGAAAGGTCACATATTTTCAGAAGAAAAATCACACATATTATGTAGCCAATAATATATGCTAATATGTAAATAAATGTGCCAGTGGGACAATGTAACACATAGAAAAGAGAACATGAAGTATAAATATTAGAGGGTGAGGGAGGACTGGAAGAAGTCAATGGACAAAGTTATGAAAGAGATAAAGCTAATTGTCCCAGGTCTGACCATCATAGATATTTGTTCTTGGTGGTAGATAGCACATTCTACAGTCAAAGTGTAAAAGCCAGCATGGAGGTCTCCAGCTGTAGAGTAGCTACTCTGTGTAGAATTAACTGAGATTTAAATACCTGGACCTTCTTAATTTGGCGAGCGTATGCGTGCGTGTGTGTGCGCGCACACTCGCATGTTTGTTTCTAAGTTTTTTCTTTGCTGTATTTTGTACACAGGGTCTTACTACCTAGCTTGGAACTTGATATGTCGACCAGGCTCACCTTGGCACTCAAAGTTATCTACCTGGTTGCTTCTGCCTCCTTAGTGCTGGGACTAGAGGCTTGCACCAATATGCTTGGCTACTTACAAACTTTCAAGGTATAAAGTTTATTTTTAAAAAAATCTTACTTATGATCGTACACATAAAGACTATTTATATAACAGTGAAAAGCTCCAAGTTTTAATATTAAAAATATTCTTCCTTTAGTTAAATGCATCTCATTATTAAATTATGTTACCTTAATGGGAGGGCAGTGAGAATGGCAAAAGTCATTGATCTTCTTTTGTAATGTCAGTTTCATCTCAGTCAATACTATGCACTGTTGAGAATAAAGACCAGAAAGTACACAATTACTTTTATAAAATACAACTTTCGAAATACAAGCATGTCAATTCTAATTGCCAAAGAATTATAGGTATCCTCACAAGATAGTTACTATTCTATGTTGTATTCTGTTCTAGGATTAATAATTATAGAAGTACAAAATGGAAAATAAAAGTAAAGAGAACATATACTCATATTAAATAAATTCCTTTACTACAAAGGACTCACAACTGGAAGCAAACCATAACACCATATATTGTGTTTGCAGTCTCCCAAAAAAGGTTGAGATTTCTGTCACTATCCTGCAAGCACTAATATAGCCACCAAAACATTATTTTCAGACAAGCTGAAAGAGTGACTATTATAATTTTTAAAAGATCTTGGTAATAAATCTCTAATTTCTGCATTCAACAGTTTCACAAAATAGCTTTGCTTCACATTAATATTAGCATTACTGTATTATTATTAATGTATCATATTAACAATTTATATATTATACAATATTATTTTTTAAGACAAATACTTTTCAATGGGTAATTTTTTATTAACACTGTGATACAAGTAGGTGTGAAAACAAGATTTTAATATAATTTATACTTATTGAGGCCAAATACTTTCTTGTAGGCAGAGCTCTTAACTGCTGAGTCATCTTTTCAGCCATAACTATTAATATTTTTTAATTAAAAACTATGTCTATGGTTGTTTTTATTTTTGCATGCATGTCTGTGCACCACTTGCAAGCCTGGTGGCAGCGGAGGCCTGTGATTCCCTGGGTTAGAGAAGGTTGTGAACTGCGATGTAGTTGCTGGGACTTAACACCCAGGTTCTCTGCAAAAGTGCACTTAACCACTGAGAAAATTTTAGAACACAAGATTTTTAATTTAAGGATCATTCTTCCCAGAATTGTATAACTTGTACTTCTGCCAATATGATATGAAAATTCTTTTTTTATGTAGATTCTTGCTGACATGTTATCATTTTTAAATAATGACTTTCTAATTGCAGTGAGATTTTTGAAGTTTATTTTGCTATTTTTCCTTCCTTCCTTCCTTCCTTCCTTCCTTCCTTCCTTCCTTCCTTCCTTCCTTCCTTCCTTCCTTCCTTCTCTCTTTCTTTCTTAACATAGTGGTCAAAGAACACACAGTATTTCCTTTTCCTTTGAAACAAGGCCTCATGTAGTCCTGGGGAGCCTTGAATTTGGTGTGTAGCTAAAAATCATGAGCTTCTGATTCTCCTGCTTCTATCTTCACAGTGGCAGGATTACAGACATGTCTTATATGTAGTTTTATCTGACGCTGGAATTGAAATTCAGTTTCGCCCATATTAGTAAACAATGTAGCAATAAATCTACATGCCTAATCTCCACTACTGCAATTTTGTGAATGACTCAAGATTTGTTTTTATGTCCTAATACATAATATATTTTAAGGACTGTTTCATGTGCTGAGGATGTATATTCTTGTTGGATGAAATGTTCTGTAAATGTCTGCTGCCCAGTACATTATCTATAGTACCTCAGCACTGTTTTCTGTGGGGGGACTGAGAAAGGGTATCGTTACTATGTACAACTGGCAGGCCTTGTACTCACTCTTTCCCCAGCATTTTTTTAAGCTTGTGACAATCCTTCTTTGTTTGCCTCTCAAATAACAGGAATGAGGTATGTGTCACCACAACCATCTTGCTGTGTGTGATGATCTGTCCACTGATGAAACTGCAGGGTTCAAGTCCTCCTCTAACACTGTACTGGATCCCACTTATTAGGTATTACTAAACTGATCCCTTAACTAAATGGCTATTTTCATCTTACAGTTACTCTGTTTAAGAATACCTACTCCTGCTCACTTTTGGTTTACATCACCATGCACGTGGGTGTGCGTGTGTATGTGTAACCCTGTATGCACATCTGAAAGCCAGGAGAATCTTCAAGTGTCTTTTTCTATAGTAAGAGGACTGCCGTATTGCCCTGACTGAGCCAGAGCTCACTAGTTCAGCTACAATGGCTCGGACAGCTAGGACAGTTCTCAGCACCCCTGTCTTACTCCCACCTCAATGCTGGCAAAGCCATGCCCTGCTTTCCTCTGAGTGCTCGGGATATGAATTCAGTTCCCCATGCTTGCAGAGAAAGCACTCTTACTCACGCCATCATCCCAGGCTAGGAATATCTTTTCCCCAACATTCCGCTTTTAGTCTGTGTGTTTACCACTGAAGTGAGTCTCTCGCAGACTGTATACTGTCGACTCTTGGTTTTGATTAGTTTTGTGCCATCTAACTAGGGAATAAAGTCCCAACTACACTTAGAATTAATACAATGTAAGAATTTGTGTTTTTCTTATTGTTTTGAATAGTGCTCATTTAAGTCTGCCTTTCTTCATGGGATAAAAAAAAATGCCATTCCATTTCCTCTTGGTCATGTAAGGTTTCTGTTGAACAGTTTATTGGCTGTTGAATGAGGGTACTTGTAAATGTGACTTTTTCGTCTTCGTGGCCCGGCTCTTTTCATTCTTCTCTGTGTCATCTTTACAAACGGGATTCATACTTTATGTATTCTCAAGGCTAGCTACGGTTCTTTTGCTTCTGGATCTGGATCTTGAGTGTCTTTTGGAAGCCTGGTCTGGTAATAATAAATCCTTCAGTTTATGTTTTTTTTTTTTTTTTTAAATCTTGAAACGACCTTTTCCTTTTAGAAGGATAGGCTTCTAGAGTAGAGTAAATCTAGTTGAATTACTTTTTTTTTTCTTATTTCTTGGGTTTCTATGCATGTCAAAATTTATATTTCTGATGGATCATGTTTATGGGTTATACCCTCATGTTTTCTGTTGATATTTATGAAACATTACAGGGTCATATATTAGGGTGCGAATTATATAAAATCTAGTACAAGCTCCACCATGTTTTTAATTTAAGGGAGAATTCTCAGCTGAAACTTTTTGATATTAATGCTTTCTTTCTTCTGTGCAGTGTGTTCACATAAGTCAGAGGTGACATCTAGTATCTTCCTCTATCACTTTCCACTGTGCTTTTCTGAGACAGTCTCTCATTGACCCTGGGGCTCATCAATTACCTAGGTTCGATGGCCAGCAAGCAATGGGGATCAGTATGGGTGTTGAGGATCTGAACTCAGTCCCTTTGCTTCGATAGCTAGCAGTTTACTCAAGAATCACCTCTCCAGCCTGATACTGACTTATACTATTTCTAGAAATCTAATCTCATAAAGTGAACCTTTCCACCTAAGCTGAATTTTCTTTTAATTTCTTAAACTTTTCCTTATTTCTCTCTTCTACAGTATAATTTATTCATACTTATTTTAAACTCTGTAGTGTTTATTAAGCACTGTTTATCAACTAAGTTTTAACTTCAAAAAGATAGAGCAGAAACAATAAATACATATTGTTAAAAAAAAACAATGAATTTCAACTGCATATTACTGCCAAATACCCAGCTTACATTCAGGAGTTATTAGAATTTTTTCTCAAAAAGAACATTTAATAGATATAATTTTAACTTGACTTTTTTCATTCTGCTTTTCAATATATTAGGCTAAACTTCCTATTATATTAGGCTATAATATAATAGGCTATTACTTCCTTGGACTCTATCAATAACACAATACAAAATACTAACCTGGTATTTTTCTAAGAAGGAGAGGTCTGTGGTTTCATCAAAAGGGGCAGAGGATGACGAGACATGAACATATGGATTTAGTTCTGCAATATGACGAAGTACAGCTTCAGCCCTAGAAAATAAACACATTTACCAACCTCTCATTTATTATACTCAGTTTCATTAGATACTTGAAGAACATGAGAGGGCCCAGCACATGTAATTTTAACAAAAACTAAGTAAGTTATAGATAAACACAATTTTTATTCATTTTTACAGATAGCTACACAATCTTAAGACACATCATCACATGCTGCAGCAAGCCTCACAATCTTTACATATGCCCTTTTACTTCTGGTCTCCAAGCTTAAGGTCTCAGTGATAGCAATGCTAGAGATTTCTTTAGACACAGGAGTAGGAGGAGGGACTATCAGAGGGAATAAAGAGTATATAAGCACGGACAAGGCAGGCACCAGAAAAAGGAAATGGAACATATGTCATGAAAGCAGGAGGAAGGACAATCTAAATCAATGAAGAGACGGTGAAGAGGGCCGAGAATGTCAGTGTGTGGGGCAAGGGGATAAAAGCTAACTATAAAGGTAGATGTGTATAAAATGTCACAATAAAACCCATTACTTTGCTAAGGAATTAAAAAAAAAACTTCCTTTAAAGATGTCAAATTCATTTTAAAACCATGACAAAGGAAATATACGCCAGTATGCATTTATCTAAGGCAGGGTAAATTCATCTTGACAAAGTAAACAGCTATGACTAAGCTGGCATTCTAGATACAGACAACATTCCATATGTAAGTCTTTAAAAAAATAATCTCATGACAATGTATCAATGTATCAAAATATCTTTACCTGTTTCTCTCATTAACAACATCATCTTCACACAGAAAGAAATTGGTCCCTAGATCCCATGCTTGGCATTTTTTTGTATCATGAACTGTCAGTGCCTTCAAAGAGAGGAAAACGCCTGTTAAGTCCAAAATAGAACCAGGATGCATACTACCTCGAAGGCTATTTACAGTGTACTGAGAATACGACGTATATATGTGAGAACTTAGTGTTGTAAGAACTGAAAAGGATAAACAGTTACATCTTTATTCAGAAGACAGATTATAAGCACCTGAGAAACTCCAACAACCTGATGGAGAAACTACACAGTGAGAAGCTTTAAATTTTATCAAAGTGGCATGTTATATAAATCAACATAAAGAAAACATTCAGAAAAATTTATATAAAAGCACTTCAAAATATTCCATACCCCAGATGATAAAGGTAATGAGTAAATTTTTATCATGCCACAGCTCATTAATTTACAAGGAACATACTGGAATATATTTATTTTGTTGCTCTTAATTTACAAGGAACATACTGGAATATATTTATTTTGTTGCTCTTGAAAACGAAATGCTAAGTAACACCTTCCTCATTCATTAGACTGGCGAAGTTCAACAAACTGACAGCACATTCTGTTAGAGGATGATGGGATTCAATCACTCTCACATTACGGTGGTACTATGAGGTGCCATAGTACTTTAGTGTAACGTCTGGTAAGATGATGTGCATTTTCCCTTCAACAGAGCAATCCTATTTTTAGAAATCTATCCTATAGTGATATATTATTTGTGTTTCAAATAAATAAAGCTTGCCAGAAGATCAGAGGGCAAAGCAGCCACACTAATCAGTCATACAGGCCAGGCAGTGGTGGGACACATGTTTAATCTCAGCAACCACACTAATTAGCCAGAGAATGGGCAGTGGTGGTGCACACCTTTAATCCCAGCACTAGAAAGGAATGAATACAAGGCAGGAGGGACAGCACTGGGTCTCCATCTGAGGATTCATGGAGGCAGGATGGCTCTTTCAGTCTGAAAATTTCAGAGACAAGAGCTCTCTTAGTAGCTTTGCTTTTCTGATATTCATCCTGAACCCCAATATCTGTCTCTGGGTTTTTACTGATCATGCAACACTGTCCCAGAAATGTTCTTGGGAAAATCAAAAACACTTACAGCCAGGGTTATTAAACAGATGTATTACCATTAAAAACACTAGAAACAAAATGTACATAAACATGGGAAAATTGGTATAATGTGATATACTCACAAAATGTAACTATAAAAAACAGTTTTATAGTTTTATAGTAACTAGAAAAAACATCACTATGGAGTAATCTTATGGACATGCTGTTAAGTAATAAAAAGCAAGGCACTTTAAGAGACACAGGAAAAGAGAGATACATAAACTTGAATAGGATATTCCTGTATACATGTATTTGCTTATTATTAAATACAATGAAGAGTATAAGATTAAAAGAGAATGATCTAAGAGAACATAATAAAAAACTAGGCTAACTTGAACATATTTTTATTTTTTTGCTTAATTTTGAATTAAATAAATACCCTATAGTAGTAATACTGATTTTAAAAAGTGATACCTGAGACTCTAACCCAAAATAATCTAAACTATTTTTGAGTTGTTTGCATGATTAACTGGGGGAGCTATTGAATATAAATTTCTTTAAAAAGCTACCAGTCAAAAGAAAAGGGTTTTAGAAAAGGATAGAAAATACTAATTTTCCATAATTTGTGAGTGATATTGAAATTGATATTCTGAAACTCTGTCATAGAAGTTAAATATAATATAGGACAAATAAGTGACCTGTTATTAAAAACAATGAATCTTACATAAGAGAAAATACAAAAACAGAAAGTGAAAGAAGTAATCCATCATTCCTATAGTGAATTAGAAATTTTGCAGTAACTTATAATTTTAAACTTGAATACACTTTAGTGCTTCCTGATGATTTGTTTTATCTCTATTCCTCAACAAGACTTAAAGTCACAGAAACTAAGGGGGTTATATCAAAAGAATTCAGAAACTTAAAGAAGATCCATTAATGAAGATGAACCAATTTAGTACTAATAAAAATAGAATGTAGAATGAATAAAGCCATAACATCAGCATATTTAAATATACAAATTCGTCATCGATATAGCTAAAGTTCATTAGTCATAGCTGAGGGATGGTCACGATGACTTATAGAAGGTGGCAAACAGCAGAAAATGCAGTATAATATTTATCCTGCTTTTCACATGCAGTCTACAATTTAGTGAGATTAAGTAATCAATAAAGATAAAATTTTCTTTCTAAATATTATAGCTAATAAATGAGGAAGAATGACAACTGCTAACTCTTAATGAATATAAACAATGACGAGTAATAGATAAAACAATAACAAAGAGAATAACAGAATATCGCCTTTTGACAGAACATAGTATTTCCTATGAAATGTCTTGTCAAAGGAAACAAATACAATTTGAATCTGGATATGACTACCAGTTTATAAGAAAATACAAGCTGTAATTATATGTAATAAATAGTTTTTTCAGTGTTTCTATCTTGTAGGAGACAGGTCTCGCCATGGAGCACTGGCTGGCCCGGAACTCTCTAGTAGACTAGGACGAGGCTTGCTCTTCAAGCCTCTTGCTTTTAAAGTGCTGTAATTAGACATGCGCCACTATTTATGTCACAGAATGACTACTCTCTTTAATAAATAGAGTTAATGTGAAAAACAATCAGGGAAAGAAAACCTACAAATTAAAAGAAAGAAAGTTGCAGTGTACAGATTCTCGTGGTTCCTGATTAGAACAAAATAAACTGCAAGGAAACAAAGCTGAATTCTCAACTGGGCATCTTATGTTTATGTTAGCTAGCTTTCAGGCTAGTGGCAACAATACAGACTTCGTGACATTTAGGCTGCTGCGTAATCCCTTCTCTTGATTATGAGCTGGACTTCTGAACTTAGAGCTAAAGAATATACTTTGTTGTGTTAAGTGCTGTCCCTCTCCCGGTTAGTCCCTCATGACGCCAGCTGTCATACTGTCAGCAGCACTACGGAGACAGCCATATGGTAGAAATGGAGTGACCTCTGCTCCACAGCCAGGAAGGAACTACGGTCTGCAGTCCTAAGGCCCACAAAGAAAGAAAGCTGGCAACAACCAAACGTGAGCGTTCTTTGATGGACCACTCCCAGGACAACTATAGCTCCTTTGAATACTTTTTGCTGCCTTGTCAGAGAGCCTAACAGAAGAAAAAGCTGAAAATTTTGCCCATGCCAACTAGACATAATAAATGATGCTGTCAAAATCTGCAGTAAATGATTTTAGAGAAATACAAAACAAATTTAAGCCATAAGAAATTATTAGATTTTAAGGTGTTAAATGGCACTAAGTTATGGCTATATTAAAGATATATACTAAAATATTTAAAAGCGATAAAATATTTGAAGTTCTTAAAGAATTCAACAGTTGCTGTCAGTAGGAAATGAGAAGCAAATATAGGAAAAGCACAAGTACGTGGAGTTGGTGACCCAAGCTGTATGATAGGTAATTAAGAATGTGTTAAGTGGCTGGGCGGTGGTGGCGCACGCCTTTAATCCCAGCACTCAGGAGGCACAGGCAGGCGGATCTCTGTGAGTTCGAGACCAGCCTGGTCTACAATAGCTAGTTCCAGGACAGGCTCCAAAACCACAGAGAAACCCTGTCTCGATAAAACCAAAACAAAAAAAAAAACAAAAAAAAAAGGTGTTAAGTGACTTTTTATGTTTAAATTTTCAATAAAATTAAAAAATAGCAGCATTAATGATTCTATTATGTAAAATGAAACAATAAGGCAAAGTACATTATCAGTTCAAATCAGCAAAAATGAAACAGTTCATAACAAACCACTTTTCATACCGCAGGTGTATACTCACTTTAATCCCTGCAAGAACAAGATTCTTTGCTATAAAGGAAAAAAAAGAAATAACTTAGCATTGCAAATTCATACAAAATACAACTTCATGAGGCGTTATCACATTTCTGAGTTACCTATAATTTTTTTACTTGATTAAAAAAATTAGAAAATCCAGGAGTAAAAAAAATGAAATACATTTTGCATAATCACATCATTTAAAGATATCTATTCACTTCTCAGGGTTTTTATAAATATACTATGCAACCATAATGAATTAAGAATGATCATTTGGCCAGGTTTGGTGGCACATGCCTTTAATCCCAGCACTAAGGAGGCAAAGACAGATGGGTCGTCATAAATTCAAGGCCTGTATGTTCTACACAGTGAGCTCCACATAGCCAGGTTTAAATAGTGAGACCTCGTCTAGACAGAACATAACAAATGATCATTTAATTAACAGCTACTAAGCTATTAAAATTACTACATGAGAGGTGTTTTTGTTTTTCTGTGGAAGACTATACCTGTGCTACAAAATATTTTGTCAAAAATTCTGATCAACACTTTGAATCTAATTTCTTCTAATGAAAATAAGAGTTATAGTCTTTATCTTACGCAATTCAAAAGAATCACAAGAATTATAGGAAAAAATATTGCTTACCAATTTCTACTCCAAGACCACCCATACCACTTAAGAAGACACGGGACTTGGCCATCTTCTGCATTGCTGTGTCACCAAGAACATATCTCTGTCGACTATATATGTAAAAAACAAAATAATTATTTCATCAAAATAAAATCTGCCTTAAAGTTTTGAAAACTAACAGCCATGACACATGAGTCTGTCTAGAGTTGTTTTAGATGATTTGTATAGCACTTAAAGTAAACCAACTCAACTCCTAACTATAGAAGACATTTTGGAAAATTAATTTTGGCGCTACAATCCACATTCCAGGAGGCAGGAACTCTCCTCTTTTTGGAATGCTGTGAGGTGGACCTGCCATTGTTCCATTCCATCCTGTCTGCTCATTTCATCATTTCAGTGGTCACTACAGGCATCTGATTCTGTTATCTTTGTTTTAAAATTGACTACAAACAGGATCTTGGAGGGAAGATTCAGTTCTCCTAGCTTAGTCCCATCTAACTTGATGTGCCATGCTTTGTTGACATACATGGGAGGCCTGTCTTTTTCTGAATGGAGACAGAAGAGGAGTAGATGGAGGGGGAGCAGGTAGAAGGGAGGTAGGGGAAGGAACAGGAGGAGAGGCGGCAGGGGAAACTGTAGTTGGTATGTAAAACAAATAAAAAAAACTGATGGGAAACTGTGGTCAGTATGCAAAATAAATGAAAAAAGTTTCATTTAAAAAAAAGAAGAAAAAACTTAAAGTCACAAAAGGACTAAATAGAAGGGTTGTGGAGGATGGAACTAAAGGATGTACATTTGACAATTAAGATTTACACACCCATAAGGTTATAAAGCCTACTTATTCACGGCAATAAAAAACACACACACACACACACACACACACACACACACACACACACACACACACACACACGAAGAAAGGAAGGAAGAGAGGGCGAGAGAGAACTGGGGGAACTGGCCAGGCAATTCTTGAGTATTATTTTGCATTGACAACCTGGGAAAACACACTTGGGATCTTGTTAAGTTATGAATCCTAAAAACAAGCTTGCATATGAATATATATTCCTAAACTTATGAACACAATCTGCTCAGCCTGCATATACTGTTACTCATATGTACACACTTTCAGGGTTGACCACTGGTCTTAGATAACCAACTGGGGCTCCTCCTGGGTAAGACTGGTTTCTCCCACTCTAGGCATTCCTTAGCTGCCTGTAGATAGTTCTTTGTCTAGGGTTGGGGCCCCTTGACATTTCCCTCTGATACAAACATGATTTATTTATATGTATAGGTGGGGTCTGTGTATAGGGTGCCCACAGGGGTCACAAGGGTGTATCAGACACCCAGGAATTGGAGTTACAGGATGTTCATGAGCTGCCTGGTACAGATGCTAGGAACTCCAAGAGCAGTTATGTGCTCTCAACAACTGAGCCGTCTCACTAGCCACATTTATGAGATTTATTCATCTTGATTAATGTAAATGGTCAATGGTACTATTAAGGGTCATATAGTAAAAAGGTAAAAATGTAAAATACTCAGCAAAATGTCTATGACATGCACTGTGAGATAATCAAATAATTGTGTAAGGTAATACACAGAAGTACCAGAATCTATGGGAAATCAGCAATACAGAAGATTATTTGTATTTAAGTTAGAAATGGAGTGATTTCAAAGTGAGATTCATTCAAATTGAATTCTAAAGAATTATTTCAAAGGTTCATTAAGATAGGAAAAGCATATGGATGCGCAGCTCATGACTGTCTAGCACACAATGCTCTGGGTTCAACCTCAGCACTGTGTAAACTGGGCCAGGTGCTGCATGCCTGTTCCAGCGCCTGAGGCAGACCAGGAATTCACTCAGGTACCTAGGTTCATGGGCAGCTTTGGTTACCTGAAACTCTTCTCTGGGCCAATGGTAAATAATAGGAATCAGATTTACTCTCCTGTTTTAAATAACTGGAATTAATAAATAGAAATTTATTCAAACACTAAAAAATAACTTAAAAGTAATTTTTGATAGAAAACAAAGCAAGATTCAATTTATTTATTTGTTTATTTAATTTTGAAACAGGGTCTCATTATGTAGCTCTCACTACATAGCTCTACAGAGCCAGCTGGCCTTAAGCTGATGGAGAGCACCATCACATTCATGGCCTTAGTTTAGATGTAACCTGAAGAATTTCTAGGTTGCAGCAGAGAGAGGGAAATGCACCTGGAATCTGGTGGTCTCCCTAAACTGAAGAGCTATAAACTTAAGAATTCAGAGTTTGGTCAGAGGATGGTTCAGCAGGTAAAGGCACCTGTAACCAAGCCTGCTGACCTGAGTTCAAGCCCTGAGACCCACAAGGTAGAAGAGCCCTAACTATCTGCAACAATTTGTCCTCTGACCTGCACACACATGCCATGGCACGAGCGCATACACACATGGAAATATATACATAAATATTAAAAAACAATTTCATGAAATAAGTGAAGAGGGAGCAGAAATTAGCAAAAGGTTCTCTAACTTAAATTGAGTACAAATTACCAAACGCATAAGGAAAAATCTAATGTGGAAGAATCACCTCAAGGGAAAAGGGGAGCAAACACTACTAGTAAAATAGAGCTCACGAAACTTTGTGTTTTGCTTAAGCACAAAAATACCTCGCAATACAAAGGGCATTAGATACAGTATTAAGAATATTACATAAACAGTGAAGAAAATTTTGCTCTGAATTTAATGAAGACTCCTTTTTGGTCATAAGCTGAAAAGCAAGCCAGGAAAGGAACATACTGTTTCTTTAGTAATTTAACTGTGTTTCTAAATAAAACTAAAGAATATTTTAGGAACCTAACATTATTTAGAATCCAAAACTATAAAATCCACAGAGACATCCATAAAAAAGTTACCAGTATATAAAAAGTAGGGCAATACAACCCATACTGAACTAGACATAACAACAGGTGTACCTTCAGGAATAACAGATGCTAGAGCTGAAGGAGAGAGATACCCTGTCAAATATAAATATGACCCACATGCTCAAGAAAAAGGGAGATATAACTAAAACCCTCCAGAGGATAGAAATATAAACCTAAGATAAGAACAGTGTGTATGGAACTAATGACCTGAAGGTCAGCACCAGAACTTCCTAACATGAAAACAGATACAGCCTGAGAAAGTCGTGGTGCTTCTTTAGCTGAATATATGTGAAATTGGAATTTTTAAAACAGAATGTGGAAATGAGGGTAGATAAAGGTATGAATGGTCAATTTTTTTCCAGGAATACTAAACTCACATGTGAACAATTTCCAAACAAGAAATATAAGGAAAGCTAACTGCACCACGGTATATCACAAACTTGGGAAAGAAGGAGCCAGATGAAGGGTTTTTAAGGGGGGGGGGGAAGGGGAGGAGACACAGGAGGGCTTCTGGAGAGACAGGAGAGGAGGTGAGTGACTTGCTATTCAGCCTCTTTGAATCTAGAGTTCTTTAGAGGGACAGAGATTTAGTTAAATTCCTTTCCTGCCTTTGAAAACAGTTGGTGCCTGAGGGGAAGGAATTCCCTTAGGGGGTGGCTCTGGCAGAGTGCTACATTAGGACAGCAGTAGATTAAAAGGCAGCAACAATTTTAAAAAATGCTGACAAAAAAATTCTACATTTCCCCCTGAAGTACCGCCAACTAGGGATCTTTAGGTACACAAATGTGTGGAACTCTCCTAGTCACGCCATAGCTCGCTAAAAAAAAAACAACCCTCACTCCATTCCCTCTCCATCCAAACTGTAACTCAGTTACAGATTTTTCCATTTCCTACGGAATATATTTTCTTGAGAAAACACTGAAATTATCATCCTCTATAATTTGACTATACAATTCAAGTAACTCCTACATGATCAAGAACATCAGGAAAGCCTCTTGTTTAAACTCAGGACACTTAGGTTCATATTGGACAATAAAATTCTTCTTAGTCCTATTGTTTAAGTCAAAAGAAACAGGAGTTTATTTACATAACATTAAAACTTTCATACTACATATAACATGAGAAAACTCCACAAAAATCCCCATTTTATTTGAGAGGAACCTGTAGGATATCCATACAAAATTCTGCACAGGCATAGTCTTCAAACAGACTATGTGATTCTGGGGTAACGATCAGAAAGGGTGGTTTTCGGCCTCTTAGGTTCTTACCTGTATAATCCATCATCGATTTCCACAGATTCTGTAGACATGGTAGGTAAATTTTTACTTGCACTAGGGAGAGAAAAAAACAAACCCAAACTTTTAAAGATCATATATGGCTTTTGAATATTAATACTCTATAATGTGAAATTCACTTATGCATAAGACGAGATTCGCAAGTTACTAAAGGTTGTTTTACATAAAATGTATGTTGTATCATGTGTTACCTTCCTTAGATTTTTAAAATGTGTTGAAGTTAATTTCAATAATTGCTGGTCTGTATAGTTTTAATGTTAAGATCTTAGAGCAACCAGACAGTACCTGCACTCTTAAGACATCAGCTAGCTAATAAAAACAGCATACTCATACAACATACTATTCTGGCAATAAAAGTGTACACACACACACATACACACACACACACACACACACTATTTGTAGTCTCCTATCATCTTGTTTTTACTTCTTTCACTTATTGTTTTATTTTGGCCAAAATTAGTTTGGTGGATTAAATTTCTGAGTGAAAAGGAGAACGAGTATATGTACACCCTGCTCTGCCACTGAATGGCTATGTCTGCCACTAACTTTCCAAAAAGTTCTGTGTCACTGACTGGTTCAAGAATACATTCAGCCAGGTGGTGGTGACACACAACTTTAATCCCAGCACTGGGGGGCAGAGGCAGGGGATCTCTGTGAGTTCGAGACCAGCCTGGTCTACAGGGTGAGTTCCAGGACAAGCTCTATTGCGACACTGAGAAACCCTGTCAAGAAAATAAATAAATAAAGGATATGCTCAAAAACAGCCATGCCTGATTGCACATACTTTTAATTTCAGAACTCCAGTGGAGGAGGGAAGAAAAGCAGGGGTTCTAAGCCATCCTTGGCTAACTAGAAGGCTTGCAACTAGTCACAAAACCAGTAATAATTAACAACAATAATAATGATGATAATAAAATAATGATTATATATGAGACAATAAAAATGCTCCAACTAAGGGGTGCTTATTTGTATTTAATAATATTTCTCAAGTCGATTTTAGCAGCATTCGCCTGGGCAGACAATACGATTACTTAAATCCAGTACCTGAAGCATCCTTTTCAATATGCAATGTAAAATGTTAGGCCTACATTAACTGAAAATAATAAATTCGTCACCTCTATACTTTTTCTACTGTATTCTTCTACTGGGCAGGATACAAGTGGGGCTTTATTAATTCTAAGATTACTACTGAAAGAGAAATAACCCAAACATGGTGAGAGTATACCAGGACCCCACCCCCATAATTTTGCAGGCTAGGAGAGAAAAACTCCAAGACCCTAAAGTGGGAAATAATCATGGAAGCCTTAGGCTCCTTCCCGTGCCCCGGTAACCCCGTAGTCAACAGGGGGTTTTCGGGGTGTCCAAAACTGCAACTGACTCATCCAGACTTGTTCCCTCCGAAGTAACAGTTTTCTAAGTCGCACGGTTGCAGGATGGGGCACAGTGGCCCTGCAGTTGTCTCTTAAAGGTGCCAAGCCACAGGGGCCTCAACCCACTCCTGACCAGGCCAGACAGGAGCAGTGTGACCTGTGGGGAGGATGCTCAACCCCACCGGGAACCGGCAAGACTCGGGAAGAGCCAGCCTCCCCGGCGAAGGCGAGATGCGAGGCCCGCGCCCACGCCGCCACACCCACCGCCCGCTGGCTCGCTCCCTGGGGCTCCCCGCGGCCCCGTGGCCTCCGCGAGCACCGAGCCGTCCGGGCCCCGGACGAGAGCCCGCGCCCGCCTTCCTCCGCTCCTTCCCGCCTAGCCCGCCCGGGCCAGGCCTCTCACCTGCAAGCTCCCCAGGAGGAGCAGGACGCCTCTCCCCGGCGGAGAGCAGCCAATGGCTCCGACCTCTTCATCGCCTTCCGAGACTCTGCAGCTGCAGCCGGGGAAGGCAGGCGAGGGGGCGGGGCCGCCAGGGTCAAGGGGCGGGCGGTACGTCACCAGAGGCGGGGCTGGGGAAAGTGCGCCCAGGAGGGTGGTTCCCGGCAGCCAGGGGACACCTGACTTCCGGTGGGGGTGGGGCCCCCGGACGAGCTTCCTCGCAGGTGGGGGGCGTGGCTAAGTGGAGGAGACGGCGCTGAGGGACAAACGCGGAACCCAAACGCTGAAGTCCACGTCACCTCCGGCGGGGAGCTAAGCCGGGAGGGGCCGGAGGCTCGCCCGGTGACGGAGTCGCTTTTGCAGATCCTCGGGTGTTCGAGCGTCTAGAGGACATCAATTTCCCAAAACCCGGCTGGGATGCCACTTAAACATTCCATTTAAATAGTTTTGCTCATCTAGTACGTGTCAGACGTAGATGTCTGTAATTCAGTTTCTTTTCAGAGCTGTAAAATTTTCCACTTTCATTTTTTTTTCTTTTTTTTTTTGGTTTTTCGAGACGAGGTTTCTCTGTGGCTTTGGAGCCTGTCCTGGAACTAGCTCTTGTAGACCAGGCTGGTCTCGAACTCACAGAGATCCGCCTGCCTCTGCCTCCCGAGTGCTGGGATTAAAGGCGTGCGCCACCACTGCCCGGCTTTCCACTTTCATTTTATGGGAGAAAAAAGGAACTTCCAGTTAATGATTTGGTTATAGCCATACAGCCAATAACTACGATCATCAGCGCTAGTGGCCAAGGTTTCTCTTCTAATTCTCATTTCGTTGACTCATTTTTTTTTTTTTGTCATTTTTAGAAAACAGTTGTGTGGACACAATATAAATTAGGAATCTTTCTAAATAGCTCTGTATTTGAAGAAACATCAGCCCATTAAAAAAATTGACATTACTTTGACTATAGATGTAACACAATGTTCTGTAAAGTATCATTTTAGTTCAAAATTGTCTTATATTTGGAAATATATGGTAGTCTTGGCAAGCCTACATTATCCTGTGTGTCCACCTATGCTATTTCTAAAATTGAACATCTCAAACATTGAAGCCTGTGTTGACTATCTGTTACATCCTGCTGGTTTCCTCTGTAGAAAAGGGTTTTTTTTTTAATCCAATTGACCTTTTTTACATTAACATTCCAATAAATTTGGGTTGTGGCTTATTTTTTCAGAGTTCTGCTCTAGCACGAAATATTTCCTGTCCTTTTATTATTATTATAGTTTTTGGAGATGTATATACATGCTGCTAGTTTTCATTTCCCTCCGGTTTATTTTCATAAATATTGAATATCTATTAGACAGTAGGGTCCAATGGCTAGATAATGATCAGACCATAGAGATAGCATGTCCTGATTTCATCAGTCTCATGGTGTGCTTGTAAGTATTTTGGCTCAGATGGAAAGAGAACAGGTACAAGAGAGTGACCACAGAGGGAGCAGGCCCTAGCCAGAGACTTGCACAGGACCAGGCCAGAGTCAACGACCTCCAAGGAAGCAGGCCTGAGCCAGGGACCTCCAGAGGAGCAGGTACAAGGGAGTGACTGCCTAGGGAGCAGACTCAAGTCGGAGACGTCTGCAGGACCTGATTCCAGCTGGGGACCTCTGTGAAAGCAGGCTGAGGCAGCAGCCTCCATGGGAACAGGCCTGAACGACCTCCGGGATTGGAAAGTAACTCCAGGGAGCACTGAATGACCTCCTGGAACATTGAGTGACTTCTGGGGTGACTGGAACTATAGCCCTAACTGCACCACAATCAGCAACCATCTAAGCCTTGGGTCCACTGGCACCTGGAAGATTGATCATCACAGGCACCAGCCCCAACTACACCAATCAGAGGAAAAGATAGGTAGAACAAGGCAATAAAAAAAAAGATGTGGGAGTGCCCATCAGCTGTGGGTACTACCATCCTTTGGTGGGCTAGGGCTGTGTAAGAAAGCTGAGCAAGCCAGAGGAAGTAAACCAGTTAGCAGCATCCCTCTGTGGACTCTACTTTAGTTTCTGTCTCGAAGTTCTTATGTTGCCTTTCGTGGAAATGGACAATAACCTTTAAGTCAAGCCAGTGGTTCTTAACTGCAACACTTTAGTACAGTTCTTCATGTTGTGGTGACCACCAACCATAAAATTATTTTATTGCTTTTCATACTGTAAGTTTGCTACTGTCTTATATGCAGGCTATGTGATATTTGGCCCCTAAAGGGGTTGAGACCCTCAGGTTGAGAAGCGCTGTTGATACCCTCTTCTTCAAGCTGCTTTTTGGTTATGGTGTTTCATCACAACAATGAAGAATTTGGGAAGCAGAAAAATACAAATTAATTAGAAATCAAGTTCAGAAAGTTTTAAAATGAAGAACATAAAAGCTGACACAGGGATTGAGAGGCTTTGGGGAGACAACAATTTTAGCTAGAGATGTCCTAGATTATCTTTTTGAGAAAATGACAGTTGTTCCCAAGCCTAAATAACTTCAACCATGTGGAGATGTAAACAAAAGAGAAATTTTGACCACGGGGAAAACAAGTGAAACTTTTAATTTTCTTCTTTTTAAAATATTTATTACTTTCTGGTGTGTGCATATATTTTCTTCTTAAAACAGACTGGGCTTTTTCTAGAGAAAAAAAAACAGCACATGAAGGATATTCAGCATAAGAGAGACCTCTTCATTGTTTGCTTTGAAGGGGGAAGGCTGCCATGTGACAGGTGGGACTTGAGTGTGGCCCCAAGGTAATGGCCAACAATAAGGAACAAGTTGGCGTACAGTGGTAAGGAATTAAAGAGCATGTTGTCATATGGCTGTAATTAAACTGATCAACAACCTGCATGTGCTTGAAAATGACTGGCCAGAAAACAGAATGAAATCAATGTCTTGATTTCATCCTTGTAAGTCTCTGCCTGCCATCTACCTTGCTGTGCCTGGAATTGACCCACAGAATAAGTTAACAGATTTGTATTCTTTTATGCGTACAGTGGCTTGGATAAAAATGGTGCCCATAGGGCCATAGGAGGTGGCACTATTAAAAGGAGAGTCTTTGTTGGACTAAGTGTGGCCTTGTTGGAAGAAGTAGGCAGGCATTGAGGTCTCAGGTGCTTAAGCCAAGTCTAGTGTGGCATTTTCTTCCTACTGCCTGTGGATCAAGATATAGAGCTCTTAGCTCCCTCTCCATCACCATGTCTGCCTGCATGCCACCACACTTCTTGTCATGATGATAAAAGACTAAATTTTCAGACCACAAACCAGTCGCAATGAAATGTTTTCTTTTATCAGAGTTGCCACGGTCATGGTGTCTCTTCATAGCATTAAAACCTTAAGTAAGAAAATGCTAGTATGCTTACAGAACTTTGTTGTTCAGTAATAGAAAAAAATTGTAGGTAAAACCCATGACTCTAATATATTTGGCATTAGATCACTATTTTCCATCAGTATAGAATATAAACATGAATCTTTGTTAGCTTTTCTGTGTTTGACATGACCAATGTAAGGAATACAGGCGTGTTATGGCTCTTAGCTTCTGAGGTGTCTGTTAATGTTTGTTGGAGGAGAGAGGCACTTGTTGGTTCCCAGTCACCCAGCTTGCTTAGACCCGAAATAACTACACAGATACTGTATTAATTAAATCACTGCTTAGCCCATTAGCTCTAGCTTCTTATTGGCTAACTTTTACATATTAGTCTAACCCATGTCCATTAATCTGTATCGCCAAGTGACTGTGGCTTACCGGCTAAAGTTCCAAGCAGCGGCATTGGTCTCCAGTGGCTCCATGGTGTCTCTCTGAATCCGCCCTTCTTTCTCCCAACATTCAGTTTAGTTTCCCCCACCTATCTCTGCCCTGCTATTGGCCCAAAGCAGTTTCTTTATTTATTAATGGTAACCACAGCATTCAGAGGGAACTCCCACATCAAATGTCCTCGCTTTAGCACTGTGCAACCTGTAAATCATGGCCAGAGCACATGGGTGCTAGAAAACAAAGGAAGGAAATGTTCAAGGCTTCAGTATTTCCCTTAAGAGCATATACCCAAGACGTTTAACTTCTTAAAGCTTCTACTGTGCCCCAATAGCACCATGGGTTTTAGAGAAAGTCTTTAACACACTGGCCTTAAAGGATATTTAAGATCCAAACCACACTAGCAGGCATCTTACATTTGATGGAACAGCATCAATTATTACAAAAACATGATAAAATGGTGATTTTATATCCTTTTTTTTAATGTTTTGGAAAGTTTACTCTAATAGATTCCCTGAGAGTCCAGCTCTTAAGAATCCCCTCTCAGGGTGCAAAGACACCACAATAAGTAAAGGGGGGCTAGAAATCTGAGGGTTAAGAAATGTACTCACAACAGGTTCTTTCTATCTGTGTCTCTTTATTCTTCTCCTTATTCCTTATTCTTCCTTGCTCTCCCTTGT
Source organism: Microtus ochrogaster (assembly GCF_000317375.1). Lineage (NCBI taxonomy): Eukaryota > Metazoa > Chordata > Mammalia > Rodentia > Cricetidae > Microtus > Microtus ochrogaster. The sequence goes on along the minus strand of NC_022027.1, from coordinate 35,073,624 downwards.
TCTGCCGGTTACAAACATTCCTAGTCATATGTACGTTTAAAACTAACAATTTCCCAGCCCTAGCATGTTCCAGAGCTGGAATTCTTTTTCCCCATAAAAATCAGAAAAGAGTTTTCACACACCCACACACCCACAGTTCTGTGGCTGTCAGCTCAAAGGTTCACATCCAGTGAACTCCTTAATGGAGAAAGTTAGTTAAGAAAGGAATTAAATCATCAGGGGATTCTAGAGGGGATGGTTAGTGTGCAATACTACATTTTTAGATAAAAGAGCTAAAATGTTTGTTTTCAGTGTGTCCTTTTTTTCCTCTCCTAGCATGCATAGAATTGGATAACTAAGCAACCTATGTAAGCAGTCAGGGAGAAGCTATGGCTCTTGATCAGATAGCACACACACCTGATGCTACAATTTCTACTGGCCTACAGGTCCAGATTAGGCACCTGGAGCTCTAAGCAGTCGAGACAAAGAGACCCGGGCCTCTAAATTATTGTTTCCAGGGTATACTGTTATCAACAGTTCTGATTGTGGGTGTTGTGGGTCTTTCTCTGGATCCTGAACTAAAATCATCAGTAAACTGAGGTGAGGGTTCTTGTAGGAGGCCACTGGTTAGTTTCTGGCTGCTCAACCCTGAAATAATCACACAGAAACCATATTTTTGCAATACTGAACCATTAGAATAATAGGGCAGGAATCTGAGTTCAGTAAGTACAAATCCATTTGAAGGACCCGAGTTGCAAGAGGCAATCCCAGGGCCCCATTTCAAGAAGGGAATGAATTTCCCAGAGGAACCATTAATTATGCTTCCACACAAAGGATTAGGACACTTACATAGACTGTGAATTGGAATACGTATGCTGCAGACAGAGTTTCTGTCATCCAGATGCAGATGTTGAAACCAAGTCTCCACTGTGATGGAATTTGAAGATTACTTTTTCCAGAACTTAAAGTTTAGAGATTCCTGTCATCCTTCAGGCCTTATAAGGCCATAGCAAGTGACATTCCTCTCAGAACCTTGTACTAGATACCAAGTCTGTGGGACCTTTGTAGTCTTGAAAAAGTGTGAATAATGAATGTTGGGTTCTTTGTTACTATAGCTTAGAGGTTTATGTAGCAGCCTATACAGACTATGGCAAATTAAATATATTTTTTTAAAAAAATATTGCTTATAAAATAAGAGAAGAGAAATTATCATAAGTTTGCAATTGAAATATAATTTTTGAGAACCGTTTTTAAAAAATTGTTTTATTTTTGTGTGTATTTTGTCTGTCTATATGTGTGTATACTACATGTGTTTCTGGTGTATCATACCTTGGAACCAAAATTATAGATGTTTGTGAGCCACTGTGTAGGTGTTGGAAACTAAATCCAGGTCTTCTAGAAAAATGATAAGTGCTCTCAACCACGGAACCATTTCTCCAGTCCCCCTCTCCCAGGACATTTTAATTACTTAATTATGTAGGCAACAGTGGCTGTAGAGAAAACATAGCAATTGTTCTCCTATATTTAATCTTTGGCTAATAAGAACAGAAAACAGATGAAAAACCTAAAAATTCCCAAATAGTACTTCAAATTCTCTCGTACTTTTCTAGGTGATATGCTATGAATTCATCTGGATCTTTTCTGACTGGGGATGGGAGAAAGTCGAGCGCCCTTATGAATCAACATTCAGAACTCTATTTGTGAGATTCAGATTTTAGCCACAATCATTATTCACCAGTAGACCAAATTGTAGTCTAAGCTCGTATAGGAAATGTTGTCTCTGAGAGCAATGGAGGCTTCCTTGCCACAGGCAGTTGTAGCTCACAGAGTTAAGCTGCTGAAAAACAAAAGGAACCAATGATCACCAGAGTTACTCCAAACTAGAAGATTGAATTTTACAGATAGCATGAAAGTGAGTTTAGAAAAAAGATATAATTATAGATGGGACCTCAAGAGAAACGACAAAGCAGAGCTCCCGTATCTCAGGGAATGGGTCCCAGTAAATAGGCACCCTCAAGCTGCTAGACTCGGAGCTTTAATAGGACCTAGGGCAGAAACTGGGGAGAGGCTGTGAGTAGGGGCAGTCAGTCAATCAGTTCCATGACCTTTCCAGGCACCTCTCAGTTTTGGTCATGTGTCAAGTGTCTTTTCCATGCAGTGGCACTCACTTGAGTTGTATAGAAGGAGAAGAAAGATAATAGGACAAGAGATTGGGAACAATCGGCTCAACCTGAAGAGAATCAAGTACATTTCCGGCCAAGAATAAGAATTGAGGTCCCTGTCCTGAAACTGCCCGACCCAATTCTACTTCCTGCTCTCATCAATCCTGATTCATCATATGCCTTTCCCCGACCCCCGACCCCTTGACTCAAACAATCTGCAGGTTATCTTTTTTATCTTCAGCTTCTTTTCTACTTGGTTTGAGAGCCTGATCCTTCAGGTCAGAGGCCATCAAATACCAACAAGCCTCTTTACCTCCTTGTTAAAAGTACATCTTTGGACCCCAGCCTAGCATTTCTTCTTAATTATGGCACTAAGAGTTTGCATGTCTAACAGTGTTCCCTGGTTATATTTGTGGGGCTATAGGATTGGATCATATTTTATGCTGTCTAACCTGCTTTCTCTGTTTCATAGTTCGACTATCTCTTGTGTCTACGTGGGACTTTCTTTACTGAATTCTGGTCTTTACTGATGATCTTGGTTTCTGTCGTGATGTGTGTGTAGTTCTGTTTCTCTGGCTCTGATCTTTGGCTTCATTCTTTGAATTTTGTCTTGAATCTTGCCTGAATAGTGGCACTTCTTTCCAATTTTAGTTTTCTTCTTGTCAAATTTCCTTTTTTACTTGCACTGGTTAAATGCGTCTGTTGTAACTCACATAGGCTATATCATAACTGTGCAATACACAGGGTGTTCTGTACATTCTAGGGAGGGAATAATGAATATTGAGCAAGAGTGATGTAAACTACGCAGAGAAGGTACATAGACACACACACACACACGTACATACATACACTATCATTTTAAAAGGCATCTAAACAGACAACTGGTGATTTAAGTTGAAGACAACTAGAAACTACATATGACAAAGGAGGGAATGCACAGTTGATACTTCTCTTTTTATTCCCTCTTTTTGTTTGTTTGCTGACTGTGTATCTATTTATCATTTTCCCCAGGCTTTGAATACACTGTGATCTCTTCATAATCTTATGAGGTATGTGTCAACTAAAGTTCCCAGAAAAATAAGACTCAACGATTGACTGGTTAGAATTTGTGTGAATGTGGAGAGTTAAGAGTTGAGGTTTAGATCCAAATTAGCTTGGGCTAGCTTTATCCCTCTTACTAGCTGTTTAGCTCTGTGCTTCACCTAACATTCCTGTAACTCTCTGATGAAACGTTTTGGAATGCACTAGTGGACTCCTAGCTTCAACTAAGACAAAGGGCAAAAGACCAGATAGCATCTGAGGCTCACAACAGAGATGTCTCTGCTTTGCTCTGACTCAACTCCTTGATGATCCCACAGCTATACTTTTAAAGTGCATTCTTTCACTTATGACTTTTTTGTTCTATACGTATAAAATTTTTTTTTTTTTACCAAAACTGTTACCATGTGGAATATTTTAAAGCATATTTGACTCCAGAATAAAGTTCCTGTTATTCTCTTTGAGGGGAGAGCTATGTTGTTGTTGTTTTGATAAGTACATAATTCAAAATACTCCCCTTTCTGTCTCCTTTTGTGTTCTCTGCACACAATGAAAAAATGCCCTCCTGGTATAACACACTTGTGGTCCAGGCAGGCCCAGGCCTCAGCTATGTTTTCAGCGTTACTCAGGGAAAACACAGCCTCTTCTAGAACATCAGAGTGAGGCTTTTACAAGATGGTGATCCTAACATCAAGAAGCTCTGATCCATAAACTAAAATCAACAACAGCAATGTAGCGATCCTATATGTGAAAAGCGTTGTTATAATACCATAGGCAGAGAGAGGCATACAGTTATTTTCAGAAAGGTCACATTTGACTGTCTTGTTGACTTTCTTAGCCCAGAATCCCCAATAGTTTGGGAAAAGATAGCATTCGGGTACCGAGTAGATTTAGATTTAGATCTGAAAGGATTTTTATAATGGGTTTGTTCCTGTGCTCTCATAAGGAAAGAAGTTACTGTGTCTGCTTTGTTAAAGATACACTGTGAGATGACCACTGAAAACCAGGAACCGAGCCTTCAAAAGAACCCAGCCATGCCAGAACCCTGATATCTTTCGTTCTTGGTCTGCAGATTGTGAGAAATAAATGTCGTTTGTTTAAACCACGGAGTCTATGCCATAGGGTTATTGTAGCCTGTGCTAAGACATCAGTTATGCTTTTTTGGTTGTTATTTATTTTTCTGCTTTTGCATCCCAACCAAAGTTCCCCTCCCTTCCCTCTTCCGACTTCCCCTCCCCTCCCAGTTGCGCTGCCCTGTAGTTCTGCAGGGAACCGAGATCATCTACTGACCTTCCTGCCATGTGGTCTCTCTCACCCCATTTCAGTGTTACAGGAATTCTAGGGCATTCACCGAGATATAGCCTGAGTCCTTTGCAGAGAGGATGATCGTTTGAATGTTAATGAGCATTACAATAAGTCAAATTATTATCTTAATATTCAGATAATATTAATGACTCTAAAAACTATTAATATGACCGGGATTAAATTGGGTTTTGAGGTTCAAAGGAATAGTTATCAGGTGCAGATAACTCGTGAAGTTTTCTGCAACAGGAGAATAGAGGAATGGATGGTAGGAGATGGAATTGAGATATTGTCAAATATTGCTATTTTAGTCAATTTTGCCATGTTGATATGTAGCTTTAGATGTAGAGGAACATGAAAAAGTCGTCCCACAATAGCTCAGAATTGAGTATAATAAATGGTTATTTATTTAGGAGTAGACTCACAGATCAACAGTCCTCTGTATGAGCGGGGAACAGGAACCTAATCCAGCCACCATAGAGAGAGTTTTTTCCTTTCCCTGCCTTTCCTTCCATCCTTCCTCCTTCCCTCCATCTCTCCTTCCCTTCCTTCATTCTTTCTTTTCTTCTTTCCTTTATTCCCTTTTATTTTTCTCTTTGAGACGGGCTCTCACACTGTAGTCCAGACTGGTCTCAGCTTGTGGTTAGTTCCCTGCTTCCTGAGTACTCCCTTCTATCTGCTTTGATTTTGCCATTTCTTACAGAAGAGCACATCTTAGTACAAAGGGTGCTACATACAATAAAACTTGCTCACATATACAAAATTTGTTGAGCTTTTTTTCCTATTATAAAAGCAGTATATGTTTATTTGGGGTTTTGGATACAGACATCCACAAGGAAGAAAAAAAAAGTGTCACAATAGCTAGCTAAAATGTTCAATATACATGTTCTTTCTTTCCTTTTTTTTTTTTTTGGTTTTTCGAGACAGGGTTTCTCTGTGGTTTTGGGCCTGTCCTGGAACTATCTCTTGTAGACCAGGCTGGTCTCGAACTCACAGAGATCCGTTTGCCTCTGCCTCCCGAGTGCTGGGATTAAAGGCGTGTGCCACCACCGCCCGGCTTTTCTTTCCTTTTTAAAAAAAGGTATTTATTTTACTTATTTATTATGTAGACAGTGTTTCTTCTTCTGCATGTATGCCTGCAGGCCAGAAGATGGTACCAGATCTCGTGGTGGTTATGAGCCATCATGTGGTTGCTGGGAATTGAACTTAGGACCTCTGGAAGAGCAGCCAGTGTTCTTAACTAGATGAGCCATCTTTCCAGCCCTGCACCTGCTATTTCTAAGCATGCATTTTGTTATAAACATCTAAAATGAGACTATTTATTTTATACTTGATTTTTTTCAGTTAATTGTAAGAAAAGGATTGTTGGTTTTTATTTTATTATTTTCTTTTCCTTAATAGGCGATTAAATCTCTAAGCATTGAGATAATGTTTAAATTTAGGCCCCAGATAGACTAGGGAGGCATCTCAGTGGTTAAGAATACTTGTTGCTCTTGCAGAGGGCCCAGGTCTGATTCTAGGTACTCACATGGCAGCTGAGCACTGTCAGTAACTGTACTTCCTGAGGATTCAGTTCCCTCTACTGCCATCCACAGGCACCAGGTTCACACAGGGTACACAGATATGCACACAAGCAAAACATCAATATATGTAAAATAAAAATAAATAACTCATCAAAAATGCATGCCATTGACAAAATAAATGAATTCTAAAAATATCCTATATGTCAAAATGTAATTTCTTTCTGATAGCCATGTAGATTCTGAGATGGACTTATAGAACTACTTGGACTATAGTGTTTAGCATACTTACTACTCAATTCTGCAAGGTATCATTTGCTGTGAAATAATCGTTCTGTTCACTGTGAAGATGTGTTGCTCTTATTATTAATAAAGAAATGACTGGCTAATAGCTAGGCAAGATTTTGGGGGCAGGGAGAACACTAGGAAGAAGAAGGGTGGAGTCAAGGGATTGTGAAGAGACACAGACGAAGCAGGAGATGAATATGCCTGCTAAGCTGAAAAAAAGATACTACCACACGGCAGAGTGTAGATGAGAAATATGGGTTAATTTAATTGTAAGAGCCAGTTAGTAATAAGACTAAGCCATCGGCTAAGCGTTTGTAATTGATAGTAAGTCTCAGTGTGGTTATTTGGGAGCTGGCTGGTGGGACAGAACTGACTGCTGGAATCAATGAGTCTCTACCTACAATTGTTCTCTCTAACAGTTTGAAAATGAATTGATATAATCTTTGCTTAATTATTATTTAGACTTCTTCAAGAAACTGAATTACTTAAAGAAATGCAATTTTTAGCAAATTCAATAGTCTAAATAAAAGAGAAGAAACAAAATGATGTCTTAATTATCTAAAATAGTGGATTTATTTTCCATAACATTTCCTTTCTACTAAAAACCTTCATCTTCTATAATAATATAATACATGAATGTAATATCCCATTTGAAATACTCTGTTGAGTGATAGTGATATAACTTTCAAAGGACATGTTTAAAATTGACACTGTGAACTTTAGTTTAAATCCATATCTATATCTATGAACCACAATATTGACATATTGTGATTTTCCCAAACATACTAAACCTTAAATAAGTTTAGATGTTAAAAAATTAAACATAATGAAGTTTCAATTATAACATTTGCATGTATGTATAATAACATGTATATGGACAAACAAATACAGTTAGATATATTTTATTATAGTAATTTTCACATATCAAGCTGAGATTATTAAACTTTTTTGTACCTTTCTTGGCAATCTGGTTTAGTTGGTAAATATTTTCTTTACAATGTCTAAAGTAATACAAACAGAACTGATACAAAAATACTTTGACATATAATTTTATTCATGGGATACATATGTTAGCCCTCTGTATCTAGGTAGTCCTTTAGCAAATATATCTTTAAAATGCCCAAGGCAATACCTGACTACAACAGTTTCTTGAACACTTACAAAACCAGCTGTGAGACATACATTTTACACAGAGATGTACTAAAGCCCTTAGGTTTACCTTGTGCATATATATCATTTTTGCTTTAAATCCAGAGGTAAGATTTACTATCATTTTAGGAGTAAGTATGTTATGAAGATATTTGATATACATTGGTATTGCAATTAGCTATGTCCTGTGGCATCTGTACAGTCTTAGCATGACTTCACGTGTAAACTTTTAGCATAAACTTCAGCACATGGAAAACTCTGAGCTCCACTCAGTTGACTATAGAACTCTATCTGTGATTTCTATGGGTTATGTTTAATAGAAAGTTTGATTAATACAGAAAATAAAGAGAGAGAATTTTGGAAAATAAAGTGGGATTTGAAATTTTTTTTTACACTGTTGTAAAACCTAAAGGAGAAAATAAGAAAGGGAAGGGAAGAAGAGATTTGTCATTGGTCAGTAATTTACTTTCCATAACCACACATAGCCTAGTGGATTTGCAAGTTACTCTCATGTTTTGAATACTGTTACACAGTTCACATCAGTTCCTACTAGATAATTATTGAAATTGAGTTCTTATACTTTCTCACCAAGCAAGTATGATACTTCTTTTATTTTCACGCCCTCCCATTCTGCATGAAAAAGGTGAACCAGACCTGAGTGGGATAACATATGTGGCGCTGTACAGACATATTTTGGGAACTGTAGTTTTTTAGCAGTACGTGTTGGTTTCACAATTATAGTTTTATTTTTCCTTTCTCCCCTCTCAATAGTCTCTGCTGTTGTCCTTGATCTGTATAGGGGGAAATTGTATGGTTTCTTGCCTTGAGTTTCTTTTCCATATCAAACTTCCTCTTTTTGTTTGTATATTTCCTTGATTTTTTTAGTTGACTTTACTCATTTATTTGTGGGAAATGACTTGTGGGATAAGGAGATAAACAAAAATTTCACTGTATTATTAAAAATGGGTTTTGTATTTTGCTTACAAGGTAATTAGTATATGCATTTTCTTTATTGTATTAAATCAGTATTTATGGAAGTCAGTTAACATATATTGTACAGTCTAAGGAATATTCTAAGGAAAAAACTATCCCCTTTAAAGACCTCTGTTGTATAGTGGTGTACCCCACTCTGCAGCATGTGAATGGGATTAATCTATATCATATAAACAATCTTGCCAGACTGGTGGGATTGGGTTGCTGAATAAGAATAAAAATGCTTTTAAAACCAAAGAGAAAACTGGGTCTTTTAATCACGGGAGTTGAAAATGGACCTATGGACATGATTCTGTTTTTCCCTGTGCTCTAGGCGTTGTGATAGCATCAGTCCATTACTGCTGCTGACGTATAGACAGTGATTCTACTGTCTCCATGCCATAGGTGTTGTGATATCATCAGTCTGCTATTGCTACTGACGTAGGGGTGTGATTCTACTATCTCCTTGCCATAGGTATTGGGACAGCAATCAGTCTGTTATTGTTGCTGAGCCCCTTTGAGAAAAAAAAAACTCCCTAAACCATGCTGATGTTTTGAGCATGTTGTTGACGTTGGCTATGCCAGAGGAGCAGCGAGTTGCAGCTGAAGTTCCAGGTGTCAGCCAGCAGAAGGGAATCCTCTGATGGGTCCATCTCGTCTAGGCGAGGCCATGAGGCTGCAGCCCCTAGAATGTCTTTTGCTTCTGTGCCTTTACGTGTTTGCTGCAGCTCTGTTTCTTTGATATCTAGCATGGTGGGAGTGGACGTGGAGAAATCTCCACTGCTCATAATGTAGTGTGTTTATCTTTTGGAAATTTCCCATTCTACTTGCTATTTTTACCTGTGGATTGTCAAGAAAGATGACCCCTTCCTAAGCTGTACTAATTTCATAACAATGATAGCTTATACAGAGTTTTGATGAATAAGGTCTGTGAGTCTCACCTAAGGAGCTGGATGGACTGTCGCTCAAGTTAATGACTAACAATTGAGTCCAGCTAGTTTAAATTCCTTTAACCTTAACGTCAGAAGGTGTGTTTACAGGTCTCAGAGTGCATCACAGCTGAAACAAAGCTGTGAAAATAACGAAGTTAGACTAAGATGTTTTTGTTGAATAACTTTGAGGTGAAAAACCCAAGAAGACAGTCTAAAGTTTTAGAAAAGCACATGGTTGAATGCGGAACTCTTTAAGGTCAGGGAACAAGAACAAAGCAGCCCAGTTATCACTGGCTGATGTGCTCTTCTTGCTAGGTTTGGTTGATGACCAAAAGTGATGATTAATTCTGTATACCCATTTCTGCTTTTAGTTTCCTGATATTAAAAAAAAATAACTCTTGATAAGTTGGTATGCACCCTAAAGATTGAAAAGTAGAGCTGACTGATTCTTTCTCATTTATAAAGGTTAAGTTTGTGATTCCTTTAAGATTTTTTTAATCCATATAAGATTACCTTTTAAGATAAGTCATAATATAATTGTCCCTTTCTTTGTAACTGCAAAATGCAGCCTGCCAGGAAAAGACCTGACAAGAACACTTTGCTTGCCCAAACAGTTAATCTACAACAAGTTGCTTGGGTATGAATATACGTTCTTGGAATTGTTTGTAAAATGTTTAATCATGTAAGGGATATGGAAAACATGCTGATTTTTACTTTTTTTTTGTATTCATTGTAATCATTCACTTGAAAAACAGAATGTAACCACATAGCAATTCCTATATTGCCCAAAAAAACTTTGTTGGAGTATATAAGCTGTAGAAACTGTACACAGTAGAGAAAGAATAAAGAAAGAACAAAAATTAAAAAGAAGGAAGCCATCCAGAGAGTGTGTGAGTGTCTTTTCCCCTAAACCCTCTCAGATGAACAAGTCTAGTTTATGGTGACTCCATGGATTCCTCTCAAAGTCCTGTACGGCTAGAGGCTGGTCCCCGAGACCATGGTATGTTGTGGTTTTGTAGCCTGCTTTCTGGTACTTTTTAACTTTAGGATGTAGTTGTTTTTACATTAGGATGTAATGTATTTATACATTATTATTACTAAAAGAGGAAGAGAAAAGAAGCCCAACTCTTATGCAATAAAACATCAGTCAAGGCAGAGGTTAGTTTAGAAGCTCACAATTAAGGACAAATTTCAGTATTTTTGAGGATCTTTTTCTTTCGTCCGAGGCTCTGATGAAACTGGCTACAAGAGCAAGGTTGACAACCTAAGCTTAACCCGGCTTTGCTTGTACATAGGTGTGTTGCAAAATTTGAGCTTATTCTCAACTGGTGAAATTAATCACCTTGCTTCAATAGTCATTCTTGTGTAGTCGACCAATTACAAAGAGAAATATCCATATATAAGTGGGTCAAAGCATGGGTTTAGAAAAGCAAAGAGAAAGAAGAAGTGGTTAACAGGATCCGACACCCTGTTTAACATTTCAGGATCAAACCAGTACCAAATTCCTAGGACATAATAAGGAGTCCAGCAGACAATGAACGAGGTGGCAAACGCGACTGTCATCTTTAGGGTTCTCAGGCGTGCTCTTGGGATGTTATTCTTGGATTGATTCAGCTGCAGTTCTGTGAGATAAAGAGTGTTTAAAGTCAGCTTCCTCACAAAACCAGAATAATAAAAATGAAAGAAAGATTCATTAATTCTACAACTCCAATAATGATAACTTACTTACAAAGATTCCTATACTACCCCAACCAGGTGTGGAAGTGCTCATTTGTAATACCCCTACCAAGGGAGCAAAGGCAGAAGCTAGCCTGGGCTGTGTAAAGAAAGTGTCTCAGCAGAGCAACAAATAGGCTTTTAGACCAGGGTTTCCTTTAGGAAAGAATGGAGAGTAGAGTTTTCTTAAAATTAAACCAAGAAGGGTTTGAAAAATGGTGGTATTCACACAACTAAATAAAAAATTGGTTGTTTGCTATATTCTATATATTAGATATTTGGTGTATTAGCCTAGAAGGAGCACATTTTCAGTGCTTATCCTGAGTTTTAATGTAATAATTATCCTTTAAAAATTTTTTATTTGTATTTGTTAATTACAAATTTACAAGTTATTGTGTGTTGACACAACAATAACTTATCCATTTAATACATATACATAGCTATATCCAAATACCATGTATGTATGTATGTATGTATGTATGTATGTATGTATGTATCTATCTATCTATCTATCTATCTATCTATCTATCTATCTATCTACCTATCTATCTACTATTTGGATCATACCCTCCTCCATAGCTCCCTTGTCTCCTTCATACTCCTGTCTCTTCTTCGCAGCCAATCCCATTTCTACTTTTATACCCCTTTTTGAATGACCTAATGAATTTCATCAAGTTTGCTTATAGGAATAATAGCATCTTAAGAAGTGGCTACACCACTGAAGAAAGTGTCTCTTCCATTCCTGATCAGTTATTAGCTGTGCATAAGTCGTCAAGAAGGTGTGGAGACTTTTGAGTCCCTCCCCTCTGCCCTTGCTTGTTTTGTTCTGTGGCGGAAAATGGGAACATAAGATGTTGTTAGCAGATCTCATTATAAATTGAACATATTGTAAAAATATCATTCCAAGGGGTGCTTGTGAATTATTAAATGACCTAAAATTTATTAACTCCTTGACACAGTATCTAATACACTACCCCTCTGCCTAAGTGTGGCCATTTAAATATTGTTTGTTAGTAGAGGTGGCCCTAGTGGTGTGAGTATGAGTAGGCTGGATCTGGTGACCCGAGAGCAGGTAAGTAGGCTAAAACTGGTGACCTCAGAGCAGGAGAACTGGCTCTGCTCCTTGCTGTAGGCTGCATTGGATGAGCTAGCCTATGCTGTGATGGAAAAGCTTGCCTGTGCAGGGATGGGGGAAAGCTTGTGGGCTGACCAACCTAGCTACCACTCAGTCCCAGGACGGGGCTTGAGTTGGTCCACCCAAATATCCACCTCATTTATGAACTGTTGGAGCATGAATGGGGATGAACCTACAGATGCAAAATAACAGGATCTCCAGGACACAGGACAATAACGGGATGCCCAAAGAGGAGCCCCAGTGAGAGCCCCTTGTCAGTGGTGTAGAAGCCAGAGGCCTCCAGCCAGACCAGTGACTCCTGGCAATGAAGACTTGCCAGGAAAGATGAATGAACTCAAGGGTAAACTGTGGGACTCAATGGGAGACACTACAGCTTCTATGACAAGATTCTTCTCTCTCTTGTTTTGTTTGTTTAGTTTGGTTTTTCTTTTAAAATTTTGGTTTTGCTTTGGGGGAAGTTGCAAGGGCAGGGGGTGGATGTGGCAAGATGGGGAAATAAGTGGGATAGGAATGGATGATGGGAAATCCACAAAGACTCAATAAAAGCCAAGAAATATTGTATGCCTACAATTATTATTGAAATCTAAGGACTACGTACTGCGTGGGCTTTGTTGAAGGACCCGTGTGAGGGTGAAGATGATTTTGGCATTGCACACGAGCATGATGAGAAGAGGGAAAATGAAGAGGCAGCCGAAGGTGAAAAAGTTGTAAAAGGCTTGGTGCCACCATCGTGGAAAACTGCAGTGTGTCACACACTGAGAAAAAACCGCATGCCCAGAACCATCTTCAAGGTAGATCATCCTGAAAATATATAACTGTGGAAAAAACAAGGAAAAGTTTATGTGTCTTTTCCCAAAAGCGTTCTTTCTCTCGCGCCGCTCTTCCTCCGACCTAAAACAATTTCTAAGTTCCTTGACATTTTGGCCATTATACTGAAACGTGTGAGAGAGGTTTGCACGAAGTACATTCGTGTTAGTTTGGATGACCTATAGGACTCTGTAATTGGTGGAACTATTTCGGCCTTGAAAAACAGTGAACACTTAAAAGACTTACGCCTCGCTTGCCCTTCCAGTTCCCCTATAGTTATGCCGAGCAGCCTTGTTGAAAGTGATTTTGTTCATTCTATACCCACTGTGTTTAAAACTGTGCCTTTTAGACTGCATCCATAAACATGGGTATTAAATTTGTTTTAAACATTGAAAGGTCTAATAATATGCTGTGCCTTTTTAAGTGGTCAAAAGTGTGTGAGTGGTTTAGAGGCTTCCACGCTGATCATATTGAATGAGAGATAGACATGAGCAGTGGCATTGGAAGAAGGGCTGGTAAAATATAAACCCCATTCATGTTTCTCATATCCTGGAGTTAGTATAGAACCTAGCACCATATTTCAGTACAACACTTCGGTTATAACTGGGTGATAGCCGTGAGTTCAATCATGAATGTCACCCTGAGCAGTCTCAGGAAGAAGTCGGCACCGAGGCAAACAAAACAACTACCATTGTATCTCAGTGGCTGTACCTCCTGGGATAAGAAAACCCCTCTGGGTTTAAACACCCCGACCTAAGGCTCCTGGGGAGCTTTCCACATGTGTCCGCTAAAGATGTGTTTCCATCTTCAAAAGACCTCAGCTTCATCAAACGCTTTGACTTTGTCCTTTTGTCACCCCTACGCCCTGTATATGTCTGTGTATCTGCTTGTCTATATTTCTAGGAGAGCCTAGAAATGAAGTATCTTGGCTTCTAAATTCCTTTCTTTACCGAAAGGATCCAGCACTCATTGAGCATTATCCCAATAGACAAAGTACAGTATGCTCTTCAGTTGACTGCCAGAGTCTAGAGCTGTTCAGAGAAGACCCGAATATAAAGGAGAGGCTAATTAGTTCACTGATTAGTTGGATAAGTCTGAGAAAGTTTAATCATCAAACTACAAGAAGGAAACTAGTGAAAAGTAATGATAAAAGCAGAATGTGGTGGCACACTCCTTTCATCCCAGCATCAGGAGCCAGAGGCAGGCAAATGTCTATAAGTTCCAGGCCAGCCAAAGCTACACAGCAAGACCCTGTTTTAAAACAAACAAACAAAAACAGTGATAAACTATCCAATAAAGCAAGTATTCACGAATCCTTGTGGATATAAATTACACAACCATAAAATGAGCATAATTAAGAGCATTTCCTTAATATAGAATGTTAACTAATAAAGTAAAGGGGGAAAAAGTGAGTTTTTTTTTTTTTGCTAATCACTATAATGCTACTTACCGACTTCAGCAAAATTCACCAATAGTTGGTAAGAATAATCAGTGAAAGCTTGAGAATAGGACAGTGAAAAGCATCAAAGCATCTACCTGCTAGACACTTACTCATCATAAAGAGTAAAATAACTTTATAAATGAAGAGATATCCATGCAATTAACATTAGAGATAATGGGACCCGTTGACATCATTTGCTTTCTTAGACAGTGCATTGAGATGGACCAGCATTACATCATTAGTATGTTTAATTAAGATACAGCTCTGAGAAAGCTAAGATAAACCTAAGCTGAGGAGTAATTCACAAATTGCTGATACACTTCAAAAATGTCAATCTTATGAGACACGGAGGAAGACAAGAATGGTTCCAGCAAAGGAGACCTAGGTGACAACATTGTAACCACTATATAACTTTGGGTTTGCTTTTGTTAAAAGGGCAGAAATTGGGGAAGGTCTAGGAGGAATTGGGGAAGGACAACACATGATCAAAATATATTGTATAACATTTTTTACTTATTTTTTTAAAGGGCAGAAAATTAGATGACAAATGCAATTTCAATAGGGTATGTGTATTAAATGATAGCATCTCATTAATACTAATTTCCTGATTTTGCAATTTCAGTAGGGTATGTGTATTAAATGATAGCATCTCATTAATACTAATTTCCTGATTTTGCAATTTCAGTAGGGTATGTGGATTAAATGATAGCATCTCATTAATACTAATTTCCTGATTTTGATGTGCCTGTTTTTGGGTGTATGAGATCTCTCAAAATAGTTCAGACTGGTAAAGAAATGCCTTATTTCCAATTTTTAAAATAAAGATTTATTTATTTATGTATGTATTTATACAGTATCCTGCCTGTATGTAGGCCAAAAGAGGGCACCCGATCTCATTATAGGTGGCTGTGAGCCACCATGTGGCTGCTGGGAATTGAACTCAGGACCTCTGCCAGAGCAGTCAGTGCTCTTAACCACTGAGCCATCTCTCTAGCCCTTATCTCCAACTTTTAAAGAACTCAAAAA
>NC_022027.1:35046889-35057782 GCF_000317375.1 Microtus ochrogaster | reverse complement strand
AACCCTTGTAGTTTGAGAGTGCCCATCATAGGCTCATATATTTAACCCTTGTAGTTTGAGAGTGCCTATCATAGGCTCATATATTTGAATGTTTCCACCTCAGTTGAACTGCTTGGAAGGGCTAGGAGGTGGGTTCACATTGGAGAATGTACTCTCTCTCTCTCTCTCTCTCTCTCTGTCTGTCTCTCTCTCTCTGTCTCTCTCCCCCCACCTCATTCTCAGCTACTGCTCCAGCACTGTGCCTGTTTGCTTCCTGCCACAATGATCGTGGACGAACCTCTAAAACAACAAGCAAGACCCCCGCATCAATGCTTTCTTTTATCAGAGTTGCCTTGGTCATAGTGTCTCTTTACAGCAATGGAGCAGTAATTAAAACAACAGCAAACAAGGAAATGCTAATATTTGGTGACGGATGGGTTAAAGGTATCTAAGAAAACTTTGTATAGTTCTAACAACTTTGATCTGAGTGCAAAATCTTTTAAAATGTTATCCTTATTTTAAGACTTTAGAAACCACAACTACAACCTATCAATGAAAATATTGTAAGTCATTTTCAAGAATAAATTCAGGGCTGGTGTGTTGGCTCAACCCTTACAAGTGCTTGCTGTTCCTCCAGAATGTCTGAGTTTGGTTTCTAGCACTCAAGTATGGTGGCTCACAGCTGCCTGTAGTTTTAGCTTCAGGAATCTAGTGCCCTCTTGTGGCCTCCATGAGCATTACCGCATACAGATAAGAGTCTTCAAAAACAAATAAACCAGTAAGTAAATTGTAGTGACCTCTCGTCCTTTTTCTCTGACTCATGAAACATATTTCTTATCTTGTTATTTCCTGTTGTATTCTGGAGAAACTTCACTTTACTCTTTTTTTTTTCCTCATTGAACAAGATATTTTAGTTCACATAACAGTTGGTCCTGAATTTCTCTACTTTGGGGTAGGATATGGAATAGGAGTGGAGTGTGCTTATTTAAAAAAAATTCTGAAATACTTTCTTGATAGAGAAAGAAACTTGTATCTTATATTTGCAATTACATTATTGATTTCTCAATTTGAGATCTTTTATCAAGTAGGAAAAAAAAATGAAGTTTAAATTAATCCACTAGGGGGCGACAAAGGATCATCATACCATCAGTCTCAAAACCAAGAAACCCTAAGAAGTTAGCTAACTTTAGTCTAAGATCCCGGTCAACCTTTCCCTGTCCCATACTTTACAGCTTGACTTTATTTAAACTGTAGTTTTAAAGTAGATCAAGGCGCGCGCGCGCGCGCACACACACACACACACACACACACACACACACACACACTTGTCTTGTTCTTATCAGAGTTTATCTTGCCTTAACCAAGAACGTTGTTTCCCTTCTTTGCAAACCATTGATGATACTTCCTCCTTCTTAGAATATAAAATTTCGTCCTTATTTTGGAATTTGGTAAATACTGTGGCGTTATGTTACAATCTTAATCCATGCTTGACTAATTGATTAATTTGAATAAAACCAGAAGTTCAGGAAAGCACATGAGGATTCAGAATCTTACCCATAAATTAATTTGCTTTAGCTTGGGCTCAGTTTATTTTGTTTTCTGCACTGTGTTCATCTGAGTGGGTAATATAAGGATCCACTTTGCTTTCTGTGGTTCCTTTGCCCTTGGATTCTTTCTTCAATTTCTGTTTACCTTTTCCTCCTTTATCCGTGACTCTTGCTCTCATCAGTGTTTGTTTCATTTTTCCATAATCGAGAACATTCTGTTTACTGTCTTTGGAAGCAATTGAAGATGCTCACTTATTAGCTTATGATCTTCTATCCATACTTTACCAAACCAACTATTGCACAGACTAAATTTTCTTAAATGTAATCAGCTATAAAGTACAGATCATAACAGAATCTTCTTTTCATTGATGTCATGACAACTGAGTTGTTTTATGCAAAACCCCTGGAATAGGGCCCACAAAGCTAACACTGGATACATTTCAATCATCATTATTATAAAAAGTGAAACACACAAATTTTCTTTGTATCCATATATATTTAGTCATACATTGATAAGCACATACTACATTACCCCCATATGTAAATTTGCTACTTTAAACTTTTCTTTCCTGTGGGATAGAACTGCCCGTTGTAGTAGAGTTTAGTAGTTAAAACCTCTGGGTATAAGTGGCCCACGAATGCTTGTGGGCACCATTCCCTGATCCCTGACCTTAGACTATCAACTACTGTGTTAGTCCTGTGTGCTCACTGTCCATGCAATGGACATTAATTGCGGGAACAACCAATGCAAAGCCCTAAGCCAAAAAGGGAACTCCAGGTTTCTAGTGTTTGGATTGGTTTTAGCCAGTCTGTAAGGCCTAGAATATCCAGTATTGGCAATAGTGACCTTTGGCATCTCAGCTTTGTCTCCATCCCCCAGATGTCGAGATTACGGGTATCCCACATATACTGGTTGGGTTTTGGGTTTTGGTAAACAGAGAAACTGGAATACAGGAAAGGGTTCAGGCCAAAATTCAGGTTTGTCTACTCACAAAGAGGACTGTGGACATATGCTGAGGCCCCCAGAGGGTCTGCACAGCTAGACTTGACTCCCGAGAACTCTCCTTCTCAACCAGAGTGTCACAGACTGTTCTAATCCTGATTCTTAGTTGTGATATTCTCTTAGGAAAAATAAAGGACCAGGCAGTCTGTTGTGAGAGTTTGTCTTCTAGAAATGATAGGGTCACTGCTTCGTGATACCTCAGCAATAGAGCTGCATTAAAAACACCTGGAAAATGGTATCAGTAGAACGCACAAAATGGAAGGGAAAAACTCATAGGTCTCACTCCTAGACAAGGAACTACAGGCAATTAACAACTGAGAGAGGAAGCACTCATCTTTACAAGGGATGAGCCCTTTAAGTGGTATCCAATACCAAGAAAGTGCTCATCCTTAAAATCATGTATATCTATCTGTCTGTTTGTCTGTCTCTGTCTCTGTCTCTGTCTCTGTCTCTCTCTCTCTCTCTCTCTCATATATATATATATATATCACCAAATGTACTAAGCAAGTTGTATTTGTATTTTTATATGTTTATTTCTATATCCTATGAGAAAAGATCTTCATGCATATGCAATGTAATATAATTTTTATGCTTAGCTCTTAACTATGTCTAATATTAATTAGATTCTTAGATATAGATGGGTAAATAGCTCTATAAATGAAACGGAGTTGTGTGATTTAAACCTTGTCTATAGAATTAACTGTTTTATATTGACATTTCCACTCATAAGACATACCCTAGGCATCTCATATAATTAATATTCATTGGCTCATTTTCTTCTTATAGAAATAAGAATAATATACATAATTTATAGTGTTGTAGGGAACAGTTTTGTAATATTGCATACAGAGACATTTTGCACAATTCTGACACATATGTTTATTTTCAACTATTATTTAGCATATGAATATTATTGCTATTGCTGAGTGTAGCCACTACTCCTGTGCTTTAAACAATGTTTAGAGTATTGCTCACGGGAGGTTAACTATTTATTGAATCTAAGCTGTTTGTCAAGTTCAGAAGTGCATTTTACTCAGTGAATTAGCTCATGTGTCAAGGCAAGTCTCCACATGCTTCAAGCCATGCTTCCTTACTCCAAAAACTAAGGAGTTTCCCGTGTTTCTTGCCTACAGGCTTGTGTTAACTATAGAATTTAGAAGTTGTTTTGTTACTACTCCACATGAACTAGATAAGCCAGGAACATCAACTCTTCCTGCTACTCTGCACTCTGTGGTCTTAGATGACTCTCTTTAAGGAATGTGTTTTTAATTAAGTTCAGCCACACCTAAATTAGGAAATGTTTGGTCATAAATCTGAGCTCCTCCCAAGACTTGCTTGCTGGAATATCTTCTTCCTTGTCTCCCTTTTCTTTTTTTTTCCTCTTCAAACTTACTTTTAAAAACAGTCATTTTAAGACCTCTATTATCATGTTCTGGCACAAGTAGTGTTCAGTGAGTAGTGGAGCTTTGTATGTCTTAAGAAAGTGTACATAACGGGCTGGAGAGATGGCTCAGTGGTTAAGAGCATTGTCTGCTCTTCCAGAGGTCCTGAGTTCAATTCCCAGCAACCACATGGTGGCTCACAACCATCTGTACTGAAATCTGGTGTCCTCCTCTGGCGTGCAGGCATACATCAAGGCAGAATGTTGTATACATAATAAATAAATCTTTAAAAAAAAAAGAAAGTGTACATAACTTTATTATGAAGAGAAGAAAAAGGAATAGACAGACATAAATAATAACCTAATCTTTAAAATAAAAAAACATGATAGTGGGTAGTTTTATATATAATATTTCCTATTCTTAACATGCCTTATGAATTTATATATTTTTTTGTTTTGGGCCATCTAGCCACGATAGCCCTGAATTTTTTTTATCCCACCACCTTGCCTCCTAGGTGTTGGTATTAAAAGAATACACTACCACACCAGGTTTTTAATTACCCTTTTAAACTTAGTTAAGTGACATTCTCAAAGTCACATAGCTGAAAGGGGATGGCTAGCAGGCACAAAGCTTTGAGTTTGATCTCCATCATTATGTGAACTGCACGTGCTATTACAGACCTATAATCCCTACACACAGAAAATAGAGGCAGGAGGATCAGAAGTTAAAGGTCATCTGCTACATAACTAATCTGAGGTCATCCTGGGATACATAAAATCTTCTGTCAAACAAACGAAAAGATAAAGCCCATGGAGCGTTTCAGGGCATGTCAGCAGAGTGTTTGATTTCCCTGTTATCATCCACACCTCAGTTTCATCACATTATTGCTAAATGACTCAAAATTATTCTTTGTCTTGTTCTACTCTATTTGAACCTGCATATATTTTGTTGAAATATTTTTGTTTTAAAAAGTCACCTTAGGCTGGGTGGTGGTGGTGCACACCTTTAATCCCAGCACTCGGGATGCAGAGGTAGGCAGGTTTCTGTAAGTTTGAGGCCAGCCTGGTCTATAAGAGCTAATTCTAGGACAGTTAGGGCTGTTACACAGAGAAACCCTGTCTTGAAAAACCCCAAAAAAGTTACTTTAGATTAAAATTATAATTATTCTATTTCCCCCATGTAATTTTTACAAAACGTGATGTATCAAAATGTCACATTATGGGGCTGGAGAGATGGCTCAGTGGTTAAGAGCATTGCCTGCTCTTCCAAAGGTCCTGAGTTCAATTCCCAGCAACCACATGGTGGCTCACAACCATCTGTAAAGAGGTCTGGTGCCCTCTTCCAGCCTGCAGGCATACACACAGGCAGAATATTGTATACATAATAAATAAATAAATAAAATAAATATTTTAAAAAAATGTCACACATTATGTCATATGGATATGCTCAATTATTATTTGACAATTAAGTTTTAAATGCTATAGTTTTTTTCATTACATAGAACCTATAAAGACTATGTGTCTTTCACACAAATTTAAGGCTTTTTGAGTATATCAAAGCCTTCTATAATTAAAGGTATTTTTCTCTTTAGCTTATAGATCAAGTATTTTATTGTTATGTCTTTAAAAATTAATTAATTATATTTCATTCATCAGTGCTTGGGACTGGACTGAAGGTTTTCAGGCAAGGGTCATTGATGTGGGAGTCCCCTCTGTGTGCTGTGATTACTATTAGTGAATAAAGAAACTGCTTTGGACCTATAGTAAGGCAGAATTTAGGTAGGCAGGGAAAGCTAGGCTGAATGCTGGAAAAAAGAAGGGCAGAGTCAGAGAGAAGCATGGATCTGCCGCCTGAGACAATCGCTGGGAACTTTAGTTGGTAAACCACTGCCATGTGATGAGACACAGAATAATAGAGATGGGTTAATTTAGGATATAAGTTTAGCCAGAAATAAGCTTAAGCTTTGGCTATTGGCCAAAGAGTATTGCAAATAC
This sequence comes from Microtus ochrogaster, assembly GCF_000317375.1. Lineage (NCBI taxonomy): Eukaryota > Metazoa > Chordata > Mammalia > Rodentia > Cricetidae > Microtus > Microtus ochrogaster. Next base: position 35,051,877 of record NC_022027.1, on the reverse strand, counting down.
TATGGTTTTCTGAGTGGTTATTTCTTGGCTGGGTGGCAGGGAAGAACAAACAACCCTTCCCACTACAGGTTATACCACTGATTTGCATCCCAGTATTTTTCTGAGTTTGACTTTCCATATAACCTTGGCTGGCCTTGAACTTGTAGCCCCCTGTCTCTGCATACTAAAGATGGAGTGAAAAGTATGTATCCCAATGCCTAGCATTGTTTTTAAATTGATAGCATAAACGAATAAAATTATACAAACTAATAATTTTAAATTTTGTATTCTGCTAAGTATCTATCTGATTAGTTTATAAATATTAATTTAGTACAACAATCATACATTTCGGGGCTGGAGAGATGGCTCAGCGGTTAAGAGCAGTGACTGTTCTTCCAGAGGACCCGGGTTTGATTCCCAGCACCCACATGGCATCTCACAACTGTCTGAAAATGTAGTTCCACGAGATCTGACACCTTCACACCAACGAACATAATAAAGTTAAATAAATAAAAAAAAACAATCATACATTTCTACATGACAAATACAGTACCACATCGTATACTCTCAGCTCACATAAAGAGGGGGACTACCAATCCAGTTCTTCACTGTTCAGAGCTTTCAACCTTTCACTTCAACCAAACAATTTTCTCACAAAAAGTATTTGTACCCTTTAGTCATCACTGAAAAATACATATGACCAGTCGTTAGGTTTTCATTTTCCTAAACCTCTTATGATCATTTTATATTCAAATTACTTCTTGGTTTCTTACACTTGTGTACTTTAAGTCTTTAATATCTACTTGTTTTACATACATTTTGTCTCCACAAAGAATGACACTCCCCTCCACCAGCCCCTGGCTGTTTTATTGTTTTGTCATTACCAGGTTCTGTATTGACTTAACTTGTGTTTATCTTTGAGAAAACTAACTAATAAGCATTGCTCATACTTTAAAGAAGAAAAACAGAAAATACACGAACATAAACCTTAGCTAGTAACCTCATTTCCAGAGATGTGCCTGGGAAACCTCGTCTTGGTTTGCATTGCCCATGCAAGAGTAACTGGGCTTTCTCCAGGTAAATAAAAGCCCTTCCGTTTCCGCCTTTCTTCTGCCATTTGATACATACTAATTAAATACCCTTTCTTGCAATTCAGTGAAGAAACGTTAACTTGGTGCCTTGCAATGCTTAATGAATTCTGCACAGCTGTTTTGGTTTTCAGACACTTGGACAGTTTAGAATGTTTAGACAGATTCCTGGTTTGACAGGTATGCTTTTGCTGGATTTTAAGAACTTCTTATGATGTTCTTATACCCTGGTTTTCCATACAGAGCATTAGACAGCATAAAGTCAATTTATTCCTCTGTTAATGATAGGCTCTTTATTATTTGCAAGAATTTTGTCATGTTTTCTTCAGTAATCTGTTTGAATAGTCAAATTCTGCAGAACAATTAGCCAAGAGCAACATAACAACCAAGATAATTCTTTCTCGGCTGCAGTGACAGAATTCTTAGTTTGTACATAATAAATCCCAAGTAAGAAAAGTTGAAATATTTTCCACCTATGGAAGTTTCATAGCTCTTAAACGTTCTCTCAGTTAACTATTGATTACGTTTCAACCAGAGCAGAAGGCAAGACAGAAATTGAGCACAAAGGGGGTGCACCTGTAATCCCTGTGGCTTGGGAAGCTGAGGCAGGAGAATTTAAGTTTGAGAACAGCCTTGGAAACATATAGCAAGATACTTTTTCAAGTCTATAGAAGAGAGAGAAAGAATGGGAAGGAAAGAGGGATTGGCATGAATTCAGTTGAGAAGAGGTTTTACGGGGCATTAACTATGCAGTATAATAATTCTAGATACTTCAATACATTATTTATCTAATCCTCATGAAAGCCTGTGGAGTAGGCAATTACCCCAATTTTATGAATAAATCAATAGAACTTCAGAGAGGTTAAGAAGTTGGCCTGAGAAGACAAAGTGGTCAGGGTTAAAGTCTACTCTCTGATTTCCAGAGACTAGGTCTTAAAGGCCACACAGCAGGTACTTTCTTGACTCAAGGTTAGATACAAAATAACCATATCCACCCAAGTTCAGGAGTAACGGTTTACCTGTGGTCCCGCAAAGACAATACTGAGAATCCAGGCTAGGCCAATCATGGACTGTTCAAGCTTGCTCTTGCTTTGTACAGCAAGGGGCTGAGTGATGGCCAGGGAGCGGTCCAGGCTAATCACTACCATCATGAAGGCTGGGGCATACATAGAAAAGAGCTTCAGATAGCTGAGCACTTTGCAGAGGAACTCCCCAGCATGCCACTGTACTGTAATATTCCACATGCCATCCAGTGGCATGACAATCAGAGTCTCCAGCAGGTTGGCTAAGGTCAAATGCTTTAAGAGCACCTTCATTCTTGAGAGCTTTTTCCCCTTCTCCCTCTTCTGAGTCCACTTCTGCAGCTTCATCAAGAAAGACGCATTAAAGGCAGTAGAGAGGAGAAAAAGGAAGAAAGTCACTGTTACTCGGATCTTTCCAGATAAGGTTAGAGAGGGGAGTTTGCCCTGTATCAAAGGGATGCTGTTGTTGATGGCCAAGCAGGGATTTTGGTCCTGCTCAAGAGAGGCGTTGTTAGCCATGTTCCTCAATGGCAGGCTTCAAGAGCAGAGTCTCTGTACCTCTGATGTTTTATCGTATCCGAACACAAAGTGCTGTTTTATTTCTGCCTTCTTTAGACAGAAACGTCACAGGGTTACATTTATGTCAAGTTGATTTTCCCTAAGATACTCTGGACTTAATGTGAAAGATCAAGGTGAACTTGTTTTGTGGGTTTGTAATCTAGGAGAGTGCTAACAGAAGATGCCAAGCACACTCTGAAGGCCAAGTGTAACTGGACCACCTCAGCAGATGGCCTGTTTTTCAGAGTGTTTTATCGTAGGCGAAGAAGGACACTTGAAGTCTAATTTTGAAGTTAAAAGCGGCTCATATTATTTTTCAATTAACTTTAATGAATATATTTTCTAAAAACTGTTGTGAATCGACAGGTGCCACATGAAATACAGAAAATAATTTAAAATCCCTGATCCAATTAAAAAGTCTGTTGTTTGAAGACCACATTTCTCTAAATAGTTGTTTTTCTTTTTTATTCTATTTATTTATTTTATGACCTGACCATATCCTCTCCTCCCGTCTCTCCTCTCGTTCCCTCCTCCTTTCTTCCCTCCACCTCCTGCCAATCTACCCCTCCACTGTATTGGCTCAGAAAGGGGTAGTCCTTCCCTGGGCATCAGAAAAACAATTGTTTTTCAGATAAACATTGTCGAGTAGTCACAAATGAGCATATATGTTAGCTTAAAACTGTCTTACACAAGGCATGAAGCTAGTACTTCAACTGTCGCAAGCAATCTATTCTAATACAAATTAATTTAGATTCATTTATCAATCATTTAAATGATCAGAATATCCATGCTGAAATTATAGTTTTTATAATTCTGTAAACATTGTACTTGTCATGGTTGCACAAGATTGATAGGTAAATTAGATACTGGAGCAAAAGTAGATACTTGCATATATATTATAACTGAATTAATTACGTAATATAAGTTATAACCCTACATGTCATATAATCACCTCAAATTGAGGCCCCTTAAAATCCTTCTGTGTGTTACTTAATGATAATAATTTGCAATAGAAATATTGGTATGACTTTTATTAGAATTTCAGAAGTCATGGTTTGTTGTTATCAGATCACCGACTGGTCTGCTTCCATTACACCCAGAGCAGCGTCACTATTAGGACAAATGCAGCCGTTTTGGTTTAGGTGGTGCATTTTTTTATTGGTTTATTATTTTTTTTAGATTTTGCTGGTAATAAGGCAGTTTGTGAAGTTTTATACACACACATATAATGAAGAAAATCATAAATCAAGGTAAGTTTTAAATATGTGAGTATGTACATCAGAGAGACAGTTACAACTAGGTAGGTCTAAGTTGCTATCTGATAACAGTATTAGCTTTTGGATTAGTGGAAACCAGTTGCCTGCTAAGTTATTAGCCATCAGAAGGCTTTATGTATTGTTATAGGATGCGAGTCCTGCTAATATACAAACAAGGACAAGGAATGGATGCTCCGGGGCTAAAGCTAGCTGAATATAAGGTAAAAAGTACCTAGACCTCAACCTTTCAACTTCTCCACATCACTGCGCTTTTAACCAGTCAGTCAGGCTTTGCAGATACAGCTTCTTTCCAGGAGTTTTTGTTCATGTGAGAAAAAGGCTTTTTAGAAAACTGCAATTCATCGATCTTATTTGTTAAGCACAAATGCCATGCAAACATGCGGTTGGCTCTCATGGTTTATAGAACATAACTGTTCTATAAACTTCTGGAAATACTGAATTAGTGAACATCAACTATTATTCCTAGTGAAACAGAGTGAGGTCTTATGAGCCAAGGCTACTTGCCGAAGCCCTGGAAAAGCAGCTGATCTTATCAGAACCACAACCTGCTCTTCCTCGTAATGCCTTCCATCTGTAACAATTAATAGGCAATTATTTATTATTTATTTTTTTGCAGCTGTAGAGCTTGCCTCACCTGTACACTTAACATTTTCCTACCTTTAGGAAATATGTAACTATGGATTTCTTGGGCTTTTAGCTTCATGTGAATGTTCTTCACCACATTAAAAGACTAGACAACACAACCGAACATGTAACAGTCCTCACACAATGAATTAGGAATCCAGTCACCTCCCCACAGCTTCATCACACAGAGCAAATGTCTCATCCTTCTGGAGCAATCTGTTATGCACAGATGGAGGAGTGTTGTGAATGAGAATTCCTGGAAAGAGCTGTGTCTGCACAGAACGATTGACTGATTAAGGTTTTGATCCTACTTAATGTGCTGGCTTTGTGGGAGCCTAGCCAGTTTGGATGCTCACCTTCCTAGATATGGACGGAGCAGGGAGGACCTTGGACTTTCCACAGGGCAGGGAACCCTGACTGATCTTTGGACTGGAGAGGGA
>NC_022027.1:35024460-35045869 GCF_000317375.1 Microtus ochrogaster | reverse complement strand
CTCAGCTTTGCTGGATCTTTGTGCTCTGCTGGCCTTATGACTTTTGTCATTCCCATAGGATATGGCTCTGCCAAGAAGTGAGTATATATATCATGTTTGTCTTTCTAGGTCTGATATTTTCTAGTTTCATCCATTTGCCTGCAAATTTCATGATGTCTTTGTTTTTAATGGGCAAGTAATACTTTGCGTAAAAGTACTACATTTTCTTTATCTATTCTTCAGTTGAGGGACATCTAGGTTATTTCCAGTTTCTGGCTATTATGAATAAAGCCACTATGAACATTAGTTGAGCATATATCTTTGTGATAGAATGGAGGGTCTTTTGGGTGTATGCCTAAGAGTTGTATAGCCATATTGATTTTCATAGTGACTGTATAAGTTTGCATTCTCACCAGCAGAGGAGGGTTATTCGCCTTGCTCCACATCCTCTCCAGCATGAGCTGTTACTTGGTGTTTTTGTTCTTAGCCATTCTGATAAGTGTAAGATGGAATCTCAAAGTCATTTTGATTTGCATTTGCCTGATGACGAAGTATGTTAAACATTTCATTAAGTGTTTCTCAGGGATTTGAGATTCCTTTATTGAGAATTCTATGTTTATATCTGTGCCACATTTTTAAATTGGATTATTTGGTTTGTTGATGTATAGTTTCTTGAGTTCTTTATATATTTGGGATACTAGCCCTCTATTGGATGTGGAGTTTGTAGATATATTTCCCCATTCTGTAGGCTGCCATTTGGTCCTATTGACAGTGTTCTTTGTCTTACAGATTTTTTTTTTCAGTTTTATGAGGTCCCACTTATTAATTGTAGATCTTACCTGATTTTTAATAAGGAAGCCAGAAATACACAATAGCAAAAAGAAAGCATCTTCAACAAATGGCTCTGGTCTAACTGGATGTTTGCATATAGAAGAATGCATATAGGTCCATATTTTTCACCTTGCACAAAACTCAAGTGCTGTGGGATAATGCATTTGTACTCTGTAAAGATTTGTCACTTGTATTGGCTTAATAAAACATTGATTGGCCAGGCAGGAAGTGAAGGCACGGTGTCTGCATTAGGATAATTCTGGCTCAGTCTGCAGTTGTAACCCAGACGCAGACAAGACAAGATGAAAATGCTGCACTGAGAAAAGGTACCAAACCACGTGGCTAAACATAGGTAAGACTTATGGGTAAATTTAAGTTGTAAGAGCTAGTTAATAATAAGCCTGAGCTAATAGGCCAAACAATTTATGATTAATATAAGCCTGTCTGTGTTTCTTTGGTACTGAATGGCTATAGGGCCAGGTGGTTCAGAAACTTCTGTCTACACTCAAGTCCACTTATGTCAAGGACAAATATAAAGCTAGACACATTGAACCTGATAGAAGAGAAAGGAGGGAATAGCCTTGTATGCATTGGCATATGAGATAACATCCCCCAAAAGAGGCTCTCTTAAATAGTGAAAATCATTTTTTTTTTATTAAACACAACCCCTAGAAAGTCAGCAGAACTGCAGGTAGCTGTAGGAATAGGCGGTCTTCTCTAATTGCAGAATCGAGTGAATTCTGGGTCATATCTTTGTTCCTTTTTGTATGATCTTCTTTAACCCAATTGGCTATTTTTTCTTTTAATTTAAGTCCAATAGCTAAAAAAAGAGAGAGGTTATGATTTGGAAACAATCCAGGGTAGCAAGCTATAGATTTTTTACAACTCCTTACCAATGAGAAGCGAAGAGGAGACTAAAACAAGTCTTTCAAAGAAGAATAGATGAGAAATACTTGGTTAAAACAGTTTTCCATAGAAGCAACATAATATTGGATTAAAGGAATGGTGTGATGACAACTAGGAAATAATAAAAAGAAAGATTTTATTCATCTTTAAACAGGGAAATGTGAAGAATGTGCTCCATTATAACAAAATATTTATGCAAAACACTTTGAGGACAAGGAACAAATCCTAGGAGAAATGCATATTTTAAAAAGACATTTAATTATATACAATGTTTAAAATGTCCTATTTACTTGCATTTTCTGGAAGTGTACCTTGATAAAAATTCTTAATTCAGCACAGACGTGTCAGGTGTAAATTGTAGGGACTGTCACTGAGAACTTACAGAAATATTAATTTCTGTAGATCAGATTCAAGAAAAACAGAAATCATCAATATATGAAATAAAGCATAAGCATAATGACATCATTTACTTTTTTTTCTCAAGACAGGGCTTTTCTGTGGGACAGACCTGACTGTCCTGGAACTCACTCTGTAGGCCAGGCTAGCCTGGAACTCATTGAGATCCACCTGACATTTACTTTTCATGTGTTCACTAACTCTTGAGCTGTTAGTCTTTACTACAGAAAAAGACTTATTTTATTTTTAATTTTGTATGTATTTGCACATGAGTGGAGGTGTCCAAGGAGACCAGAAGCAGGAATTCCAGGTGGTTGTGAGCTGCCAGTCTTCTAGAAGCTGGGAAATAAACACAGTCCTCTGGAAGGGCAGCAAATCCTCACAATCCCTGAGCTGCCCCTTGTCATTCTCTATTTAAATTACAATGAAGAAACTATAAACATAAATTAACAGTATCAGAATTATAATATTTATTTCAACAATTTTATTAACTGAACTTCTGTTGACCACATATTAGGCCATACTAATGGGATACAAAACAGGCTGGCTAAAACTTGTATTTGATCTTTCCAAGCATAGTTCTAAGTGTGTCATGGTGAGATACTTTGATTTACATGAAATTGAGGTGGAGGCACTGAATATTAAATCAGTATAATTTAAATTTTACTCTTGTATTGATAAATGTGTGTTGGCACATTTAAGAATTTCTATCTCATAACATAATTCAATTTAAAGTATATCTTCATTCTATAATCTTCAGAATTAGAAATTTGAAAGCTATATATTTGAGAACTATATTATTTAACAATTTATGATAAATAAATATATAAATGAAAATTTAAAATATAATTTGGAAAAATATATGTGCTTATTGAGCATATATTATATATATTGATATGCTGGTATAAAGTACTATATAACATACGATAGTTTAATTCTCACCCTATTTTCTCATTCTCCTTTCCAAAGTATGTCTGGAAAATCTATTTTAAAAAGTACGTCATTTAGTCCTAAAGTTCCCTGAAGTTCCTTTCAATAAGCATTTGAGAAAAAGAACCCCAACATTTCCTGCTTCAAATTCTACACTATGTCTCATAATCATGAGTGCTAAGATGTTATTTTTTTCTTACTAAAATTTCTGAGGATTTCTAAGTTTTTTGAAATATTTATTACACCCATTCTTTTAGTGTGTCAAACTCTTGTAAATAAATACTTCGTTTAAGAAGTACCAATATGATTATGTCAGGGACTGTAAGTGCTTCATAGATGTTTGTATTGAATACTCATGGCTACCTTTGGAGGTAGATCCTGTTATTACCCTAATTCTACAGTGGGGAAAAGGAGTCATAGCATTGTTCCATGACTTGCCCCAAATCACGTAGCTGTTAGGAGGCAGAACTGATTTAGATCTAAATAAAAACCCCACCCATGCATGAACCCAACCCCCCCCCCCATAAGCTGTAACTATTTATTCCAGAGTCAATGACCAATGACATTTTTTTGAAGGTATATTTTTATTGGATAGCATTAAATAATATTCAGGACATAATAATAAAGCATAGATGAGGGGGACATGATGGTGCACATCTTTAGGTCTAGGACTCTGGAGGCAGAAACAGGTGGAGCTCTATGAATTTGAGGCTGTCCTGATCTACATAGTGAGTTCCAGGACATCCAGGGCTACATAGTGAGCCCTGCGTCAAGAAATACAAAATAATTAAAATAAATAAACCACAATGTTGAAACCCAGAGATGTTATCATTATTTAACAAGGCCGTTGAAAAGCATTTTAAGTTAAGGACATCTAGAACCTTTAATTATTCTTATTTTACTAGAATGTGCTATTTGAAAGGATCAGGAAGATGGCTCAGCAGGTAAAGGTACTTGCCACCAAGAATGATGGCCTTGGATCATGGTGATCGCTAGAATCCATGTGATGGGAGGAGAGAATTGACTCCAGCAGTGCTGCCCCCCCCCCCATTGCATGCCATGACATACCCAGGCACCCCACACAATAAGGAAATAAATAAATGTAAAAAAATTCTGGGACGTACAGGCATACCTTTAGCTTCTACCACCTTGAAGGCTAAGGATGTCATCAAATAGCACCTGAGACCTGTAGTAGATGTTTCCCCTGCTCTGTTGTAATCCGCCTACCTCATGAATCCACTGATGCATTTGAAGGTGTCTTGATCTAGAAAAACTTCATGAAACTATTACCATGCTGGAAGATGGTATTTTGGGATACCTAAATATGTGTTCCAAAAAATTATTTTGTTCCAAAATAAGCTGTCTTATTCCTTTTGAGGTAAAAGCTATGTTTTTGCATCAACCTGAGAAAGGAGCGAGGCAGATGAACTACCGGATCACCACACCATAAGAAAAGGAGGCTATTTGGGGGAAAGAGGATATTTTCTTGGCTTTGTCTGAGTGCTGGCTCCCATAAATGCATGACTTTTCTCTAGAGAAGGCAGCCAACACAACAGTCGACGAAGCAGTGTTCCAATGAAACACCACCATTTCTCTCAGAATCAGTCTACTTGTTCAAAGAACTTTCTAGGAAATCAATGTTTGACAGTAATAACATTATTGCAATGGAATTTAACTTACATTTTCATAATGAAAAGAAGTATAGATCAGGCGATTTCAGTTTTCCAGGGAGAGTCCTGAGGCTCCTGGACCTTAGCTTTTTATAAATTTTAGGACATGTTCTTTAATTTCTCTTTCAATTTCATAGTAATTTTTTTTATTGTTCAATTTCATAGTAATCTTTTATTATGCATGGTTTTATACACAGTAAATAGTATTTTGATTTATTGGGTTTATCTTGCATAATAAAATCCTAAGAACTGTAACTTTCAGTATTTATTCATTTATTCATACTTTTATTTATTTAAATATTTATTATTTGACAGAGTTGTAGATTACAATAATATAGAATAAGACAAAAGACCCCAAATCCCAGAGTATATTAAGGGAAAGTAATAAGGCTATGTTTTGTAAACCAAAGTTCTTAGATCAAGCTGGGCTACACTAAGCATCCTACAAGCCTGCCTGATTGTAGAGACCTGGAATGTTACAAGAGGGAGCCAAATTTATCGTGAGTTGTTTTTGGCCTTCCATATAGACCATTGTTGCCCCGCTCTGTATTTCCTTAACATCCTTGTGACCATTTTCTAAATTCTTTTGGAATGTGCAAACAGACCCTTAGCTTCCACCAACTCCCAGGCTAAGAAAGTCATCAGACAGCACCTGAGGGCTATAGGAGATTCATCCCTTACTCCCTATGCTGTGCTGCAACCCACCTCCCTGCTGTACCTACCAATATCCATTTGAAAAGTGCTTCACTTATGACTGTCTTTGATTTCTTTGTATCGAAACTGTGAAAGTATTACTGTGTTGAAACTACTATCTGGGATAACTTTAGCCTTTTTCCCAGGCCATGGTCACTCATTTTCAGCACAAGAATAGACTGTGTCTAATTTTCTTTGAGTTGAGAGCAGTTTTTATTTCACTGACACCTTTTTCCCCCCAACCTTTTCAATTTGAAAATGAAGGTGTATGGCTTTTTTAAAATCAGGAAAATCCTTCTAAAAGCAAGTAAGAGCAAACAGAAACGAGGTTTTCTTTCTTTCTTTTTTTTGTCTTGTGTTGTTTACAGTAATTCAGTGGTTCTCAACCTGTGAGTCGAGTATCAGATAACCTGCATATAAGATATTCACACTGTGATTCATAACAGTAGCAAAATTACAGTTATGAAGTAGCAAGGAAATAGCTTTTTGGTTCAGGGTCACCACAACATGAGGAACTGTTTTAAAGAGTCTCAGCATTATGGGGGTTGAGAACCACTGACTTAATGATAAGTTTTCTGTTTGTAAAGCCTTTTTTTACTTAAACTATGGTATCTTTTGAAGAGAAGCAAACACATTATGCCAGATGGTTCTAAGTGTGTCTAAGTGTACTTTCCTGTATATACAAGGGCAAAACCTACTGAAAAGTAGCAGGATCAGCAGAGTTAAATGAAGGAAATCAGAGAACAAAATGGGATTGTTAGTGAGGACAGCAGGTTGTAACAAAACTGGTCTTACTAGATACTGACTCATCTGTGGAAGGAGTCCGTAAGCCACAGCCTGGCACAAATAATCACAAATGTGTCAGCTGTAAAAACTGAAGGAAGAATCAGACAGGGCAGTGAGCCTTCAGCTCCCAGCAAAGGGGAGTGGTATCAGAACTTATTATGATATTGTTGGGGCAGGAGAGTGAGGGCCAGGAGAGCTTGCACTAGTGCTGCCGATTCAGTACGTCAAGGGAGCCAGTAGACAGGACTTTTGGACACCAGTCCCACCTGCTCTGGCTGGAGCCTTCCTGCTGTGGGACAATGGGTTTTTTTTATCCTGTCACTTGTATTATTTTTAATAAAATGCCGATTGGCTAGTAGCTAGGCAGGAAGTATAGGCAGGGCAACCCGACAGGAAGTAGAGGCAGGGCAACGAGAATTCTGGGAAGAAGGAAGTTTGGGTCTGTAGTCATGATCCATCAGCAGAGGTGGCAAGATGTGACTGCCTCACTGAAAAAGGTACCAAGCCACATGGCCAACATAGACAAGAATTATGGGATAATATAAGTTATAAGACTTAGTTAATAAGAAGAGCCTGAGATACTGGGCCAATCAGTTTATACTTGTTGTAGACCTTTGTGTGATTCTTTGGGCCTGAATGATTGCAGGACCAGGCAGTATAGAAACCTCAGTCAATACCTTGGCACCAGTGTAGAGGCTCTCCTGAGTCTGAAGGTGACTCGTGACTCATTGTGATACTAAACTGTATATCCCCTGGTGGATACTTAAGATATTCATGTAACACGGTACAAGAAACACACATTATAAATGAGACCAGAGATGTTTTACACTCCATAAAAACCCCAACTCTTTACATAGTGGTACCATTTTAACTATTTCACTTTTGTTTTTGCTTAGCCCACTTTCTCCCATGGATTACACATTTTTATGATTAACTTTCCTTGTTTCAATGACTACTATCCATGTACTTCTGTCCAATTCCTAGTCTAAATACGAGAACCTGGAAACTTTCTAATGGGTTCATACCTCCATACCTCCTGATAGTGCTCACCTCTGTAACAAACACAGTAATTGTTATAGTCAGGGTAGCAAAGTTTCCCTGTTGTTTTTAAAGTTCTTTTAATTATTTGGTTGATAAAGATTGTATATGTTCAAACTGTAAAACTTACTTAATATATGTATGTTTGTCAATCTTCAGCTCATAGCCACCACAGCTCTATTTTAGTCAATTTAAAACATTCTACATGAAACAGATGATTCAATATTTGCTTTATTGGGCCTGACTTATTTCTTTTAGCATAATGGGCTATAGGTTCATTCTCTTTCATTTTTATATTTTAAGCATTATTTTACATGTGTGGGTGTTTGACCTGCATCTATGTCTATGTACCATGTGTGTGCCTGGTGCCCTTGGAGATCTCTTTGAGATACTGATTTTATTCCTTTATATATATACCTAATACTATTGTTGGGCCTATGGTTGTTCTAGTTGCAGTTTGTTTAGAAATGTTCATATTATTCTTCATGGTGGCTTTGTAAGTTTACACTCTCAGCCACAGTCCTCTTTCTTCTTGTCTCTTCAACAGCTGTCATCCTAACAGGTGTGCGGTGACAATGGCTGTGGTTTAGTTTTCACTTCTGTGATGATTACTGACATTGAGACCCTTTTTAATATACCTGCTGGGCACATGTATATATGTCTTCTCTGGAAGAAATGTCCAGTTAGGGCATTTATGCATTTTAAAGTTGTGCTATTGGCTCTCGTTTCTTTTTGGTACAGGGCTGTCTGCTTTTCTTGCATACCTTGCACATTTGGTTATTACATACTTGTCGGATCTATGTTTATAAATGTTTTCTTTCATCTTGTAGGCTGACCTTTCATTTTGTTGACTGCTGTGCATAAATAAACTTTTAATTTTATGTAGTTTCACTATTTATTTTATTGTTTTTGTTGTATGAGATTTTGGTTTCATATCCACATTACTCATTGCCCAACTAGTGTCAAGGAGTTTTGTTTTATGTCTGTATGTGAATGCAGGGGTTTTACAGCTTCAGATAGTATGTGTTAGTCTTCACTGTTCACCTAGCTTTTGTAAAAAAAGTCCAGTTTAATTCTCTTACATGAGTTCTCATCATGGAGTGTTGCCAGAGACTTTTTATGGCAGAAATGCCTGTATCTGAAGGGAGATCCAGTAATTATGACACAGGTGCCCAGGTGGAGAGAAACCATTATTACTGTTTTTACTTTCTGTTTTGACTTATATTGAGGAAAGGGAATGTATTATTATACAGTGTATCATCATGCAGTGGTGTTATTTAGATATCTTTATTTGAAGTTATACTCTGAAATTTTGCTGACAGTACATGTGTCTTCATGTGACAGTGCTTTCTGAGTCAAAAATTAAATATTTTATACTTTTCTAAAATAGGCAGTTCCTACTCTTGGTGTATATTAAGAAGTTAAGTGAAGGAGAGGACTGGTAGCCTAAGTCATTAGTGTGTGATTTTTTTCCCAACAGGATAGAATATACATGGCATGCATAATGTTTCACTTAAAACTTAACATTAATAAACACAATATAGTCTTTATTACATTATATGGCTCTGAGTAATATTCTATTAATCAGAACATAGATTTTGCATGGGTTAGTAGATAACTATTTTTTATTTTTTCCTGCATTTTTCTCTACTTAATTTGAGGGGTTGTCAACCAAGACAAAAAAGGGTTGTCAAGAACCCCACTTCTTCCATGATCAGTGTCATGCCTGAATCCAAGCTAGGTCAGTCCTGACCAATATTCATTTTCTTTTATTTTGTTTATGCCTTTTTTCTCAAACAGCAAATAATAGAAATACTAATTTTTAGGAATATGTAACAAGATAAGTTGAATACTATAAAAGCATTTATGTAGTAAACCTACAATTTATTCATATGTTTCCTAAGTCTACACTTAGAATATGATACTAGAGACCTAGTCTGATTAAACTATCAGTAAATCATATTTTCTTCACCAACTTCTGTTTTTTTAATATTGAGGTTATAGCTATATTATATAACATAGCAAACTGTTAAAAATGTGAGCTCTGAAACAGAGTTGTATGATTTGAATCCCAGCTCAGGCAATTAGATGCTCTTTGTTCGTCAGAAAATTGTTGGCCTTCTCTATACTTTACTTAACTTATTATCTACAATATTGAAAAACCATGGGACAAGTTCCCTGGACTTTTCAGTTGATTTCAATGTAAAATATATATGAGAACTGTCTGGAAACTAGTAAGAAACAGTAGATATTAACTAATATTATTAATACAATTTGTAGGAGGCATTGTGAAAATTTACCTTATGGTGAAAGTTATGGTGGTAGCTGCATATTGCTAGTGATGAAACAGAAAAATGTAAAGTCCTGTAGAAACAGTGATGAACTCCTAGCTGAGAAAGAACTCAGATTAGGCATTTGAAGCAATGGAATTGGGAAGCAGACTTAACATAACATTGCAGTTACAGATACCTACCTGTACCCTTCACTAGAATGGAAATAATCAGAGTGATGTGAAAGCAAAATTTCTATACTCTTTATTTAGTTGCTAGTTTGTATTATTGAGAAATTTAAAGAGTTTGGAAACAAACAGTGTGACATTATTTGCATTGTGAATTAAAGCCAACTATTGAAACAAGACTAATATGCCCATGGATGATCTTACAATTGCAAGAGAATCACCTTCTGAGAGAAATCTGAGAGACTGAAATGTCTGTAAACACTGTGATCTGTGAATAAAATCCATAGGGTCGTCATTTTGTTTTCTATCATTTAAGATGAGAAAGAATTAGAAGAATTAGTCTTGCTGCAGAGACCAAAAAGAAAATAGATACATTTTCCTGAGTAACTCTTATGGGCAGTATTACTGCAATGCGCTGAACTCTGTCTTCAAACACACTGATCCTGGAGAATCCATGAACTGGTCAGTGCAGAAGATGACTGATATAATCAGAAACATGTATAACTAATGCTCATGTGATACATTACCCTAATATCTGCCCCTCCAAAGTAGCAGAGAGTATTTCCTTAATAAACTAAGACCTTATTCATTCCTATAATTATATACATTCTGAAAATGAGTAAATGAGAACATTATATATTTTGGTTTATACTCTCACTAAAGATTCATCAAACTTTAATAAAATAACTCTAAAATCTCAAATTTCATACCTTTAAATTTTCTGTCTAAATGTGTAGAAGAAGAGAAATATCTAAGGAAATGTGATTTTTGGGATTGCAAACTTATTTAACTGTTATATAACCTTTGACCTTTGGTCTATGGAAAAATGCCAGACTAGAGTCCAGTTTTGGATGTGATCCAGTTTCGATAGTATGTCACCCGAGTGTAGACACCAGGCTTGTTTGGAAGGGCACATTCATCTCCCCAGCTTACAATACCAGCAAGGAACCAGATGCCTTTAGAATCTTCACTAACCAATGGCCCACCAGAATCACCCTGCAGAGAAAAAAAAAAGAGTCAATAATATAAATTAGTGTATCTAATTTATAAATTGTATCTGTTTTTCTTTTGTAGTAATGGAAGGGGGCACCAAAAATGAGAATATAACAGAAGAAACCTCATACTTTGGATATTTCAATACTTGAAATGGTACTAGTCTAACATATTTTTCTGTGTCATTATTTTCTAAAGACTAGTATGTCAGTATATGTTGTTGACTAATGCAATACAAGAGTGGAAAATTAGTATGATATGTTTCAACTTAGTTTTAATTTGATGTGGGATTTCCCTCTGTATGTATTACCATTGATTAATAAAGAAAATGGCTTTGGTCCTATGGCAGGGCAGAACTTAGGCATGAAAAGCTGGGCTAAATGCTAGGAGAAAGAAGGACAGAGTCAGAGAGAAGCCATGTAGGCCCACCAGAGTCAGAAGGAACTTTAGCCAGTAAGTCACAGCTATCTGGTGATACACAGCTTACTAGAAATAGGTTAAATTAAGATGTAAGAGTTAGTAAATAAGAAGGAGGGTGAGTGGGGAAGTGGGAGGAAAATGGGAGGAGGGGAGGAAGTGGAAATTTTGAGTGGTATTATTTACAAAGCAATAAAAATTAAAAAACCAAAACAATAACAATAACAAAAAGAAGCTAGAACTAATGGACCAAGCAGTGATTTAAATAATATAGTTTCTGTGTGATTATTTTGGGGCTAAGCAGTTGGAAACTAGCTAGCGGCCTCCTTGCTACATTAACTAAGGAGTTGTTGAAGGTATTTCTTCTTATGCAGTCATCACCATATTGAGAAATGCTCTTCCCTATGTAACTATTATGCTTGGGGAAAAGGAAGGTGTGTATATTTGCCCTCCACTAAAATTGGACATAGTTTTTTTATTCTTGAGCAAATGTTGGTCCCTATAGTAAGGAAAGTAACTTTTTACATCATATACTTAGTTTCTTATACGAGAATACTATGATTCTACTTTCATCATATTTCAAGTGGATAATATGCTATTCTAAAGTAATTGTGCTATATATTAGATCCCCGAACTTACAATCTTCCTAAAGCAAAATTTGTACCCTGTTTTGAGCAGTATCTTTCCATTTTTCCTACCCACCCATCCTTAATAACATTTGTTATTATTATTAATTTGTTTTAGAGTTGTATTTTTATTTCTGTGTATGCCAGAGTATGTGGAGGCCAGAAGGGAGCTTGGGTCCCTTGAAGTCGGAGTTAGAGGCAGCTGTGATCCACTCTACATTGGTGTTGGGAATGAAATTCGCTCATGTCTTTCTTCTGCGAAAGCAGAACGTGCTCTTAAATGCTAAACCCTCTCTCCAGTCTTGACAGATGTCAGTATATTCTATTTTAGTGAGACAGTCTTTAAAGATTTCATGAGATTCTGAAATATTTGACTTTCTCTATGACTTTTTGTTTGGTGTGTTTGTTTTTGGAAGTACTATATTGTTTTCCATCATGACTGTACCGTTTTCTCTATCATTAGTGTGTAATTTTCTCTATATCATTACAGATCATCCTTTCTTTTTATTATAGTCATAATTCATATTATCTTAAAGTGATTTCTCATTGTGTTTTTAATTTGCACTTCTGTCATTGATTTTGAGTACTTTTTCAAATGAAAAGGTGTCTGTGTTTTTTTTTTGTGTGCATGTGTATATTTGTGTGCTTGCAGAGATCACAAGTTGATGTCAAGTGTCTTCCTTGATCACTTTCCAACTTATCTTTGTAACAAAGTCTCTTTTTTACAGAACCTGGAGCTCTCTGACTCACCTAGATGGTCAAGCTAGGGATCCCCCTTTTTCTCTCTTCCCAGGGCTAGGATTATTGATATGGACTTCCTTTTCTGGCTTTCTCCCCCATGGATACAGGGGAATACCAACTCAGGTCCTCATGATTGAGTGGCTAAACTATCTCCTAAGATCCGATTTGTATTTTTTCTTTGGAAAAAAATGTCTATTTAGGCTATTTTCCTATTTTGAAATCAGAACATGGTGCATTTGGTACTGATTTATATGAGTTACAGGAAGTTTCTAAGATTTGGCTTCATGACAGACTTGATGTTTACAGAATATACAAAAGGATTCAACAGAATGGGGAATTTTAAAATATGAAAGCTAACATTAATAGAGAGTACAAATAATTGTCTAAATTGGAGGAGACAGTGAAGAAAACAGGCAAGTGATTACTTTTTAATACTAGAAGAAAGCTGATGAACAAGAGGGTGAACTTGGGTACAAATAGAAATGTATCACAAAGAAAGGAAATTAAGGTGGTTTTCCTTTGATTTCTTCATTTTTTAGTATTTAGAAAGCTAATATTCTAAAGAAGATTGAGACATAGTGTAATATGTAGAAAAATATGATGAAGGTTTGACATAGCACAATAAGATATACCAGAGTTACATTAGGTAAGGATTCACATGTATTAAATTCCTTGGATTTACAAGAAGACAGCATTTTACCTAGTGTGTAGAAGCTGATAGAGTTGGCAGATTACTCTGTGATTCACTGTGATTCAAGATTATTAGCATAGGTGTGGGGGAAGTAGAAGATGAAGCCACAAAGGGTGTAGTAAATACAATTGCTGAAGCATGGGTCTTAGGCTGTGGCAGGTTAGAAGATACAAGTCTGCTTAGCCAGTTAAGTACAATGGGATTTAAGCTCTTCTTCATCTCCAAGAATAGGCTCAGTTAGTTTGAAAACAAGAAAGATGAAAACCTGTAATTAGAGAGGGCAATTGTGTGTTATAAATACTTATTTGCTTGTCTTCTTATTATTAGAGTATAGGGATATGTTTACTCATTTCAATATCCCTATACGTAATACAATAAAACACTTCTGTACAGTGATTGAGTAAAGTGAGGTTCTTCCTGGGTTTACCACTAGTTGCGCCTTCCTAGACTACTTTACTTGCGTATTGTGTAAGCTTCAGAACTATTACTTATTAACAACATAGGGATATTAGAAACACATTCATTAATAAGGAAAAGTAACTGAGTTTAGAATTCAGAGAATGGGTGCAAGATCAAAATTCCTCTCTGTTTAAGTCCCTGCTCTCTCAGTTTACTTAAGAGTGCTACCTTGTCTCTTTGCCCGAACTCCTCATCAGAAATGGGTTTCAAACTAAAATGTGCTGCAGGAGGTCACCACAACTAAAGTAAAGGGATATTCTTAATGTCTTAGCATCATGCCTCGTACGTGGGATTCCACTTAGAAGTTGTCAAGTAAATAAAATAAGGAGGATGTTGGAACCAGCTTGTGAAAGCTCCGTAAGTAATTAGTATTAGATTAAGATGACGGCTCTTGGAGATAGACCAGTCAAATTAAAGTTATCCACTATGTATCTCACTTATTCATTGTTCATTCTGAGTCTCTCCTTCACTTCCATACACTGCTTCCAGTAACAAACCGACTGCCTTAGAATCATACTATTTTACTGATACCAATTTACATTATAGTTAGACGATTTAGCCACAAAATACACCCATATTTTTAAGATTGAGAAAATTGCACTGTCCACTGAAAATTAAAGCTATCAGAAAAAAAAATCATGGCATTACCTGGCAGGCATCAACACTGCCCTCCAGGAACCCAGCACACAGCATTCCAGGTGTTATCACTCCGCCATATGCCTTTCCACTATTGCAGGTCTTGTTATCAATAATCTTCACTCTTCCTTTCTGGAGTATATTAGGACTTTCTCCTGAAGAAACAATATCATATAATTTTTAAAAGCGTGTTTAAAAAAAAATCACATATTGACATTTGCATATCTACTGTGTGAGAACATACGTGTGTGCACGTGCATGCGTGTGCATGGATGTGAAGGTCAGAGGTCACCCCTGGAGTGTAGGTTTTCTCTTTCTACCATGTGGGTTCTGTGAGTAAGTCCAGGTTCCGATGCTTGAAGGCAAGTGCTTTGCCCACTGAGCCGTGTTGTCAGCCCTCCAAATTATAATAAGTTTTTAGAAACTCAATATGAGTTTCTTTGAGTTAGTATTTTATTTTAAAATTATATTTGTTTTTCAGGCAGTGTAAATCACAATGTAGTGAAAGCAAGAAATGTTTCTGAACACACTACATACCAAACTATTACTGAAAACAATCACGTTTTGAACTAGTTTGTCTATCTTTTGTGACAGGATTGTTTTCTTTTACAATGTTTTAGAAAGTAAAATTAAACTTTCCACATCATAAGCAAAAATTTCATCATCATTTAAACATTTTTATTTAAGCTTACTACAGTAATTATAAATCTTAAAATCATTTAACTTATTTTCCTGTTTTAAAAATGGATATTAAATCTATTTTTGTACTAACTCTATAGAAGTACGATCATGGAATTCATGTAATAAGTGGGTTTTGCTCAAATATTACCTCCTCAATGAAAGATAAATATTTATTGAATGAATTAATGTCAGAGGAAATTATGTATCCAAATAAAAAGAAATTTATGATAACTGTCATTACAAGGGCACAATGGCAAATGGTTCTATGAAATTATAATTTCTAAATAAATGATACTGAACACAATTTTCAATTCATTGTACATCATATTATTTTAAATGATCTACAGAGACTATTTTTCACATTTAGTTGTAGTTCTGAAATTATTTCTTTTTGATTCCTGAACTGGAATCCTGTCATGGAGAGAGGTGAGGAACTTACCATCAGACTTTAATGTTCCCCAGCCAGTGACCACCACATCTGAGTTGGGTGGGAACTTCTGAGTCTCTTCTGGTAAACATGCCCTTCGAATGTTGGTTGCAAATAATACTGGCGAAGACAGATGCACAACAGCTATGTCATTATCGTGTGCAGGGTAACTGTAGTTCTCATGGATTATAATATTCTTGACATTTCGTTGTATTTGTGGTTTACTTAAAAGAAGCCCAAAACTAACTTTCCAGCCTTTTGGATTTGCATCCCTAAAGGAAATAGATTTATTTATTAAAACTTCTATATATTAGACTAAAGGAATTAGTCACTTAACCTTTGAAAACTAATTTGGTCATTTGCATTTCCATAGCACTTTTTTTGATACAAGGTTTCATTGTGTATTTCTGACTGGCCTCAACTTGCTATGTAGAAGCAAATTTGAGACTGGCCTTCAATCCAGAGAGATCCATCTACCTCTGCTTCCTGCGTTTATGCTGAGATTAAAGGTATACATCATTATGGCAAGCTCCCCACCCCCACTCTCACCAAAAAGCTATATATAAAAGAATAAATAAAAACAAAACTGTTTGTATACATTTTGAGTAACTCTATAAAATATGACTTAAAAGATAATCAACAGTTGGGCATATGAGCCCAACAATTGAGGCATAGAAGCAAGAGAGTGGTGAGTTTGAGGCCACTCTGGGATACAAAGTAAATCTGAGGTCATTCTGAGCCATGTGTAGTGAGACTTTAGCTTAAAAATAATTAAAGAGAAATGACAATTTATAGAAAGTGCATTTTATTTATTGGATGGAATGGAAAATACTGAAGGGAATTTAGAAAGGTAAATATGACAGCACAAAATAACAAGATTTAATACAAAGTGGGTAGGATGTGAACACAAAGAATTTATGAAAATTATATCATTTATATCTTTTCTTTTTGTCATTTTACACAACAAATAAAATACTTTTGTCTTCCATCTTTGCTTGTTATTTGCTATTGAGTACACTATTTTCTGAAAAGTAGTCCTGTTGGAATGTTTCCAAACTGTCTACTAAAGACTTATAATAAGTAAGGTTTTCATTAGAGCTGAACAACTTAGAGGTGGAATTTTGTTTTTATCCAGCTCAGTGGCAGAGTGCTTGCCTGGCATGCACAAAACCCTGAGTTCAACCCCTAGTACTGAGAAAAGAAGGGAAGATGGAGAGGTGGCAATCTCTCAGTGCAATCATGCACCCTTTAAAGCAGCCATTAGTTCCTCTGGGCATGATAGTCCACCTCTGTAATCACAACACTTAGTAAACAGAGGCAGGAGGATTGCAAGTTTGTGGTAAGGTCAAGTTATACAGCAAGTTTGAGGCTGCTCTGTCTTTGAGACCATTTTGCCAACTTTCCTTTACCAATGTTTTGGAGGCACTATTGTTAATATTGAGACAGATTGCTGGTGGTTGAGGGAAGGAGGGCTGCCAAGTGTTCCACAATGCACAGGCCAACTTTCTACAAAACGTGATTATATCTAGTCCAAAATGTCAATATTTCTACTTTTGACAAGGTTCTGTAGGATGAGTACTTTATTTGCTATTGTACTGATTAATCAATGAGATATTCTGAGGCTGTACCTCACTGGGGTATAAAGCAGTTGGAGGCATTGGAGGCATAGTTTCATGATTACACTGGGAGGAATATATATTATCAGGCTCTTAGTACTTGAGTGCCTTTGCTCCCTTCACACAGCTTACCTTACCTTGTGAAACAGTGAGCGGCAGTGATAAGCCAGTTGTTACTAATCAGAGTGGCTCCACATCGGTGGACACTATTCTGTTGAAGGCTTGCTTGCCAGGGCCATTCTCCTTCCTCAGCATCCTGGCCTCCTACTATTTTGACGCCTGAGGGAGTAATTGTACGTCGTCCACAGCCTGTTCCAAGGAGAGTTCATCAGTGTTGATAATGCTTATGCCTGTGTCTTGCTGTAGTAAATAAACTACCTATGACATATGTCTCTAGTAACTAAGAAAAGCTCGCTGTCTTGGAGAAATTTGGATGGATTTACTGCTGATATGATTTCTTGAAATATACTCTAAGTACATTGTCATCTCATCCTTCTGTGCTTATCACTCACATGTTCTCTGTGTCTTTCTTGTCTTACCATGACTTGATGTGTGAGGTAGGTAGGATTATAGGTTTGGTTTTAGAAGAGACCAACCTTACTATATTGCACGAGGAAATATGTGGTTTTAAACATCAGTGAAGGTTAAAAACGCAACAAATGGCATGCAAATATTCATATGAAAGTGAGACTGAATATGAATGTTATGAGATAGAGCCAATAGAAGTCCTGATACACAGTAGTTAGACAAAAGAAATGACATGAATATGGCCAGCACTTCCAAAGCCATATGCTTCTGTGAAGTTCGTCTGTACATTATTGTCAGTTGAGAAACATAACACAGCTAGACTCTGATGTCTTGACAGCAAATTCATAGTGATAGTATAGTTCATTATTCATCAGGCTGATTTTGGTTACCTTGACTATCTTAACTTTATACCAATAAAGTGCTGAGTTTGTTCTTTGTCTTCTTTTCCTAGAGATCACCATCTCATCAGTAAATACTTTTAAAGATAAGAAATTAGGGACTGGAGAGATGGCTCAGAAGTTAAGAGCACTGTCTGCTCTTTCAGAGTTGAATTCCTAGCAACCACATGGTGGCTCACAACCATCTGTAATGAGATCTGGTGCCCTCTTCTGGCTTGCAGGGATGCATGTAGGCAGAACATTGTATATATAATAAATAAATAAATCTTTAAAAAAGATTAAAAATTATGCTTTTTGATAAAAATATGTATATAGAACCTACCATAGAGAACAAATTACATAAAAGTAACTCAATAAATATTTGTAGAATTAAAACTGTAAAACTTGGAATAAAAGTATTTGTTTACTACTTCATTCGGAGAGGGAAAAAATCGTAATCTATTTAAGGCATAGATTAAGGCAGTGGTTGTTAGTATTTGGCAATGTTGGAGACATTTTGTATTATTATAAGAGAGTGGAGGCTGGGGGAGTGTCTATAGCTACCCAGTAGACAAAGGTCAGGGATATTGCCAGCTACCCTATGATAAACTGGAGAAGCACTGAAACAAAGAATTAGCTGTCAATTTTGTGTCAATGTTGTTAGGAGTAAGACACACTGGACAGCATAATTGACCTTTATCAAGAATAAGAATGTTTAGCCGGGCAGTGGTGACTCACTCCTTTAATCCCAGCACTTGGGAGGCAGAGGCTGGTGGATCTCTGTGAGTTCTAGTCCAGCCTGTTCTACACAATGAGTTCCAGGACAGCCAGAGCTGTTACACAGAGACTCGGGGGGGGGGGGAAGAACATTTAAGTACATTTAAGTATTTAAATAAATTTAAAAAATTTAGCTGGCCAGTAGGTTCACAACTGATGCATGATTATAGTGGCAGATATACTTTGAGATATTCTTTCCTGAAGGAAGAAAGGCATGAGAAGCGTAGGAGAGTCATGCACACTTTTAAAGTTCCTAACTGAACTGACGTCCTGAAACCATTTGGTTTGCTTTTTAGCACATTTTAAACCTTGGGTTAAAGCTCCATTCTTGAGTCACGTAGCTGTGGCTGCCATGTCTAATGGGTACGCTCATTGACTCATTGACTGTCACTCCCTTCTCTTTTCTTTCCACTCCCACATCACCGACTCTACAGAGGATAAAGCAACTAATCCAGACCCAGGGGATAGTGGTTCCTCCCTACCCTCATTTCTGTTTGGGCTCCTCCTAAAGGAAGTTGGCTTTTCCTCAGCTTCCTTCAGAGAAATATAAAACCAGAGGTCTTTCTCTGTGGGTTAGGTGCCTCCCTAGGAGGCGTGACTTCATTGTTTCTGACCTTACTCATAATTCTCAATTTCTATTCATTCGTCAGCTTCCATCTGAAGCTCCCATTTACTCATGATTGTGTCTGTTGCGCTTTCAGCCACTATCTCCGCAGTCTTACCTTGCCTCTTACCTCTGCTTAAGTCCTATGTGGAACCCTGTAGCTTTATTATACCAAAAGAGAGCAGATGGTAAATTTCAGAGCAGAAGATTGCTGGCCGATACTTTCAGAACCATCATGGAACCTACAGGGGTTTTATTGCCACCCTACTCTTTTTACCTCTAATATGTTTTAATATACTTTATTGTGTCACATGCTGATGCTCTGTTCTTTACATTTATTTTGTTTTTTCTGCATACCCTCATCTTTCTATTACAAATGTGACCAGAACTCTAGCTGGATCAAGTCAAATTCTGGACTCTGATATGAAAGGGTCTTAGTGTTCCAGTTGGGGAGCAGATAGACTGGATGATATCTTTAGGACCGTTGCTCACGGACCTGTAAAGACGTCTATGAACCTGACAGTTTTCCAATTGTGGATTTTCAATTTACAGATACTGAGAATTTCACTGCCATAATTGGTTTAAAGATGTCTTATTAAGTTGCTTGTGGGTTGTTTAATCAAAAATCTCTGAAAAAGAAACCTTAAATAGCCTTGTGTTTAAATTTTGTCCAGGTTCCCACTAAATAACTAAGTGGTGACTATGGGGTAGGTGAGCAGCCTGGGTCACTGTCACCTAGCTCTACAGGGTGAATGCTCTAATCCAGCTACCCCAGTCAGTCTTTGTCCCCAGATAAATGAAATGCTTTCTTTGACAGCTTGCTCTGAGTTCCAGCCACTTTAAGGATCATGTTTCCTAAGACCAGCAATGGAGTGGGGGTGGGGGTGAAAACAATGCCTTGCCCAGCAAGGAAGAAGTGGTTTGCATATAAAGCATATGGCTCTCTGCACACAAATTTAGTTACTAGGGTCAGCATTCCAGAGAGAGTTCCTAGGCC
Organism: Microtus ochrogaster; assembly: GCF_000317375.1. Taxonomy (NCBI): domain Eukaryota; kingdom Metazoa; phylum Chordata; class Mammalia; order Rodentia; family Cricetidae; genus Microtus; species Microtus ochrogaster. The sequence continues at coordinate 35,025,612 of NC_022027.1, read as the reverse complement.
TGGGATTCTTACAGGTGACACATAAAACACAGAAAGCTGACATGCACCGAGGGCTAACTGTAAGTGCAAACACTCTGGTGAGTAATTTATTCCTACTACCTTATTTTATCTTCACACTAATTTGAAACTAAGGCTTGGAACATTAAAAAAAACTTATGCTAATCCTTCACTCTAGAATCCAGATCTGAAACTCCGAATGCGCATGAAGCTGATTTTAGATTCTAAATTCTTAATTACCACTGCTTGTCCCTAGGTCCTCTCTGCCATCATGGCATGTAACAATGCTCCTTCTTTTAAATCCATGACGTCACTCTGTATCTCTTCCTACAGTAACATTCAGTAATCTGTTACTACAGTACAATCATGTTTCTGAAAGTCAGGCTTCTTATTACACTTCAACTGCGGGTCTCCTTGTCATTTTAAGGATGAATTTTTGATGGCAAATAACTTGGTTGATAGACTTACATGTATTGAGAAGATCTTCTGCTATTGGCATTGAAATGTCTAAAAGTCAAGAAAATGAAAATGTTTACATTTATAAACACATTTTATTTTTAACACTAATGGTACTTATGTTGCTTTTGGAGATATCCTGTAAACATGTTATCTATCTTAATTACCAGTTCTGTTCATGAATTAAAACAGAGAAAAAGAAAATATTTATACTTATTTTTTTAAAAATGCTAAAGTTCCCCACTATAATTTATTTATAAAGCAGTTTAGTTTTGAGATGTCCTAAAACATACAAGAAATAGTGACCTTCCACCAAATTCTAGAACACACCTTAACAAATAATTCTAGTAAGTAGGATGTTGTTACTTTTACTACATTTTTAAAATTAAAATTAATTTTTTGATTAACATATAAAGAGATGGATTTCACTGTTATTTTTCAAAGTATATAGTTACACTTTGTTCTTATTGCCTCTCTATCTTCTGGATGTCTCTCTTCTTCTGGATGCCTCGTCTCTTTCCTCTTACCACCGAACACTGGTTCAGCTTTCATGATACATATTCCATTACCATCTCTTGTTCCTACCTCTTTTTCCCTTTAGTCCTCTTTCTCCTCTTTTATAATTTGCCCTGATGTTTAACACACTCACACACACACACACACACACACACACACACACACACACACACACACACACAC
>NC_022027.1:35017646-35024360 GCF_000317375.1 Microtus ochrogaster | reverse complement strand
CACACACACACACACACACACACACACACACACACACACACACACACACTCACACACACATACACACACACGTGCACAAATTTTCAATGAGAATTTCACAAATGAGAGAAAATGGCTAATTTTTGCTTGACATAATCTCTACTTGTGTCTATTTTCTGAAAATGTTATAATGTCACTCTTCTTTACGGATGAACAAAATTCCATTTTCTATGGGTTCCACCCTTTCATTATCTGATCATTTCTTGATGGATACCTAGACTAGTCTGTAGCTTGACTCATATGGGCAGTGCTCTAGTACACATAGATGCGCTGACAGGATCCTTTAGATGAGTGTCCAGGAGTAAGCAGCTGGGTCAGATAGTAGTTCTGGTTTTAGTTTCGGTGGTTTCATTTGTGTTAAGTCCTTTTAATATATTTCAAAATTTATATTTTCTTGTGCTATGGTTCAATTGTTTGCCATCCTACTTCCCATTTATTTTGTATCAAAATAATTTATTTGGGCAATGAGACATATTTTGAGCTTTTCCTCTCATGTCTGTATAGATTTTAGACATTTGGAATGAAATCATTTATACCAGATAGTTTTGTTATGCATCCCATTTGTTAACATAACTGTAAATTTGCTCAATTGACATGGAGAAACTATGAGGAGAGATTAGACAAATGAATCATACTTCAAATTTCATATGTGGAAAACTGTCAGTTCACTAGCTAAGAGTTCTAAAAGACACTGTCAACTGCACTATGAGGTAAACACTATATATGTCTATATTCATTTATTTTATGTCCTTGATTTCTATAAATCAAGGAAGAAGAATCCAATTCTCCATGTCAATTAAAGTTCAGTTTAATATTTCGTTGCACAATTAACCAGACAAACAAAAGAATACTTTACCAGACATTGACCTGTCTAAACAAAAGTCAAGGGCACTTAGCAGTTAGCTGGACTAGAGAAGAAAGGGGCCACACCTACTACACAAGAAATCTGCAGTAGCTTCTTATACCCATTGCTATTGTCTCACAGAGGTTATTTTTTGTTTTATATGATATGTCTAGTTCAGTTTTGAATTTTTGTGCTTGGTAGCATATATAAAATCATATTAAGATTTTTAGAAATAAACGTTTAGATGGATTGGACAAATCTTGTCCTGTACTCAAAGAACTAATAATTTTAAAGCTCTATGTTATTCATACAAGTTTCTTCCCTTCTTAAAGTTTTCTTTATTAATATATTCTTTTCCAAAGAAAACAAATGTCTTGGACTTGTTGTTAGCTTTTAAAAGTTGTGCTGTCCCATAGCTCAATGGGACAGTTATCACTTGGGCATGAGGAAGACAAGCTACAGTGAATTGAGAAATGACTTAAGTCATTTTCCTTTCGGATTGAGTCATAGCTGTGGCTGTCTGTATTTCCTGCAATTTAAGTCCCCTGACTCACACTCCAAGGTCAGAAATCTTGTGGATTGGCCTCACAATGACAAATTTCAACAGTGTAACCCAAGAGACTCTCCGTACAGTGTGCTATATTAAGGAAGTGGCCGAAAACAATAGCTCTGTCTCTGCCAAACAGGAGATGGATGAACGGGTGTGAAGAATCCTGGGAGTGGTGGCTCACAGCTGCCATTGCAGCACTCCAAGGCTGAGTGAGTCCTCAGAGCCCGAGACCAGAGCAGTTTACAGTACAAAGAAACCGAAAGGCCAAACAGCTCAGCCAGTGTGCATCCGTCTTCTCCAAGGCCATAGGTATCAAAGCACAGACATAGATTTATCCTTAGTGAATCAATTTGTTGGAAATGGAGATGAAAATTCGCAAGAGTTTAAAAATAACCTCTACTTCTGTCTGTTTTCCTGTGGTAGGTTTAATGGCTCACCTGGAAACGAACGCGTGAGCAAAAGTTGTTAAGCAAAGAAGGAGGATTTGAACAGCTGTCAAAACCGTTCTTTTGAGGGAGGAGTCAAGGAATTCATTTTAAGGCCAGAGAAATTGGTATGATTGGTTGGAGGTGAATATTAGATTTGAAACATGCTCTCTATGTTAGTCTTGCAGAACGCCCATGACTACTGTTCATAGTTGGGAAGTATGAGAAGCAAATTTGGATGAACTGGAAAGAGAGGGAGGACTCCTGTCCTGGGTATGGTGCTTCCCTCCATTTAGCTTAACACTCAAGTTACAGAGGCAGGTGGATTTCTATGAGTTTGAAGCTTGCTTAGTATAAAAACCAAGAACCAAGGTTCATAGTGAGATTGTGTCTCAAACTAGGAGGAAGATAGGGAGAAGGGAAAGGAGGAGGAAGAGGCAACAGCAAAAAACTCCTGCTCTTGGAGGTAGCATGAACACTTTAATCCTAGCCAGTGCCCAGTGAGACCTGCCTCAATTAACAAACAAAGCAAATAGATAGAGAGATAAAGGTTTACAAAAGGAAGACCTTTCTATAACCTGGTTCTAGTAAAAATTTTCTCTTGAAAGAAGAAATCTGAAACAGATAATGATAATGAAAACCAAACTATAACGTTCTGAGAATAAGAAATATTTTTATAGCATTAGTAGGCCCACTTGTGATGTGAATTTTATAGAATATGGACTTTAAATCTAATTAGGGGAATTTATCACTTTACATATTCTAAATCCTAAAGAAGTTGATCAGTTCTACCTCTGAGCTACATTTTCCTATGTAGATGCATTCAGCCATACTCTTAGGGACATTTAGAAATGTCCACCTGGCTGATTTTGGAAAACTCTAAAACCGTAAGTGTATATGGATTTGCTACCTAAAATAAACAGTATAATTGTTTAATGATGTAAAAATTATCTCCCGCCATGGGTTCCTTATTTGTGATGTTTTAACACACACGTAGTGGTGCAACTGCTCTGTATTAAAAAGCAAAGGAGCTGAGTGTGGATATGGATAATGCTTGAACAGAACTAGAATGCTCTGCTTGTAATAGGTTTTGGTTGGTCACCTGCCTGCATAGCTAGCCCAATAATTGCTTTTCTTTATGTTTTCAGTTTGACTGAGAGTTGTTCTGTGGTTGGATGTTGTCATTTGCTATTCCTCAGGCTGAAGTAGGTTAGTTTTTGTTTTTGTTTTTTTGAGTACATACATTCCCAGGTAGCAGTCTTGATGACAAGGATATAAATGTCAATATTAAAACAATCATGAGCTGTTTTCCCAGATGATAGTTTTATGGGTGGGTGGCGTATGCAAGATCAGAGGACAACCAGTTTGTTATGTCATTTTATTATAACAATATTATGTAATATTCTGGACATTTTTGTGTATATTTGTCTCTTGTGCCCCACTGATCACAGTCACCTTCAAATAGTGACTATTTTATTAATATTTATGATTTTCAGTGTCTAGTACATAATTTTGCTATTGAATTGTAAGTATTTCAAATTCTAAGCTGAAACCTACATTTAAAAATATGCAAAGAAATATTATTGTAAAATAAATTCTTAGACTGGAAACTATTTCAAATGTTAAGAGGCATAGTCTTCTACATCTTTTGGGAAAGTTGATTACATTTTCTGTGTGGCAAAGTCAAGAATTGGGGGAAAAAAGGTGTCTGCTAGAGCTAAAAACTGGCTCTTAGCTAAGAAAGCTTATTTTGATAATTATGTTTTCTTTCAAGTGTCTTTAAAGATTTATCCAAAAATGATGGGTTAGTTCAGTAATTTCAGTCCTGACACAGTGGAAGCCATTCCTTGTCTCAAGAGCAAGACTCACGAAAATATGTCTTCTCCTGACTCAGTCACTGTTCCAATTCAAGAGCACTAGGTCAAGCATTGCTGCCGTCTGAGAACCTTGACAGTGAGTCAGGGTCAGCATCCTTATATTATTATTATTATTATTATTATCATCATCATTATTATTAGAGATCATTGTTCTATTTTTTTCTTTTACTTCTACATGATTTGAAGTTTTTCATTAACCATCAGGATTTAGGGCAAGCACTTAGCATATTTCATCTTTATTCAATTCAGTATTTTTGTGTGGGAAGTGATTATTATTTAAAAACAAGTAATAATCATAGCCTTTAATCTTCCATTAAGATTGTGAACATTAAAAGGTATTTCTGTTTTATAAAGCCATTTTATTTAAGATTTACTATATGAAGCTTTTTCTCTTACATTCTCTTCCTTTTTCTCTTACACGTTTCCTTTAGGTTTTTCCTTCCAGAGCTGGAAAGAGGTGGCCATTCCACCGGGCTCTGCAGTTTTGCAAATCTCTCTTGTCTACTATTTGCCATCTTGGCTCGGGCTTCAGAGTGTCCATCAGTGGTAGGTAAGCTCATGTTTAGTATATGCAATATCATTTGCTCTTCTTTTTGACGTTAAAAATTTGAATGGCATAAATATTAAATATTAAGTGCATAGTCTGTTTACCTTAATAATATCAGATAAGCAGCCATAAAGTAATAAAGGTGAAATTTTAACAGGGTGTGGTGGTGGAAAGCTGTAGCCCTAGCATTCCAGAGGAATACAAGTTCACCACAACCCTCCTTTTTAAGAGATGCTGTCTTAAAAAAGCTAAAGGATGGGGTATAGGGGATGTTGTGAAGCTAATTTTAACTATGGGCTTAATCATCTTTAATGGAATGTGATATTAACATCAATGAGTAAAAATTTAAGGTTTGGGAATGGATATCAGCTTTCTTTCCATTAAAATGAATGGAATAAAGTTAAGAACTTTGTTACAAGCAATTATTATTTACTATATTATTAACATTATTGTTATTATTATTATTATTAGTTGTGTTTTTGAGACAGGATTTCTGTGTGTAGCACTGGCTGTTCTGGAACTCACTCTACAGACCAGGCTGACATTGAACTCAGAGATCTGCCTGCCTCTGCCTCCTGAGTGCTAAGATTAAAATCTTGTGCCACCACACCCAGTTTGGAAATAATTCTGGGGGAGAGCAGGGGAGAAATATATAAATGCTTTTTCTAGTACTTATGCTACATAGTCAATGTCAGGTGGCTTAACCCTCTAACCTTGTAATGATTTAGTGTTATAATAACAAAGGGTTGTAGGAACTGGTTCTTCTGAGTTAGGTGTATTCATTACGTGTAGAAATGTTTGAGGATGCTTTGCTAGATTTGCTGCTTCTATATTTACATGAACAATAATCTTTATGCATAATTTACCTCATCCCTAAGGCTTGTAAAATCAATTTTAGTGAACTTGTTCCGCTACTTTAAATCCATACATGAAAAACATGTATGTATATTCCCTAAGACTCAGCTGGTTGTACAGTGAACATTTGCTATTCAGTTATTAGAGAAATAAATGAAAGAACAATTTTTGATATATTTTATACAGCAACATTTTTTCTACTCTTAGTATGTCCTAGGTTCTAGGCTAAGAGACTTGGCTGCATGTGCTTTAAAATCTGTGATGTCATACTCTTCTTTTTAAAAATGAAGTAACTAAGACCCTATGAAGTAAGTGATTAGGTTTTTTTGTGGGAGCTTGGAGTAGAGAGTAGAGTTTTGTTTACTGTCCCAGTGTTTAGGAGACTCTTTTTAAACATCTTTTTAAAAAACCATCTCAGTTTTACTCATTTAAATTAATAAAGCAATGTGAGTTTGATAGACCAAGAGTAGCACTATTATAAATTATATATAACAATTACACAAGTATCTAGTCCATTTTATTAAGTGAGAATACAGTAAGGACCACCACGCCGATAGACCAGAGTGAAAGCTCTCAAGCAGACAGAAGAATTATTGGATTTTAATCTTGTATTTTATCCACTAGACCATTGTATCCTACTAGACTTCAGATTGATAGCCCTGGGAAGCTTGCTCCAGAAAAGGACTGATTGTGTGCTCATGATTTTCTTTCTCCTGAATGATGAATGGCGTAAGAATGAAACTTCTATAGACAATTATCAGAAACTATAGAAAAGAGACGGGGAGTGGCAACCTGCTCGAAGGATGGCCCCAGATGAAGCCTTGGCCAGGGATAGATATATCTGCTGCTTGCCAGGATTTCATGGTGGAAATGTCCCTCCTCATTCTTCATCCATGTAGTTTAGCTGTCATGTGACCTGAGCTGTATAGAGTACTCTACCATCCTGTTCACACTTATTGGTGATCTAGCAGGGAAAGTGGAGCTTACAGTCATTTCTTCTCTCATTAGAATTGCCTGACAGTTGAGAATTTTATAAGTTGAAAGTTCTGATACTCAGATTTACTTTCAGAAGAAGTGGCAAAACATGGAGCCCTTAGGATAATACATATAGTCTATCTATAGAACCTATCATCATGAAAGAAATAGCATGTCCAAAGTGTTTTGATATAATCATGCCTTATGGTACACATAGGATTGTGTTATACCAGGAAACATTTTTTTCCAAATTATATTGTATTTAAATATGTTTAAAATAATTTGCTCAGTGTCAGACTCTTAAAGTCTGCACCTGTGCCAGCTACTTAGTTATGTTGAACCAGATTTCCTCCTGTCCTCAGGTGGACCATCACTCTGCCACCTGTGGTGTTTGCAGAGACCCACCCCGACAGGGTGACCTGAGGAATGTATAATCATAAACACAAGACTTCAAGCCACATGTTTTTGTAAAAAGTAACATTAGGTGTTTTAGAATGTACTAATGAGGAAACAGATATCCAAGAATAGAGTATGAATAATATCATTTCTGTTTTTCTTAGAAGCAGTCACCCTCTTTATTTCCATGGATGTGATTTGAGGAA
>NC_022027.1:35014395-35017128 GCF_000317375.1 Microtus ochrogaster | reverse complement strand
GTGGCTGAGAATGTAAGAGCAGTCTCCTTTTAGGGGGGGGGGAGTTCACAAAAGAGACCTCAATTGAGAAAATGTTCCATTGGCAAGTCCGTTGGGCATTTTCTTGATTAATAAGTGATATGTGAGGATTCAGCTTACTGTGGGCAGTGACAGCCCTGGGCTTGTGCTCCCGAGTTGTACAAAAAAAACCACACCGAGAAAGCCATGAGAAGTAAACCAGTAAACACCATTCTTTCCTGGCTTTTGCTATAGTTCCTATCTCCAGGTTTCTGTCTTTGTGTTCCTGCTCTGACTTCTCACAGTGCTGGAGTGTGACCCACAAGTTAATGAAAGAAACCTATTTGCTTGCAAGTTACTTTTGGCTATGGTGTTTATCTCAATAATTAAATCAGCAACTAAGACAACTTTCAAATCTATAACACATACATATTGAGCAGTTTTGTTTTCTTTGGATTAAAAACTCAGTAGTTAGTAGTAATTTGTGTTAAACTTGTCTGTAAATGTTCTTTATGATGTATTAGTTCTCCAAAATCTTCACAATGACCATAAGAATTATTTTTTATTCTAATCCGTTTTTCTATGACATTATTAGACTAAGGCATTCAAATGCTAAGTAAATTTCCCAAAGGCATACAGCTAACATATAGAGGACTGAAAAATCCAAATATCAAGCTATCTAGTACAGGAATCTGTAACCTTAGCCACTGCTTTATATTGCTTTTGTTTTTCCTACTCACATTGTAGGATACTTGTGCTACAACCAGTCATTCATTTAATTAGCAGCTCTAACCAGTGACACATAAGGCTTTGTCTTAAACATAGAGATTTTCTTGTATGTTAAGCAGCAAGAATGAAAATGTACTTCACAGCCTTGATGTATCTGCTGTAAGTAGCTGAGCTAACTAGTCCTCATAAGAAGGTCATAGTATTTAAAAAAAATGCTGAAACAGAGACTTTGGCTGCCAAATAAATTTCAAGATCTGTATGGCACAGACCTACTTACATCTTGATCAGTGATTAAAAATCCATCTTGGCAAAGGCTGTCCTGAGTATAAGCCCTGTATTAACATCTTCCATTGTGGTTTTAAGAGAATGGCTTTGTCAGCTGCTGGGTTTGCTTCTACATGGGTGAAAGCTCATTCAGTTTTATGAGGCACCAAACTTCTGATGAAGGATAAAGAGGGAGGGACAGAGAGTTTCCAAGACTTAAGACAAGAGCACAGCCTGTACTTAATCTGCTTAGTTTAACTGCTGGCAGTGGTGTCTCTCAGCGTTACAACACGACTCCTAAGAAAAACCAGTTGTTTGGAAGAGACCACCAGACTGTATATTTCTCCGAGACCTTACTAATAATTTAAAATCTGGAAGGATGTTGGGAATATGTTTTAGTTTATGTAGTTAGACAATGAGTTTCTAAGTCTGTCCCTTTGGATGTTAACTCTCTACAGCTTGGAAGACTACTTTCTTCCTGCCTTTGTCGACTCTACTACAAATGAGCTCTGTGAGAAGGAAGGCTTGAGAGGAAACATCCCAGGGAAGTTACAATTCAGCAGGGATGCTTTCTTATCCAGAAGAAGCATGCTCAGAGTTTGCTTTGTGATGCTTTGATATTTCATTTAACTGAAATGGAAGTTTACCCGAGGAGCCTCCACACCCCTTTTAGTCCCTCCTGTAGAAGTGGCAATACTTTCAGTTTCAATTCTGTCCCCCAAATTTTCTACATTATTCTTAGAACAGGATTTGTGGCAGAAACTGACAGCCTGTCCCAGAGATGATTTTACTATACCGCACTCCCAGTTATGCTAACAATCCAGGGATAAAGTTAATTCATCCCTAAGAATGAGAATCAGAATATATGTGACCATGTCAGTCAAGTTAGAATCAGATTATATGTGACCATGTGAGACAAGTTCCATTAAATGTATGTCAAGAAGGGAGATGTATTTTTTAAAAAGTTCCACCAATCCTGGCAGTCTGCATTATTGAGACTCTCAGATCAGAAGGAGCCCTCATGACTGCAGAGTAAGCCATGGTTTAGACTGCTGTGTTTTGAAAATGAAAAATGTCTTTTGAGATTCTGGTTACTTTCATAGTGTGCAAAAATAGCTATCATTTTATGCAGTACAATATTTAAAGGAAGAAATTCTGCTTCATGTGTATATCAAAACAACATATTCAAATTAAAAGATGAATATCATTCCATACCATATATATTCTTACCTGAAAATTTAAACGAGGAAAAATCTATAAGTAATTTAGTTTGGCGTTTGAGCTTCTGATACACAATGGTTTCAATGCTTTCCCAGAATTTTTCTACATTGTTCCTATAACAGGCTTTAAATTTCAACACAGCATGTATCACAACTTTCCCATTGGCTTTGCTGTAAAACATAAACAGACAGATTGTTATCTCAGAAAGGAACCGCTATCATTTTTAGTGTCGGGGGTGAGGAGTTTGCAAAGAGTCAGTGGTTGACATAACACAGTAGAATGTTTTGTTAGCCATAGATTCCCTCATAAGGGAGAGGAGACAACATTTTACAGACATGATAAGAGGATTTATTAATTTATTTATTTTTACTTAAAAATTTCCACCTCCTGCAGGGCGGTGGTGGCGCACGCCTTTAATCCCAGCACCTGGGAGGGGAGGCAGAGGCTCGCGGATCTCTGGGAGTTCAAGGCCAGCCTGGTCTACAAAAGCTAGTTCCAGGACAGGAACCAAAAGCTACGGAT
>NC_022027.1:35013058-35014144 GCF_000317375.1 Microtus ochrogaster | reverse complement strand
TTTTTTTAATCTTTAGATCCAGGGCAACTGAGTCTGAATTTTATATTTAGTATCTGCCACTGTGATCATACAGCAAGTTGCTGTCATTCGCTTTTTGGCTCTCATGCTACAAACGGGATGATCATCAGATTTACTAGTTTTTCAAAAATATTACAGATCAAGTGCTTCTTACTAATGGAGATAGAATAACTTTCAATCTCATAGAAGTTAATGAAAATGATTTGTTAGTATAAATGTATTATGAATCCAGTATGAACTCATTAGGGGAACTAATAGAAAAGAACAGGCATTGTTGTTTTGGTGATTGTAAATGAAGTCACAGCTTGCAATAGTGAGCCATTATCTATTTACCTCTTGGATACCAGGACTGAGTGTTACAAGAAGTGAACTCATTTAATTTGTCATTCTGAATGGAATATGCAAATGCTTAAACTATACATATATATGTAAATGACTCCAGAGACAGCTTAATATGTACGGCTTTCTAGTTCTGTGTCTTCCAATGTTCTGCTAGGATTTAGAAACTAAAGGTTCCCAGTACCTATATTATCAATTTTATGTACTCTTTACCTTTATAGGCACTAATTGATGATTTAATTATTTAATTGGTTTCTCAGTTAGTAACGAGAATGCGATTTGTATTTTATTTTTTTGAAACTTCCTAATTAATGCCCAGCAAAGCTCACAACAGTTTCTTGAAATGAAGAATAATTAATACACATTAAAAACTGAATTAGAATATTTTGGATATTATTTCCTGTTGGATTTAAAAATCTTGTTAGCTAGGAATATATAATAGGTGGAAAATAGTTTTGGGAGAACTGTTGTTAACTGGAATCTGTTTCTTTGTAAGAAAAAATTATCTCCTTTATCAACTTTTCTTTCTATGAACCCCCTTGTCACAGAGGTGGGGTACTAGAGACATGGTGAAATATGGGAACGCCTAACTGCTTGAGTTTCTTTCTGTTCATATCAGTTTCCCCCAGTTCTTTGTTCTTTTTTTAATATTTATTTATTTATTTATTCTGTTCATATCAGTTTCCCCCAGTTCTTTGTTCTTTTTTTAATATTTATTTATTTATTTAT